>NC_136433.1:129262573-129862573 GCF_052849685.1 Lactuca virosa
ATTTGTTTTTAGTTTTATTTTTAGGTTTATTTTCGTTGATACCATTTCACTTGTCGGGAAGGTTCTTGTTGTTATTTGCAGGAATTTGGGGATCATACACATTGATTGGCTTTACCTTTTGCATGGGTTTCGAGATTGCAAGCGATTAGGGAATTCTTGACCTGGTTAGTCTACTAATTTGGTGATTTGACCAACTCAATCCATGAGGCGTAGTATAGCAAGGCGTGTCGTGGTGGTTAAGTGGAAGACCGAGCTCTTGCTGTTCTAGACTAGTTTGGTCACTTCTTGTTCTACTTTTAGTTAATGGTGCAAAGAAAACGAAAGAAATAGTCTAACGGGTCCCGAAAGTTTTTGTTTTCACAAACCATTTCTTGCATGCAAGGGGTTTATTCAACAACTGTTGTTTGATCTCGACGAAGACGAGTGATCATTTTATCTCATTTATCTCATAGCATGTCACTTGTCTGACGGTTGTCGTTGTTGCAGAAATTAAAATATTAAAAGTCTCCAATTGAATTAGATGGAATAAAATGGAAATTAAAATAAGTAAAAGGGACATTATTCCAGTAAAAGTACGCCCAGCGTAGAAGGTTTTACGCCAAGCGTACTCAACATTTGATCGCGACTAAGTTTTTCTTGGAATTGGAGGTACGCCCCGCGTACAATAGAAATTACGCCCTTCATAAGTCAGAATCAGGCTATGGCTCGTAGAACTTAAAGGACGAACCCACCCGAGGACGTAACCGATCACCGTTTCTTGCAATTCCCACAAACCTTGAATAATGAAACTCGGGCCAAATATGTGAACAATTTGAGTTTGCTGCTTACTAAGGAAATTGACATTGCACCTTCGTTCGATTGGGGATTGGCGTCCCAAACTGGACTGGACGAGCTGATCCAGAATTTTTTGCAATACACCCACTTGGATGCAAGTGGCGTGCCTTTGTTCGTATGTCAGGGTTGGAAAAGATTGTTCAGGATCCAGGAGCCCGTGTATCGGGAATTTTTGCTGGAGTTTTATGCTACAATTTCCTATGACCCTAGGAAGACACCCGACGATAGGACAACCTTCTCCTTTAGACTTGGTGGTGTGAGTCGGGAGTGTAGTGCGATTGAGCTTGCTACTCGAGTTGGGATATATATACAGTAGACGAGACGAGGAGTGTCCACTTCCCGACATTCCTTGCTGATTGTCTTACTGGCCGGCCGGATGACTACAACGAAAACACTTTCTGGGCAGAGATTACTGGGGGAGTGTACACGCCATCTACTGCTCGGGGGAGGATGATTCGGTCTACCACATATAGATTGCTGCACCGTCTGATTTCCATGTCTCTCACGCACCATAAGAATAGTGAGAGAGTGCCTTCTACAGACCTGTATTTCTTATGGGCGCTTGTTACTCCAGGGAGGCACCTGAACCTTTCGGTTGCTTTAGCTGTTTATTTGGGTAGGAGGGCCAGGGGGCTTCGGGAGGACATCCCGATTTGCGGGGGGCATTTTATCACACGCTTGGCTAGTTCTTATCAGTTATTGACGCGGGAGATTACTAGATCGATGGTGTTTCATGATATGAGGCCGATGAGCCTATAATTATTGGAGTTGATGAGGGTACTTGAGCGGGGCGAGGATGGTGTTTTACGTACAGTACCCGATGACGTGGCCGAGGAGGAGGGTGCAGTCGAGCCACAACCGCGACAAGCCCATCGGCGTAGACCTGCTCCTCGAGGAGTGCAGCAGGGACCAGAGCCGGAGATCGATATACGTTACCTTGCTAGGCACATGGACGAGTGTTTTAATATAGTGGAGAGTAGACAGCAGTGGTATGGGGATGCGTTGACCGCATTCTTTGCACATCAGGGTTTTCAGTACCCAGTTCCTTTTCCTCAACCATACCAGCCACGACAGGATGGAGCTGGCACATCAGGGACACAACATCGCGATGACGAGGATGACGAGTGACTTAGTTTATCCTTTTTACTTTTGTTTTTATGTTATTTTTAGTTTATTTTGCGTTGTTTAGAATTAGTATTAGTATTTCTATTTTGGTATGTATTTAGTTTAAATTAGGATGTTTTATTTTTGTTTTTAATTTTGTTTTCCGTGTTGATGCTCTTTGATTGTTTTAGATCTTTGCAGATTTTTCGCCCTTAGAAAGCTGGCAGTAAGTTCAGCAGCTAGGTCCGACTGTTGCTTTATTACAAGAGAGAAAGTCGTGTAAGAGTTTGAAGATTATAGTCAAGACCCACAATTTTTCATAAGTGTGGGGTGCGTATCGATATGGTGAGAGTATCTTATTTAGTATAGTTGCGTTTCGATTATATTTTGACTCCTATGGTATGGATGAGCTGTTCCCACACCATAGAGTTTTATTTCGACGCTCGGTAGAAGTATTATCCCGGCTGCCAAGACATGGTTGACACTTTCCTATGTCATGGGGGAGTTTTTCATCGCGAGAGGAGGCTACCATTCTTGATATGACGACGTGACCAACAATTTTCACATGTGGCCATGTTTAGATTTCACATCATTCGACGAGATGACGTGGTGACACTTTCCCATGTCATGGTTTTTACACATTGCATTTATTTGCAATCTTTTGCACCACATTTTAGAAGTTGGCGTTCTTGATTTCATTTTTCCGGCACATTCAGAAGCAGCAGTTCCAGTTTCCAGTTCTCCAGCAATTTATGGAGCAACTTTTAGCAGCCCCAGTCGATCTCGCCACAACTACGCCAGGGGAGTCTGTTCTTTTTTCTCCTTTTTTATTATTTTTATTTGCTTAATTAGTTTTAGCATACAATGAGGGCATTGTATGATATAAGTGTGGGGTAGGAGTTCGAAAAAGTAATTTAATTGCTAGATTGGAAAATTTTAAAATTTTAAAAAAATTATAAACTTGAAAGATAGTTTAATTTAGGAAAATCTAGTAATAATTTAAAATTCTGTTAATATTGTATGAGATGATCCGATGAGAACTCAAATGTTTAGTTGAGCCAATACACATTATAGTGCATTTGTGGCCTCCTTTATTCTAGTGAAATCATGGGACAAAAACACAACTTCGCTTAGTTTGAGGGATGCAATATGTTTAGCAGCCTGTACTTGAAATGTATCCAGGAAAAACTAATGTCTTAACCAATAAGGGTTGAAGTTGAGCGCTCCTGCTTAAGCATGTAGGATTTGAGTGAAAAAAAAGTGAGGTACATGTAAAAAAAAAAAGAGAGAGAATTACAAGAAAAGTTGTAAGAATTTTGGAGCAATCAAAGTGAAGATCAAAGATCAAAATTTCCAAAGGTTCAAAAGTGAAGATACCCAAGAAAATCAAAGAAAATTGAAAAGGTGTAAATGTTGAAGAATTGAAAGAAATCAAAAGTTCAAATTATCCAAGAAGTGAAGAATTCCAAAGAGCTACATTGTGGTATCAAAAATTGTAATTGTCTAGATTATGTATGCTTGAGTTGCTCAACCAAAAATACCTTGAGGTTAAAAAAGTTTTCTGCGGATGGATTCGGAGGGATGCATAAAATGAGCATTGTTCAAAAGAAGTGGGCGAGTGTTTATGAGGATTGTGAGTATTTAGAATTGAGGGGGGTCCTTAGGAAAATTTTTAGACACAAATGCATGCGGTGCGGTCTTGGCATAATGGCTGAGTTTAAAATGGATTGTTCTATTGGTAAAATAAAAGTAAGTTTGCTTGGGGGCAAGCAAAGGCTAAGTGTGGGGTATTTTGATATGTGTATTTTTATACATATTTTTATACATTATATCTAAATACTTTAGCCTTCATTATTCTCTTTTAGAACTAAAATATACTTATAATGCTTTGAATTATGATTTGCAGCTATTAGTTGTCGATAGAGCGGAAAAGAAAAGTTTGGAGCGGAAATCAGGCTTAGAAGCAAAAAGAAAGAAAATGCTGAAGATTGCTATTACGCCCAGCGTAATATAAGTTACGCCCAGTGTACTGGGTATTTATCCAGACGTCCTAATCATGGATGGATTCCTACTACGCCCAGCGTAAACCGACTTACGCCCAGCGTACGTAAGTCGGTTCCAAGGGTTATAAAAAATGATTATCAGCTAACCAGAAGGGGGATTTTCCGACTTCTAACCTATTTTAGTCGACAAGTAACTTCTGTTAAGCCGTTTTGAGGGTCTAGGAGGAGGCCGGAAGGCCGTTAAGCTGACAGGAGCAAAGATCTAAGGGATTGGAGAGCGGATTCATGTCGGTAATCATGGGGTTTGTTATCGTGACCATGTTTGCATTCCATTGTGATGCCATTTGAGTTTACTTTCTGATTTAGGTGTTAAAGCCTTTATTTTGTGCTTATGACTGAATGAATCTTCGAATTATTGGTTTAATTGCTATTTGGATTATTTATTCTTATTTAATTTATTTTGTCAAGTTTGACTGAAGATCCATATGTGTTAAAGATTGTTGTTTTGTTTCCTATTGCTGAATTAATAAAGTTTAGATGACCATCTAGCTGTGTTAGTTTGAATCATAGTTGTCCAATGACCATTGGTGATTATGACTAGAGTTTTGACCAAAACCTAGGGTTAGGAAATAAAGTAATGAACTTTAATGTGTGTGCATGAGTATAATGACCATTCGCTGCATGATTTAACTTTTAAGACTATTAGAGTTAAATAAGATCAAATCTTGCTTAATACGAACTAAATACTGATTTGCATGATTGTTTGTCCACTTGATCAATGAGTTAACAATTGTGTTGAAATCAAAGGATTAGCAGTCGTGACCATGACACTAGTCATATTAGGAATCGGTGAATAATGAATAATTATCCATTGTATCAGTAGTTAGCTATTAATTTAAGAGGTAATTTATCTAAATCAAAGTACCTAAAGAAATTTGTATTCCTGTCAGTTTATCAAGAATTGCTATTAGTTATTCGTTTGAGATTTAGTAAACATTTCTTTATCCCTTCGTATTCTTTGTAACCTATAATCAAATATTTTAAATTAATTCACTACCGTTCCCCCTGAGTTCGACACCCTTGCTTATCAAAGCTATACTATACTCGATCGGGTTCACTGCCTGTAAGATGTGGTTTAGATGCGATAAAATAGGAATTATAAATAAAAAACCAGTGCATTAAATATTCACATCATTCATACAAACTATAATAGGTATAGTTTAGGATACATTCCTCTATTTTACTAGTTCAAGAACATTATTCAGAAACTAACATATAAACTATGGTAGATATAGTTTATGGAACACTACACTATTTTTCACATACAAGGGAACATTATTAAATAATTATTTAAGTATAATTATTTTACATTAAAACTACATTAGTACAAGTTATACATACATATTCAGGTACAAGAGAACACTACAACACTACACGTAAATTAGTTAATACATGGTTATGAGGCACTACTTCATTGTACCCACCAGGGTACAGGGCTAAATCCTTTACAATATAACCGGAGTCTCCTAGAGGGAGAGCGTGAATTCGTGTATAGATCTATACGGGACTGACAATCCCGCACCTAAACTGTTAGCTATAGTTAGGCCGACAGGCCTGGGGTGACAAATGTCATAACGTTTCCAACGCCTGAAGAATGTCGTAGAGGTCACTAGTCATATCAAGCATGGTTATACGAAACTCACAACATTATAAACTAAAACATTTGTTTACGGGATTTCATTTCTTCAAACGGTTTTATTTTATAAATAAAACTACTCTACATTACAACTGGAGGATTCCAGGGATTACAAACAAACGGTTTCATTTTAATTAATGAAACTACAGTACACTACTATACATTACTACTGGTGGTATCCAGGGATTCATATACAAGTTTTCATACAACACACTATTATACATTACAACTGGTAGTATCCAGTCATACATACAAAGGTTTTCATACAAGGGTTTCATAACAAACACTACTATGATATGCTAACACAGAATACAGTAACAAACGTACATTTTTGTCTTCAGACCTAAGACTACTTTTCGCTACTAAAGAAAATATTGGATTTGCTTGAGGAAAATATACGAACATTTTTCAAAGATCAAAGACAAGTTTCCATTACAAAAATATTCTTATGAACTCACCAACTTAAATGTTGATACACTTTCAAAACCACTTGTATTCTCAGGGAACCGGTAGACAGGTACACCCACAGGTTTTGAGAAGACGGAGCTTTTAGACTCGCGTCTTTTATACTTTTGTTGTACATTTTTTTGATGTCATACAAACTATGTATTGAACAAATGTAAATACCATATTCAATCAATGTAATGGTTGTGGTTATTTGATTTACTATTATGCAATCGTTGTGATACTGTACATGACATCCTCCACCCCGAACGTTTCCGCCGTTCTTGTTTGGGGGTGTGACAGATTGGTATTAGAGCATTGTTTATAGTGAACTAAGTATATCAAACCATACATGATGTACAACTATAAACACTATGGGGACGAAACGCTCTGAACTAAAAGTATACTTTTTAAACTCTAAGTATTTTATAGGAAGTATACAAGTATACCTACATACCAGAAACAATATCACAAGAAGAACAAAACAAAAGTATTTAGATGTTGTACACTACAGTTAAACCTGAATAGTTATGTAATCATATCTTGGATAAATATAGCCTCATCAACTATATTTATTTGAGATACGACCAACATGTGTTTGGGAGTGATAGTGGTGTTGCAACAAGTCTAAAACTTACCAAACTCTATACAAAGGAAACAATAGAACCGTACATACAGTTAAAATACTATAGGAGTATTTTATAACACTAGAGCCAAACACGTGAAAAAAAAGAACACCTACTGATGGATCTATAATTGCTAAGTGTATACATGTATGTTATATATAATTAAGATTTCATAGACTCAGAATAAGTGGTTTAACTTTACTTTCTGTTCCTTGTTTGGTTGTGGACTTAGAGTAGGATCACTTAGTCGAAGGTCTATCTGATCTTAGTTATATATAGTTTGTGTACAGTAGGTGATTATAGGGGGAATCAGGCACAAACCTGTTGGATTAGGTGTCTAAGTCCATAACTATAATTGGTATGAAACTTGACCTGAGAGTAGCATGGTCCATTTGGGTTGCATATCACCAGGACAATTTGATAGGATGGACTTTGAGAAGAGGTTATTTATGATTTATTAATATATTATAAGTTCTAATATATTAATATGAAATCACATTATTTAATTAGTATTGATCAAGAATTAATTTGGAATTAATTTTGTGATCAAAAGAGACTAATTAAATATATGGGGATTGATTTGGTAAATCATTCATTCTTATGGTATGGGCCAATGATCCATGTTTCTTTAGGTTGGGCTAAACCAAAGTTTCAAGACTTGTATTAGTTTATATGATTAGGCTAATTTCTTGAAATTTGTTTGATATGAATTATCTTGACTTATGAGTTTAATCTAGATCATAGACAAATTGTTTGATTTTGTTAGTTATAAATTTTTATCCAAATGTTTTTAATGAAATCGATAACTTGTCCTCCAGTTATGGAAAGTGAAAAGTCTCATTTTTAAATGTCATTTTAAATGGTTTTAAGTCTTCCATAACTTGTCCTCAAGTTATGGAACTTGAAAGGTCTTTCTTAAATGTTTTTTATGAACTCCATAACTTCTCCTCAAGTTATGGCATTCAAGAGTCCTTTTCATTAAACCTTTATTAAACTCATAAGTTATGAAAATCCAAGAGTTTTGACAAGTTTCAAAATTTGCCCTCAAGTTTTGGAATTTGTAAAGTTTCACTTTTGAATACTTTAGTTCCAAACCCTAGAGTTTTAAAAGTTAAAATTCAACCCTTATACTATTATAATATTATAGGTTTAATATTTATATATATGTATAAGAGTAAAGTCAGTCTTACCATTAGTAGGCCTCATTCACGAAGCCAGTCTATAAGGGGGGTATAAGGTTACTGCCTATAAAATGGCAGTTTAATGGGTGTCCACTCTCACCCACCGCTTCCTTGACTGGTGGAGGGTCGTTAGCTGAACGGATTTGACAGAACATTTCATTTTTCATTAAAAGTATAATGAAATACTAAGTAACTAAACACTTATAAATTCCCAATCTTAGTTACATAGGAAAAATGTGAATTTGGTGCTAACCCATGAAATTGTACTTTACACCTTGTTAAGTCATTAGTGGAGCGTGTGTGGTTAACCGACATACTAATCTGGGACTGACAGTGCGTGGAAAAGGGTAGCTTGATGTTAATCATAGATCAATGGACTGTGTGTGGTTAACCGACACATTGATTAGGTGGTTGTAACATTGGGTGTACCAAGCTAATTTGCATGGTTATTCACACCTTGTTTGTGATCCTCGGCATCCCAGACACAAACTTGAAGGGCACAATCGAGATTTAAACATGCCATTGAAAATTTCAATGAATATCAAAGGATCTAGGAATTTCAATCCATTTAAAACTTAATAATCACTTTTGTTTTTGATGGTGGAAATTGGTAAATCGTCATTTACCTACCTTCAAATATTTTGCAATTGGATTACGGCATTCCTCTTCCGAATTGTAAAATAGTGTGTTGGGTCCTAGCCTTAATATTTTATTTGGGTGTTATATTAATGACTTAAATCAACTAAATTGAATTTCTCCCATTGTAGATGTCTAGTTAGGACAACTATGGTCTTCCCAAATCTCTTGGAACAAGCTTTCCTCTTGAAGATGATGTTCCGTGATTGGATCGTGGAAGTGGACATCATGCTTCACTTCCTCCATCTCCTCAAATTATTCTCCCTAACCCACAAGTTCGAAGACTTGAAAAGTTCAAGATCACTCAATCCCTATTGGATAGCAAACACAAGGATGGAAAGTCTGTGTGTGCACATGTCTTGGATATGAAGTCACACATTGACAGGCTGAGAATGTTGGGTGTCGTGTTGTGACATCCCCAATTTCACGGCCAGAAAAGACCGATTTGTTTATGCTTTGTTTTATAAATCAGAGTAATCTTTTACAGAAAACAGTTGCGGAATTTGTTCCCAAAACAAAATATGATAAGAATTTATCAAAGCATTTCTTTAAAGAAATGTATTTTCATTATATAACAAAATCTCGGGATGTCATGTTCTATACAGATCAAAAGCATAAACAGAACAACATAGACCTTACACAGTTAATTATAACTACGGGCCTATAATCCATATATCTCGTTACGTCATCCAACTTATGCTCTTGTGCCACAACCTGTAATACAAAGAAAACTGAGTGGGTCAGGCTTGGGAGCCTGGTGAGCATATAGGGTTTTCATCCCACAATATTATATCTTATATATATATATATATATATATATATATATATATATATATATATATATATATATATTCAATCATCAAACGACCATTCCAATTACCCATCCCCATTATCTTTCTTACTCTTAAGGGTCTACCCTAAGAGTCGTCTATTCGTTCACTCCGTATTAGACACTAAGACAATAGCTGCCAGAATTCTTTATTAGGCACTAATTCCATAGCTGCTATGGCTCATTCATCGGGTACTAAATCCATAGCTACCAGTGTAGGTACTAAGTTCATAGCTACCAACGTTTATCTAACAGTACTAAATCCATAGATACCAGTGTAGGTACTAAGTCCATAGCTACCAACGTTTATCTATATGGTACTAAATATATAGCTACCAGTGTTGAGTGTAGCTACTAAGTCCATAGCTACCAACGTTTATCTAACAGTACTAAATCCATAGCTACCAGTGTAGGTACTAAGTCCATAGCTACCAACGTTTATCTATACGGTACTAAATCCATAGCTACCAGTGTTCAGTGTAGGTACTAAGTCCATAGCTACCAACGTTCGTCTTTCGTCTCATCCTCAAACTCATCCGTCATCACATACCAACTAATCCGTCTACCCATGTTCTACCCAACATTTTTGTAGATACAAATACTTACACAGTTTAAATCATTTAACACCTGTATAAAACATCAATTCTATGCCCATCTCAAATAGACAAACAATATATAAACACATAGCGCGTATTTCATCGCAAATACTTCGTATTTATGTGTTAGAAGAAAGTAACTACACACTCACACATATAAACAACAATATACTTAATACATTCAAACAATACTTGTATTATTATCGTGTTTATGAAAGGGACTATACACTCACTTGATCAGAAGGTGATCGGACAACACTACGGCTTGTAGAAGTAGTATCCTTCGATAGATCTGGAAGATCTTCACAAAAACCGGGCTTCTCGCGGGCAGAGCTTCGGCTCGGAAACTCTTTTCTTCTCGGGATCGTCGGGCTTCGGGACTTGCTTCGGGTCTCGGGATGAAACCGGGGTTTCGGGGGGTTAAAATAGGGCTTAGAGAGAGTATCGGGAGTGGGAGAGTAAGAGATGAGCAGCCAAACTCGGCTGACCCTCGATTTCTATTTATAGGATGAATTTTCTGAGTTCACCTCGTGAGTTTCTAATATTCACCTCGTGAACTGGCTCACCTCGTGAGTTTCTAATATTCACCTCGTGAGCTCGAAACGTCATTGCGTTCATCATGGCCACTTGCCCTGGAAGACGTCCATCATCTGTTCACCTCGTGAGTCACTAATGCTCACCTCGTGAACTGACACAGCCTTGGGGTTCATGCCCCGAACTTCAAAAATTCATAACTTTTGCATACGAGCTCCGTTTTCGACGTTCTTTATATCCACGCGTAGGTGAGATTATGTTCTACAACTCTCGTTTAGACTCTGTTGGCTAATTTTGAATGTATTTTTATTATATTATTTTTAGTAGGCCGGGACAGGAAAACTCCGTTATAAATTCATAACTTCTTCATCCGACGTCCGTTTTCATCTGTCCTTTTACCGCTGCACTACCATTGACGAGATCTTCAATTTTGATTTAGATTGTTTCGGCTAAAAACCGCTCGATCTCAAATCGAGTATTCGGGCTGCACACTGCTAAGTCGAAACTTCGGAAAATCATAACTTCCTCATACGAAGTCAGATTTGGGCGTTCTTTTTATGCACGCTCTCGTTTTAACTAATTCTACGACTTTCATTTAGATCGCTAAGGCTAAATATCGCTCTAACATAAATTCACTTTTTACGTCATTCAGCGTTGCCGGTTCTGTCGTGAAACTTCGACAGGTCATAACTTCTTCGTTATAACTCGGATTTCGGCGTTCTTTATATGTACGGAATCCTTGTAACATATACTATACCTTAGTTAAGATTAATCCTTCTAAATAATATTCCATCAAAAAGTCATTTTTGATGCTTATCGTCTCTAAATTGACTAGCCCGGATCTACGGGCGTTACACGTGTTCCCAAGGAAGTTGGCTATTAACTGGGTTCTTCATTCACTTCCCGAGTCATATAGTGAGTTTGTTAAAGTCTATTATGTGACCGATCACGACATGAACCTTATTGATCTTACGTTTTGCTAATTGCTGCTGAATCAACAATGATTTGGCGCAATGGCCAAGCAAATTTGACTGGAAGATCTACATTTCAAGCAGACATGGGCAATGACATGGATATCCCAGAAATGATTCCTTCTCCTAAAGGAAAGGAATTGGCCATGATCAAAAGTTTTGATCATAAGGGAAAGGCCAAATCTAAGATTGTTCCATATGCCATTCCCAATGAACCTGGTCGTTTCTATTGTAAAGGAAAGGGACATTGGAATCGAAGCTGCCCTGACTACCTGAGAACTTTAGTCAGATTGTATGGTTCTGCTTTAGGTAAGTCCACTGTCTAACTCTATTAAGTTCCTATTTGGAGATTCTTAATACATGATTTAATGTAATTACATTTTGATGTTTTGTAGGATCAAGCAAAAGGAAGGAAGCTTAAAAGTAAGAGCATGTTGAATCTGATCGTGAAGAGATGGATTTCGATTGCATGGTTCGAAGATCGGATTCTTGAGCTGCTGCTTAGGAGTTATGATAGATTGCTTAGAAATTTGTAATAACATAATTTTCATTTGTGATTGCATTGTAAGGAAAAGTTTTTCCGCATTTTATAAATAAATAAAATTTTGTTTTATTTTATTATATCTCCTTGCAATGACATTTGTGAAAATTGATGTTTATATGTTTCTATGTTAGCAATATGAATTTGATTCTTTCGTTTGTGGTAGTGTCGAGAATTTGCCAAATAAGAAAAGATTCTCATCACCCAAGTTTCAGTTGGATAGGAACATGGAATCATACAACTTGTGTTGTGTGATGAACGAGAACCTTCATCTTTGGGAAATTAAGACTAATTCCTTGTTCACATGAATATCTGAGTCAAGCGAAGGACTAGGGGATTGGGTACACTGGGTGTGTGCTGGTCAGGTCCACCACAAAGAACGATAGGACTATTCGTCATAATTTACTAAAGTTTAGTAAATATGGTTATGCTTACAAGTTTAAGTATAATTCTGAATCGTGGTAAAAGTTCAATGTATGGCCGAACGAATGAGAAGAATCAAATTAGGCAGAAAGATAGAAGTTTCTCCAATTTGAAAAGATGGGAGTGTACTTGAGTATCGTGTTTTGTGATCATCTTAATGATTATGAAAAACCATGTCACAATTGATTCTCTAAGGATATCTTAGTGCATTTGTATGGCTAAGAAGAGGAATCGTGAATTGTTGAAATGGTTAAATCTAGAAGATGAGTCATACTTCGTTCCAAAAACAAGTCTGAGAGTCATACTCCAAGCTTGTGCCTTGATTGACATGGTCTTAAGAAAGGTTTATAACACTCATCAAATGTAGAGTAAGATCTTTTCTACTCTTGTACATTTGAAATTGGTAAGTTGTGATGTTTTGGATAAAACAAAGACTAGCTAAGGCCAATTGTGTGAGGTGTCTGTCTTGATAAGAATCCGCACTAACTCTTGAATATTTGTTTGTCAATGAATGTTTCTTGAAAAAGTGAATCTTATATGTCAAGAGGTCAGTGGGAGTCTTAAGGATCTTGACAAGTTTCAAGAACTAATCAAGAATAAAACCTATTGTTTATCGCTAGCACACGACTTGAGGTTTGTAAGCTATCGTGTTGACATATTCTTGTTTCGATGTGACATCCCCTAATTTCTCAGCTAGAAAAGACCGATTTAATTTATGCTTTTTAAAATAGAATCAGAGAAATCTTTTTAAAAGATGTTGCGGAATTGGTCCCCAAAACGACATATGATAAAAGTTTATCAAAACCCTTCTTTAAGAAGGTATATATTTTCCATATATATCAAAACCTCGGGATGTCATGTTCCGATACAGATCAAAAGCATAAACAAGACATTATAAGCCTTACTACATTTATTTACAACTACTGGCCTATAATCAAAAATCTCTCATCGTCCTCCGACTATGCTCGGGGTCCACTACCTTTAATCATAAAAGCTGAGTGGGTCAGGCTTGGGAGCCTGGTGAGCATATAGGGTTTTCAACCCACAATAATAATAACTTATTAAGTTCACCAATCAACAATAACCCTGATTACCCATTCCCGTTGTCCTCACTTTATGTCCCTAAACACCTCTCACAAGGGAATTAGCCTAAGGAATATCATCGGGATGGACACTGCTGCTAAGGGGACTCCTCAGCCATACATGTCCTAAAGGCAACCATGAGGGGGATTGCACTTTACACCTCGTTAAGTCATTAGTGGAGCGTGTATGGTTAACCGACACACTAATCTGGGACTGACAGTGCGTGGAAAAGGGTAGCTTGATGTTAATCATAGATCAATGGACTGTGTGTGGTTAACCGACACATTGATTAGGTGGTTGTAACATTGGGTGTACCAAGCTAACTTGCATGGTTATTCACACCTTGTTTGTGATCCTCGGCATCCCAGACACAAACTTGAAGGGCACAATCGAGATTTAAACATGCCATTGAAAATTTCAATGAATCTCAAAGGATCTAGGAATTTCAATCCATTTAAAACTTAATAATCAATTTTGTTTTTCATGGTGGAAATTGGTAGATCGTCATTTACCTACCTTCAAATATTTTGCAATTGGATTACGGCATTCCTCTTCCGAATTGTAAAATATTGTGTTGGGTCCTAGCCTTAATATTTCATTTGGGTGTTATATTAATAACTTAAATCAACTAAATTGAATTTCTCCCATTGTAGATGTCTGGTTAGGACAACTTGATGGGTTTGAGCATTCTAACACTCCTATGGTGTACATGCAACCCTAGAAACCTTGGATCTATGTTTGACTAAGATACATGCAAATAATTATTTTTCCAAGGTTCTTATCCTATCTAGCATGGCATGGGGAACTTGAATCAAATAAAGCTAGTAGAATTACTTACCTTGTAGTTGTAGTTGATTGCTTGGAGTTTTAGAGCCTAGCACCAATAGTGTGGATGCCTCAAATGGAAATCACAAATCACCACAAACTTGGAATCTTGAGAGAATAGTCACAAACTTCTTGAAATCGGCCCTCTTAGTTTACACACATCAACTAGTGCAATTTCAAGAACCAAAGCCTCCTTTATATAGTGTGGTGGATTAGGGTTACATCCATGTAAACCCTAATACCCATGTCTTTTCATTTCCATGAGATCCATGGGTTAAAGCTCCATGGAGTATCCATGGACTTTCCATGCAAGCCTAGCCCATTCCAAATAAGCATTAGCCCACACTATATAAATACAAGAGCCCATATTTAATTAGTCATACTTTTGATCTCTAAATTAATTCTAGATTAATTATAGATCAATACTAATTAAATAATATGATTTTATATTAATATATTAGGACTTATAATATATTAATAAATCATAACTTATACTATTTCTCAAACGATTATCCACAAATTGTTCGGGTGAAGTGCAACCCAAATGGACCATGCCGGGTCGGGTCAAGTACATACCAAATATAGTTATGGACTTAGACACTATATCCAACAGTCTCCCACTTGGATAAGTCTAATAACTAAAGTTGCAAGTATGACTTCAGGAACCGTTCAGCAATCGTAGCTCTTTAAACTCTGTTGAACTATGAAGCGCCATTTTAGATAAGTGATCATATAACCCTCTGTTCTAGATATCAGCCGGACAAATACATGGAACATGGTCTTGCTTATTGTCCAGCATTTGTTTCCCGATTTTTGATTTGTTTGACATAGAACTTAACTGAACACATCAATTTAGTTCTGACCGGGCCCGGTACATAGGTCAAAACAAAATCATCGAGGGGCCCATATATCGCTTCTAATCCTAGAAGGAACAGATAAACTTCGACTCATATGTTTGCTCTACTACTTGTTGAACTACACACAAAGGCACGGTTTATAACATCGAGTTACCAATGCATTTTCGTGCAATCAATGCATAACCAACTCATAGGCAACAAATCATATCTCTAGGTTTGAAGACTTATATGATATTACCGTCTCACGATCACTCGAGATAAATTCCATGAAGTGATACAAGTGAGTGTGGGTTGAATCCAATACTCAGAACTTATGAGCACTCATGAGTGCTGTAGCCCCGCTTTGTCTAACATCTTAGACCTCTACAAGCCAACCCATGACAGTCTTGATTCATATCTGCTTCAAACATATGACCGACTGTGGATAGTTTGAATAATATGATATAAACCATAACATAATTATTCTGGAAGTCAAAACATGCAAAAAGAAATAATAGTAAACGATTGACAAGAGATAGCAACACTTTACTCATAAATAACAGCTTTTATTTATCATCAAATGTCAATTACATTTTACAAATTTCAAGATTATCTAACTACTAAAACTAATATCATCCTTCAGCCCTATGCTCCGAGCATGCTGGAGATGCTTAGCCCGAGTCAGTCCCTTCGTGAGGGGATCTGTTGGGTTCTCATCCAATGATACCCTCTTTGCCACGAGGATTCCTTCTTCTATTCGATGTCTGATGAAGTGATATTTTTTGTCAATGTGTCTGGATCTCCCATGATCTCTTGGTTCCTTGGCTAAGGCAACCGCACTATTGCTGTCACAGAAAATCTCCATTGGCTCCTTTATAGCTGGTACAACTCCAAGGTCTCCGATGAAGTTCTTTAGCCATATAGCCTCCTTTGCTGCCTCGCTTGCTGCTATATACTCTGATTCACAAGTGGAATCAGCCACTGTCTCCTGCTTGGAACCTTTCCAAGTAATTGCCCCTCCATTTAGAGTAAAGACCCAGCCCGACTGAGAGCGGAAATTATCCATGTCAGTCTGAAAGCTAGCATCACTGTACCCTACAACTCTCAAGTCCTCACTGCCACCGAGGGTAAGGACCCAGTCCTTAGTCCTCCATAGGTACTTGAGGATATTCTTTACCGCAGTCCAGTGTGCCTTGCCAGGGTTCCCCTGATACCTGCTAACCATGCTCAAAGCAAAGGCTACATCAGGTCGAGTACACGTCATAGCATACATGATCGATCCTACAGCTGAAGCATAAGGTATTCGACTGATTTCTGCTATATCAGCCTCAGTACTAGGGCTTTGTGTCTTACTCAATCTGGTGTTACTCTGGATGGGTAACTCTCCTTTCTTGGAGTTATGCATGTTGAACCTTTTCAACACTTTGTCCACATAGGTGCTTTGACTAAGTCCAATTAGTCTTTTACTCCTGTTTCTCAAAATCCTTATCCCTAGGATATATGCAGCTTCTCCAAGGTCCTTCATAGCGAAACACTTACCAATCCAGGACTTTACTTCCTGCAGGGTTGGGATGTCATTTCCTATGAGTAGTATGTCATCCACATACAGTACCAAAAAGCTGACTATACTCCCACTAGCCTTGATATAGACACAAGATTCATCTTCACTCCTTGAAAAGACAAATTCTTTGACTTTCTCATCAAAGCAAAGATTCCATCTGCGAGGTGCCTGTTTTAATCCATAAATGGATTTCTCGAGCTTACACACCCTACTGGGGTACTCTGTACTGACAAAACCCTCTGGCTGAACCATGTAAACATCTTCAGCCAACTTTCCATTAAGGAAAGCAGTTTTGACATCCATTTGCCATATTTCATAATCATGAAATGCAGCAATGGCTAACAGAACCCTAATAGACTTAATCTTGGCCACTGGTGAAAAGGTCTCATCATAATCAACTCCCGGAGTTTGAGAATAACCCTTTGCAACCAGTCGTGCCTTATAAGTGTGTACATTACCATCCATGTCGGTCTTCTTCTTGAAGATCCATTTGCACCCAACTATCTTACGATCAGGTACATTGTTAACCAAGTCCCAAACTTGATTGTCACACATGGACTGTATCTCGCTATCCATAGCCTCTTTCCATTTAGCAGCCTCAGGGCCTGCCATGGCTTCCGTGTAGCTGTTAGGCTCATCCAGATTTACCAGTGTGTTATCACTGATAAGTGTCTCACCTTCTGCAGTAATATGAAAACCATAATATTGCTCAGGTGCATTCCTAACTCTGGTGGAACGCCTCAGAGGTATAGATTCTTCAGTCAGCTCAACAGGAGTTTCCTCCTCAGGTTGAGGGCTAGGGTTTGAGGTTCCTTGACCACTTGACTCTTGAATTTCCTCAAGGTCAATTTGCCTCCTACTGTCTCCTTGGCTCATGAATTCTCTCTCTCGAAAGAATCATCTTCTTGCTACAAAGACCACATTATCACTGGGTCTGTAGAAGATGTAACCAAAGGATTTCTGTGGCTAGCCGATGAAAATACACCTTTCGCTTCGGGGTTCGAGCTTATCGTGAGTCTCGCGTCTCACGAAAGCCTCGCAACCCCAAATCTTGATGTGGTCTAGATTGGGAACTTTTCCAGTCCACACCTCGTGAGGTGTTTTGGCAACCTTCTTTGTAGGGACTAGATTAAGGATATGGGCGGCAGTCTCTAAGGCATACCCCCAAAATGAGATTGGTAGCGAAGCTCGACTCATCATGGAACGAACCATGTCCAACAAGGTCCGATTGCGCCTCTCAGCTACACCATTCAACTGTGGTGTCCTAGGAGGTGTCAATTGTGAGACAATCCCACATTCCTTAAGATAGTCAAGGAACTCAGTACTAAGATACTCACCACCACGATCGGATCAAAGCATCTTAATGTTCCTGCCCAACTGATTCTCCACTTATTGCTTAAACTCTTTGAATTTCTCAAAGGTTTCTGACTGATGCCTGATTAGGTAGACATATCCATATCTACTAAAATCATCAGTAAAAGTCACGTAGAACCGATTAGCATCTCTTGTGGCGGTTCTGAAGGGTCCACACACATCCGTGTGTATGAGGTCCAACAAACCTTCACCCCTAGCACAAATTCCAGTAAAAGGTGACTTTGTCATTTTACCAAGCAAACAAGATTCACAACTATCATCTGACTTTAGGTCAAATGACTCCAAGACTCCATCCTTTTGGAGTTGGCCTATGCGTTTCTTGCTTACATGTCCAAGACGACAATGCCATAAGGATGCTTTATCTAAGCTAGTGGAAGAATTAATACACAATACATTATTTCCTAGATTATCTACAACAGATACAGTTTCATACACGCCATCACAAGGTAATGCTTTAAAATAAAGAACATTATTAAAGAAAGCATCAATACTACCATTATTATTATCAAAATAAAAGGTAAAACCTTGTGTATACAACGCATGAAAGGAAATAACATTTCTTGCCATTTCTGGCGAATAATAACATTTATTCAAATCTAATGTAAACCCATTATTTAGCACTAAGGAATAAACTCCTATCTTGGTGACAGGTGAAGCTTTCCTGTTTCCCATGATCAAGTTTATCTTTCCCTGCTCCACATTCTCACTTCTTTTTAGTCCCTGCAAATCACAACATATGTGAATACCACAACCTGTGTCAAGGACCCAAGACTTAGAATGAGGTGAGTTATTAGACAATATAGTGTATATACCTACATGGTTGGGTTTTACTTTCCCATCCTTCAAATCTTGCTGGTACTTTGGGCAGTTTCGCTCCCAGTGCGACTTTTCATGGCAATAGAAGCATTCAGCCTCATTAGGGTTAGCAGAAGGAGTGACAAAACCTTTCTTGGTTTTGCTTGAAGAGGAGCCTTCAAGGGTCTTACCCTTGGTACCCTTAGAAGGGTTCTTTCTCTTCTTCCCTTTGCCATGCCCGATTGCCAAGACATTGGCCGCAGTTGGAGTAGGAGTAGGAGTAGTAACAACCGACTTACCCTTTAGACCACTTTCGGCGGTCTTCAAGAGTCCTTGAAGTTTGCTGAGGGTGACTTCTTCCTTGTTCATGTGATATGTCATGCGAAATTGATCATAACACGATGGCAAGGAGTGCAAAATGATGTCTATTGCTAACTCCTCAGGGAAGTTCACATTCAGCTTCAGTAAACGGTCCACATACCTTTGCATTTTCTGCATGTGGCCCGTGATGGGTTCACCATCCTTCATTC
Source organism: Lactuca virosa (assembly GCF_052849685.1). Classification (NCBI taxonomy): domain Eukaryota; kingdom Viridiplantae; phylum Streptophyta; class Magnoliopsida; order Asterales; family Asteraceae; genus Lactuca; species Lactuca virosa. The sequence goes on from NC_136433.1 coordinate 129,281,996, forward strand.
GGGTTGTCATCATGGAGGAGATTATTTCATATCGCTCTTGACGAGCACTTTGATGGTAGCGGTCCATCAAGTCCTGGTGCATCTCAAAAGGATAATAGTCCTCATAGGACTTTTGGAGCTCGGCTGTCATGGTGGCCATCATGATGCATGCCACTTTTGTAGCATCTCTTTCAGGTACCTCATATTCAGCAAGCTCTTTAGGAGTAGCAGTTGGCTCGGGTACCTTCAGCTCCTTGTCGAGAACATATTCTTTGTTCTCATACCGAGTGACCATCCTGATGTTTCTGATCCAATCTGTAACGTTGGACCCATCAAAGATGACTCTCCCACAAAGATTCATGAGAGAGAAGGAGCTAGTAGGGTTTGAGCCAGAAGCATTGTTATTGGAAGAACTCTGAAAAGAAGAGGGAATAGATTAGATTAGATATAGAGATAGTCCTTAACAAAACACCCAAATGTAATATTAAGGCTAGGACCCAACACAATATTTTATAACTTAGAAGAGGGATGCCGTAATCTAAGCTATAAGATATTTGAAGGTAGGTGAATGACGATTCACCAATTTCCACCATGAAAAACGAAATATTTAATTAGGTTTTAATTGGTTTAGAAACTCCTAGATTCTTTGAGATTCATTGAACTTTCTTCAATGGCATGTTTCAATCTCGAGTGTGCCCTTCAAGTTTTGTGACTGGGATGCCGAGGATCACAAAACAAGGTGTGAAGTAACCATGCAAATTACTTGGTACCCTTAATGTATTACCCCTCAATCGATGTGCCGGTTAACCACACACGCTCCATCGATACTATGATAAACATTAAGTCACCCTTTACCTACCTTGTTAAGTTCAAGTTAGTGTGCCGGTTAACCACACACGCTCTACTAACGACTTAAACAAAGTGTAAAGTGTAATTTCATGGATTAGCACATTATTCACATTTTCCTAAAATAACTAAGATTGGGAATTCAATAAAGTTTAGTTACTTTAGTATTATCATTATACTTTTAATGAGAATTTATAAGTCCTTGTCCTACCCGTTCGGCTAACGACCCTCCACCGATCAAGGAAGCGGTGGGTGAGAGTGGACACCCATTAAGTTGCCATTTTATAGGCAACAACCTTATACCCCCCTTATAGACCGGCTTCGTGAATGAGGCGTACTAGCGGTAAGACGACTTGATCTTATACATATATAAATATTATTAAACTTATAATATTATAAAGTATAAGGGTTGAATTTTAACTTTTAAACTTCTAGGGGTTGGAACTAAAGTTTTTAATATGACTTTACATGTTCCAAAACTTGAGGGCAAGTTTTGTAAACTTTCAAAACTTTTCATTTCTCATAACTTATGAGTTAATGGTTATTAAAAATGAAGACTCTTCATTTTTTGTAACCTATGTGTTCTTTTAATGGTTATTTATAAATGTGACTTTTGGTTATCCATAACTTAAGAACTAGTTATGGACTCCATTAAAACACATAAAGATCAAGAATTAATCTAATCAATTATTAGCACATAATTTCTATGATCTTCTAAACTCATATGTTTATGAATGTTCATATCAAAAATTTCAAGAATCGTAAGTACATATACAAAACTTGAAATTTTGATACGAGCTTCTGAACAAAACTTCGATTTTCAAGTTTTTTTTTTTTTTTTTTTTTTTTTTTTTTTGCATCAAGTATCAAATAAACAAACCAGGCTCTGATACCACTGATGGGTTTTGAGCATTCTAACACTCCTATGGTGTACATGCAACCCTAGAAACCTTGGATCTATGTTTGACTAAGATACATGCAAATAATTATTTTTCCAAGGTTCTTATCCTATCTAGCATGACATGGGGAACTTGAATCAAATAAAGCTAGTAGAATTACTTACCTTGTAGTTGTAGTTGATTGCTTGGAGTTTTAGAGCCTAGCACCAATAGTGTGGATGCCTCAAATGGAAATCACAAATCACCACAAACTTGGAATTTTGAGAGAATAGTCACAAACTTCTTGAAATCGGCCCTCTTAGTTTACACACATCAACTAGTGCAATTTCAAGAACCAAAGCCTCCTTTATATAGTGTGGTGGATTAGGGTTACATCCATGTAAACCCTAATACCCATGTCTTTTCATTTCCATGAGATCCATGGGTTAAAGCTCCATGGAGTATCCATGGACTTTCCATGCAAGCCTAGCCCATTCCAAATAAGCATTAGCCCACACTATATAAATACAAGAGCCCATATTTAATTAGTCATACTTTTGATCTCTAAATTAATTCTAGATTAATTATAGATCAATACTAATTAAATAATATGATTTTATATTAATATATTAGGACTTATAATATATTAATAAATCATAACTTATACTATTTCTCAAACGATTATCCACAAATTGTTCGGGTGAAGTGCAACCCAAATGGACCATGCCGGGTCGGGTCAAGTACATACCAAATATAGTTATGGACTTAGACACTATATCCAACACAACTATGGTCTTCCCAAATCTCTTGGAACAAGCTTTCCTCTTGAAGATGTTTCCGTGATTGGATCGTGGAAGTGGAAATCATGCTTCACTTCCTCCACCTTCTCCAATTATTCCCCCTAACCCACAAGTTCGAAGACTTGAAAAGTTCAAGATCACTCAAGCCCTATTGGATAGCAAATACAAGGATGGAAAGTCTGTGTATGCACATGTCTTGGATATGAAGTCACACATTGACAGGCTGAGAATGTTGGGTGTCGTGTTCCCAAGGAAGTTGGCTATTAATTGGGTTCTTCATTCACTTCCCGAGTCATATAGTGAGTTTGTTAAAGACTACTATGTGACCGATCACGACATGAACCTTATTGATCTTACTTTTTTGCTAATTGCTGCTGAATCAGCAATGATTTGGCGCAATGGCCAAGCAAATTTGACTGGAAGATCTACCTTTCAAGCAGACATGGGCAATGACATGGATATCCCAGAAATGATTCCTTCTCCTAAAGGAAAGGAATTGGCCATGATCAAAAGTTTTGATCATAAGGGAAAGGCCAAATCTAAGATTGTTCCATATGCCATTCCCAATGAACCTGGTCGTTTCTTTTGTGAAGGAAAGGGACATTGGAATCGAAGCTGCCCTGACTACCTGAGAACTTTAGTCAGATTGTATGGTTCTGCTTTAGGTAAGTCCACTATCTAACTCTATTAAGTTCCTATTTGGAGATTCTTAATATATGATTTAATGTAATTACATTTTGATGTTTTGTAGGATCAAGCAAAAGGAAGGAAGCTTAAAAGTAAGAGCATGTTGAATCTGATCGTGAAGAGATGGATTTCGATCGCATGGTTCGAAGATCGGATTCTTGAGCTGCTGCTTAGGAGTTATGATAGATTGCTTAGAAATTTGTAATAACATAATTTTCATTTGTGATTGCATTGTAAGGAAAAGTTTTTCCGCATTTTATAAATAAATAAAATTTTGTTTTATTTTATTATATCTCCTTGCAATGACATTTGTGAAAATTGATGTTTATATGTTTTTATGTTAGCAATATAAATTTGATTCTTTCGTTTGTGGTAGTGTCGAGAATTTGCCAAATAAGAAAAGATTCTCATCACCTAAGTTTCAGTTGGATAGGAACATGGAATCATACAACTTGTGTTGTGTGATGAACGAGAACCTTCATCTTTGGGAAATTAAGACTAATTCCTTGTTCACATGAATATCTGAGTCAAGCGAAGGACTAGGGGATTGGGTACATTGGGTGTGCGCTGGTCAGGTCCACCACAAAGAACGATAGGACTATTCGTCATAATTTACTAAAGTTTAGTAAATATGGTTATGCTTACAAGTTTAAGTATAATTCTGAATCATGGTAAAAGTTCAATGTATGGCCGAACGAATGAGAAGAATCAAATTAGGCAGAAAGATAGAAGTTTCTCCAATCTGAAAAGATGGGAGAGTACTTGAGTATCGTGTTTTGTGATCATCTTAATGATTATGAAAAACCATGTCACAATTGATTCTCTAAGGATATCTTAGTGCATTTGTATGGCTAAGAAGAGGAATCGTGAATTGTTGAAATGGTTAAATCTAGAAGATGAGTCATACTTCGTTCCAAAAACAAGTCTGAGAGTCATACTCCAAGCTTGTGCCTTGATTGACATGGTCTTAAGAAAGGTTTATAACACTCATCAAATGTAGAGTAAGATCTTTTCTACTCTTGTACATTTGAAATTGGTAAGTTGTGATGTTTTGGATAAAACAAAGACTAGCTAAGGCCAATTGTGTGAGGTGTCTGTCTTGATAAGAATCCGCACTAACTCTTGAATATTTGTTTGTCAATGAATGTTTCTTGAAAAAGTGAATCTTATATGTCAAGAGGTCAGTGGGAGTCTTAAGGATCTTGACAAGTTTCAAGAACTAATCAAGAATAAAACCTATTGTTTATCGCTAGCACAGGACTTGAGGTTTGTAAGCTATCGTGTTGACATATTCTTGTTTCGATGTGACATCCCCTAATTTCTCAGCCAGAAAAGACCGATTTAATTTATGCTTTTTAAAATAGAATCAGAGAAATCTTTTTAAAAGATGTTGCGGAATTGGTCCCCAAAACGACATATGATAAAATTTTATCAAAACCCTTCTTTAAGAAGGTATATATTTTCCATATATATCAAAACCTCGGGATGTCATGTTCCGATACAGATCAAAAGCATAAACAAGACATTATAAGCCTTACTACATTTATTTACAACTACTGCCTATAATAAAAAATCTCTCATCGTCCTCCGACTATGCTCGGGGTCCACTACCTGTAATCATAAAAGCTGAGTGGGTCAGGCTTGGGAGCCTGGTGAGCATATAGGGTTTTCAACCCACAATAATAATAACTTATTAAGTTCACCAATCAACAATAACCCTGATTACCCATTCCCGTTGTCCTTACTTTACGTCCATAAACACCTCTCACAAGGGACTTAGCCTAAGGAATATCATCGGGATGGACACTACTGCTAAGGGGACTCCTCAGCCATACATGTCCTAAAGGCAACCATGAGGGGGATTGGAGTACACCAATGAACATTTAGTTCATCAACACCTACAAGTTGCGATCTTGCTAGTGTACCACTGGACTGTCTACAAAGGTCCGTGATCGTCATCTATACTCCGCTAGACTACTACAACGACAACACCAACAACAACACCGACACCGAGGCTTCTCATCATTTTAACACCCACCGACTATTTTGTCTACCCATGTTCTACCCAACATATTTGTAGATAAAATACATATACAGTTTAAAACTTGTATAAAACATCTATTCAACAGTCACCTCAAATAAACAATTAACATATTTACACATAGCACGTATTTTAAGCTAAATACTTCATATCTATGTGTAAAGTGAAAGTAACTACACACTCACATGTTTTGATGATAATCGGGCAGCAATTCGTTTCCTAAAACGTTCGTTTCTAATAAAACCGGGAGTTTTATTGAGAAACCGGGCTCTGCAAAAGTCGGGCTTCGAAACCGAAAAGATAAATTTTCCGGGCTTCTCGAGCACTTCGTGGTGTATTCCGGGGGTTATAATTGATACCGGGGCTTTGGGGGATGTTAAGATGAAGAAAATATGGAAAAAAGGGTTAAAAGTGGCAAAACTCCAAAACTACCCGAGAAGGCTCGCATGCCCCTTCTATTTATAGGAGTCCGAAGTCGGTTAGGGAGGGGTGAGTTAGCAGGCGAGGGTGCGCAGGTGCTCGCACATGGGTTGCGCGTGCGAAGTGGCTGCTGGCAACTCGTGATTGGACCGAGGCCTAGGTCCGAAGTAGGGGGTGTCCGTGGCTTCATGCGAGGGTTCGGACACATGATAGAGGGTACGTGTCGCCTTCTCAGTGGAGCAGTTCGGATCAGCTCAGAAGCTCGGATGACTCAGCACTTTTTCGAACACGTGGCACATTCTAAGCAAGGGTGAGGTGGCCGAAGTCCACCTTGCGAAATTTCTCGGTTTTAGCAAATTTTCTCGATTTTCGTGCCAAAACTTCTAGAATCCATAACTTTCGCATACGAGCTCCGTTTTTGACGTTCTTTATATGCACATGTAGGTAAAATTATGCTCTACAACTTCCGTTTAGACTTCGTCGGCTAATTTTGATTTTAATTTTTATATTATTATTTTTAACAGACCGGGATAGGAAATCCGTTAAAAATTCATAACTTCTTCATCCGACGTCCGTTTTCGTCAGAATTTTTACCGTTGTGCTACTATTTACGAGACCTTCGATTCTCGTTTAGGTTGTGTCGGCTAAAAATCACTCGATCTAAAATTCGAGTTTTTTAGCTGTCTACTGCTAAGCTGAAACTTCGGAAAATCGTAACATCCTCATACGACGTCAGATTTGGGTGTTCTTTTTATACCTAATCTCGGATTAACGAACATTACGAGTTTCATTTAGATCACTGTGGCTAAAAAGTATTTTATCGAAAACTCACTTTTTACGACATTCATCACTGAGCCCGTTTTGTCGTGAAACTTCGACATATCATAACTTCTTCGTTAGAACTCGGATTTCGACATTCTTTATATATCCGTAATCCTTGTCACGACCACTACAACTTTCTTAATAGATATCGGCTTTATCTAAAATTTATTTTCGACGCTCATTTTTATTCTTAATTAATTAACTCATAGTAATTAAGCATAAAACACATAGAATTCACATAATTCCTTTTTCATTTCTTAAAAATGAGTTACAAAGGTTAACCTAGACTATCATATCAAGATTAATGCCTAGGCTAGAAACACGAGTGTTACAATTCTCTCCCCCTTAGGATGATTCCGTCCCCGGAATCACATACCAACAAACAACTGCGGGTAGCGACTCATCATGTCACTCTTCGTTTCCCATGTGAGATTTGGCCCATTCGTATGTTTCCAGTGCACAGGCACTAAATCAACCATCTTGCGTCGTAACTTCATAGTCTTACGGTCAACAATTTCCTCAGGTTCTTCAATCAACCTCTTGTTTTCATCCAACCTAAACTCAGAAATCGGAATTATGTCGGGCACATCTCCCGTGAACTTCCTCAAATAACACACATGAAATGTGTTATGAATACCCTCCAGTTCTTCCGGTAACTCTAGCTTGTAAGCTTGATTCCCGATCCTCTGAAGAACTTTAAATGGTCCAATAAACCTTGGACTCAACTTTCCCCTTTTACCAAACCTTATAAGTCCCTTCCACGGCAAGACTTTAAGTAAAACCGAATCTCCAACATCGAAGGATATCGGTTGTCTTTTCTTGTCAGCATAACTCTTTTGACGATCTTGAGCAGCTAACATCCTTTCTCTTATCACTTTCAACTTTTCAGCAGTCTGATGGACTATTTCAGGTCCCATTAACTGCTTTTCCCCAGCTTCCAGCCAACATGATGGCGTTCGACACTTTTCCCCATACAAAGCGTGATAAGGTGCCATCTTAATGCTTAAGTGGAAACTATTATTATAGGAGAATTCTACTAGAGGTAAGTGTTCATCCCAGTTACCTTGGAATTCTAGGGTACATGCTATCAGCATATCCTCCAATGTTTGAATTGTTCGTTCGCTTTGACCATCAGTTTGCGGATGGTAAGCTGTACTCAAACACAACTTGGTACCCAATTCCTCTTGTAGACTCCTCCAAAACCTTGAGGTAAAACGGCTGTCACGATCGGATACAATCGTTAACGGAACACCGTGTAGCCTGACAATTTCCTTCACATAAGAATTCACAAGTTTATCCATAGACCATTTCTCGTTAGTGGCTATGAAATGCGCACTCTTAGTGAAGCGATCAACGACCACCCAAATCATGTCGTGACCGTTCCTTGTCCTGGGTAGTTTAGTCACAAAATCCATGGTAATGTCCTCCCATTTACCCATGGGTACAGGTAAAGGTTCAAAACTCCCATATGGTTTCTGATGTTGTGCTTTAACCCTAGCACAAGTTACACACTCGGCCACGTACTTAGCAACATCGAGCTTCATCGTCGGCCACCAGTAATAGGGTTTTAGATCCCTATACATTTTCATACTGCCGGGATGAATCGAGTACATGGTTTTGTGAGCTTCTTCCATCAGAAGACCTCTTACTCCTCCCGTCTTAGGTACCCAAATCCTATCTTTGAATACCTTCAATCCTTGACCGTTTGTATCAAACACCAACGTTTTTCCCAAACGTTCTTCCTTTCGGTCATTTTTTTCCAAAGCTTCCTCCTGAGCTTTCTTTATACTTTCCACAATTGTCGAGACGACTTTAATTTTCAGCGCTCTTGGCCTTCTCTTTTCAAGATTTACCTTCCGACTGAGAGCATCAGCTACAACATTTTCTTTACCAGAGTGGTAAAGTATCTCACAATCGTAGTCCTTGAGTAGTTCTAGCCAGCGCCGCTGCCTCATGTTCAATTCCTTCTGATTAAAGAGATATTGAAGACTCTTATGATCAGTGAAAAGTTTGCATTTAGTACCATAAAGATAGTGCCTCCATATCTTTAAGGCGAATACTACCGCTGCCAACTCTAGATCATGAGTGGGGTAGTTCTTTTCGTGTTCTTTCAACTGCCTCGATGCATACGCTATCACTTTATCCCTTTGGGTCAGAACACATCCTAACCCAACTCCAGAGGCATCACTATAAACTGCGAAGTCATCAACTCCTTCAGGTAATGAAAGAATCAGTGCTTCACATAATCTCTTCTTTAACTTTTCAAATGCTTCCTTATGCTTTTCATTCCAAGCATAAGTAGCTCCTTTGTGGGTCAAAGCTGTTAATGGAGTAGTGATCGAAGAAAAGCCTTTGATAAATCGGCGATAATATCCGGCTAATCCTAAAAAGCTTCGAATCTCCGTGGGACTTTTTGGTTGTTCCCACTTCATTACAACTTCAATCTTTGCTAGGTCAACCATTATTCCATCTTGGTTAATCACATGACCTAAAAATTGGACTTCTTGAATCCAAAATTCACATTTGGAGAACTTTGCATACTTCTCCTCTTTCAGAACTTCTAGCACTTCACGCAGATGCTTTTCATACTCCTGCTTTCTTTTTGAATAGATCAAGATATCGTCTATGAATACTATCACAGATTTATCAAGGTATGGTTTACAAACCCTGTTCATCAAATCCATGAAAGCTGCTGGGGCATTGGTTAATCCGAACGACATAACCAAAAATTCATAGTGTCCATATCTTGTTCTGAACGCAGTCTTTTCGATATCCTGCTCCCTCACCTTTAGTTGATGATATCCTGACCTAAGATCAATATTCGAGAAATAGCTCGAACCTTGCAACTGGTCGAACAGGTCATCGATCCTCGGCAACGGATACTTGTTCTTTATGGTCGCTTTCTTCAGATCTCTGTAATCGATGCACATTCTCATGCTCCTGTCTTTCTTCTTTACAAATAACACAAGGACTCCCCAGGGTGATGAACTAGGTCGAATGAAACCTTTGTCCAATAACTCCTGAAGTTGTGTCATAAGTTCTTTCATTTCGGTTGGTGCTAATCGATAAGGTGCTTTGGCTATCGGCTTCGTTCCTGGTAACAAGTCGATACGGAACTCCACTTGTCGATCAGGGGACAATCCGGGAAGATCTTCGGGAAAGACTTCCGGATAATCACACACCACCGGAATATCCTGCACCTCCTTCTTTTCCTTCTTAGCATCGATCACGAACACTAAATATGATGTACACCCCTTGGCCAAACACTTTCTGGCTTTCATTAGGGAAATGATTCCAGAATTTACTCTGCGTTTGTCTCCATACACCATAAACGACTCTTTCCCTTGCGGGTTTACTTTTACTATCTTCTTCCTACACATTATTGTTGGATAAGGTGTCTAAGTCCATAACTATTTCTGGTATGTACTTGACCCGACTCGGCATGGTCCATTTGGGTTGCATGGCACCATGCAATTGGATAAACTAAAATGAGAGAAATAACACTTATGGTTTATTAATATATTATAAGTTCTAATATATTAATAATATTATTTAATTAGTTTGATCAAGAATTAATTTAGAATTAATTAAGTGATCAAAAGATAACTAATTAAATATATGGGTAGATTATGTAAATCTTCCATATCTTATATAGTGGGCTAAGAGGCTCCATGGATTATCAAGTTGGGTTGCACCCATAGGATGCTCCATGGGAGTTACAAACCCATGGGTCATGGAAATGAAGAGTCATGACACATTAGGGTTTACATGGTGTAACCCTAGATGTGTCAACACTATATAAGAAACCCATTCTCCACCAAAATCGGATACACATAAGAAACAAGAGGGCTAGAGCCGATTTTGCAAGTGTAAGATTCTCTCAAAGTTTACTCCTTTGCATTTGGTGTTGTGTGAAGCATTTGAGGCATCACACTTGGGGTGCTAGGCTCACAAGGTTTCAAGGATCATAATCAACAACAAGGTAAGTTATTCTATCTTTCATTCAAGTTAAAAATGTTCCCCATGTATGCTAGATAGGAATATAACCTTGGAATTCAACTTTGCATGATTATTAGACAAACATAGATCCAAGGTTATTAGGGTTGCATGTACACTTAGGAAGTGTTAGAATGCTCAAAACCCATCAGTGGTATCAGAGCCTAGGTTTGTTTGTTGTTTTTTTTTGTGTGTAAACAGCTTGAAAAAAAATCGTTAAATTACAAGTTTTTTTTAGGTGTAATTTTTGATTCTTGAAAGTGTTCATATTCATGTTCTTGAACTTATGAAGATTAGATGATCATAGGAATTGTTTGTAACCTTCATGGTAGTTTAATTCATGATCATAATGTGTTTTAATGGAGTCCATAACTTGTCCTCAAGTTATGGAAAACCAAAAGTCTCACTTTTATTAAAGCCATTAAAAGAACACAAGAGTTATAAAAATGAAGAGTCTTCATTTTTATTACTCAATTAATTCATAAGTTATAAGAAATGAAAAGTTTTGGAAGTTTACAAAACTTGCCCTCAAGTTTTGGAACATGTAAAGTCTTGATTAAAACTTTAGTTCCAACCCTTAGAATTTTAAAAGTTAAAATTCAACCCTTATACTGTATAATATTATAAGTTACTAATATATATATGTATAACGTCAAGTCGTCTTACCGCTAGTACGCCTCATTCACGAAGCCGGTCTATAAGGGGGGTATAAGGTTGTTGCCTATAAAATGGCAACTTAATGGGTGTCCACTCTCACCCACCGCTTCCTTGATCGGTGGAGGGTCGTTAGCCAAACGGGTAGGACAAGGACTTATAAATTCTCATTAAAAGTATGATGAATATTATAAAGTAACTAAATGCTTTTATTAAATTCCCACTCTTAGTTACTTTAGGAAAATGTGAATAAGGTGCTAATCCATGAAATTACACTTTACACTTTGTTTAAGTCGTTAGTGGAGCTCGTGTGGTTAACCGGCACACTAACTTGGACTTAACAAGGAAGGTAAAGGGTGACTTAAAGTTTATTATAGGTCGGTGGAGCTCGTGTGGTTAACCGGCACATCGATTGAGTAATAAACATTAAGTGTACCAAGTGATTTGCATGGTTACTTCACACCTCGTTTTGTGATCCTCGGTATCCCAGTCACAAAACTTGGAGGGCACACTCGAGATTGAAACATGCCTTTGAAAAGTTCATTGAATCTCAAAAGAATGTAGGAATTTCTAAGAACCAATTAAAAACCTAATATCTATATTTCGTTTTTCATGGTGGAAATTGGTGAATCGTCATTCACCTACCTTTCAAATATGTTATAGCTTGGATTACGGCATACCTCTTCTAAGTTATAATATATTGTGATTGGATCCTAGCCTTAATATTACATTTTGGTGTTTTATTAAGGACTCTCTTAATATCTAAACTAATCTTGTTCTCTTCTTTCAGATGTCTTCAAACAATGCTGCTTCTGGCTCTAATCCTAATGGCTCCTTTACCCTTATGAACTTGTGTGGGAAAGTCACTTTTGATGGATCCAACTTCAATGAATGGATCAGAAACATCAGGATGATTACCCGCTACGAGGACAAAGAATATCTCCTTGACAAGGAGCTTAAGGAGATTGATGAGACCACTGCAACTCCCCAGGAGATCGCTGACTTCCGGGCACATGAAAGGGATGCTACAAAAGTGGCATGCATCATGTTGGCCACCATGACAGCGGAACTCCAAAAGTCCTATGAGGACTTCTACCCTTTTGAAATGCACCAAGATCTGATGGAAAGATACCATCAAAGTGCACGACAAGAGAGGTATGAAATCATATGCTCTATCATAACAACCATGATGAAGGACGGGGAATCCGTCACGAGCCACATGCAGAAAATGCAAAGGTATGTGGATCGGTTGCTGAAGCTTAATGTGAACTTCCCTGAGGAGCTTGCAATAGATATCATTTTGCACTCCTTACCATCGTGATATGATCAATTCCGCATGACATATCACATGAATAAGGAAGAGGTCACACTCAGCAAACTTCAGGGACTCCTCAAGACCGCAGAAACAGGTCTTAAGGGTAAGTCGGTTGTTAACACTCCTACTCCAAACTCCGCCCCGGTTTTGGCAATCGGGAAAGGTAGAGGGAAGAAGAGGAAGAGCTCTTCGAAGGGTACCAAGGCTAGGACCCTTGATGGCTCTTCTTCAAGTGGAACCAAGAAAGGTTTTGTCACTCCTTCTTCTGACCCTAAAGAGGCTGAATGCTTCTATTGCCATGAAAAGTCACATTGGAAGCGGAACTGCCCAAAGTACCAGCAAGATGTGAAGGATGGGAAAGTTAAACCCAACCATGCAGGTATTTACACTATCTTATCTAATAACTCACCCCATTCTAACTCTTGGGTCCTTGATACCGGTTGTGGTATTCATATCTGTTCTGATTTGCAGGGACTAAGAAGAAGTGAGAATGTGGAGCATGGAAGAATAAACTTAATCATGGGGAATAGGAAAGCTTTACTTGTCACCAAGATTGGAGTTTATACTTTATCGCTAAGTAGTGGGTTTAGTTTAGATTTGAATAAATGTTGTTATTCGCCAGAAATGGCAAGAAATATTATTTCCTTTCATGCATTGTATAAAAAGGTTTCACCTTTTCATTTGATAATGAAGTTGGTTTGATTAATGCTTTCTTTAATAATGTTCTTTATTTTAAAGCATTACCTTGTGATGGTGTGTATGAAACTGTATCTGTGGTTGATAACTTAGGAAATAATGTATTGTGTATTGATTCTGTTAATGATAATAACTTGGATAAAGCATCATTATGGCATTTTCGTCTTGGACATATAAGCAAGAAACGCATAGGCCAACTCCAAAAGGATGGAGTATTGGAGTCATTTGACCTAAAGTCAGATGATAGTTGTGAATCATGCTTACTTGGAAAAATGACAAAGTCACCCTTCACAGGTTCTTGTGAGAGGGGTGAAGGTTTGATGGATCTTATACACACGGATGTGTGTGGGCCTTTCATACATGCCACAAGGGATGCTAATCGTTATTATTTGACTTTTACTGATGATTACAGTAGATATGGATATATCTACTTAATCAAGCATAAGTCAGAGACTTTTGAGAGGTTTAAAGAGTTTAAACAGGAAGTCGAGAATCAATTGGACAGGAACATTAAGATGCTTCGATCCGATCGAGGTGGTGAGTATCTTAGTTCACAGTTCCTCGACTATCTTAGGGAATGTGGAATTGTCTCACAATTGACACCTCCCAGGACACCGCAGTTGAATGGTGTAGCTGAGAGGCGTAATCGAACCTTCTTGGATATGGTTCGTTCGATGATGAGTCGAGCTTCGCTACCAATCTCATTTTGGGGGTATGCCTTAGAGACTGCCGCCCATATCCTTAATCTAGTTCCCACAAAGAAAGTTGCCAAAACTCCTCATGAGATGTGGACTGGTAAAGTACCCAAACTAGACCACATTAAGATTTGGGGTTGCGAGGCTTTCATGAGACGCGAGACTCATGATAAGCTCGAACCTCGAAGTGAGAGGTGTATTTTCATCGGCTACCCACAGAAATCCTTTGGTTACCTCTTCTACAGACCTAGTGAGAATGTGGTCTTTGTAGCTAGGAGGGCATTCTTTCGAGAGAGAGAGTTCATAAGCCAAGGAGACAGTGGGAGGCAAGTTGACCTTGAAGAAATTCAAGAGTCAAGTGGTGAAAGAACTTCAAACCCTAGCACTCAACTTGAGGAGGAAACTTCTGTTGAGCCAATTGACAAGTCTGTACCTCTAAGGCGTTCCACAAGGGTTAGGAATGCACCTGAGCATTACTATGGATTCCATATTACTGTGGAAGGTGATATACTTATCAGTGATGAGACACTGATAGGTCTGGATGAACCTAACAGTTACGCGGAAGCCATGGCAGGCCCTGAGTCAGCCAAGTGGAAAGAGGCAATGGACAGCGAGATACAGTCCATGTATGACAATCAAGTTTGGAACTTGGTTGAGAATGTACCAGGTCGTAAGACTGTAGGGTGCAAATGGATCTTCAAGAAGAAGACCGACATGGATGGTAATGTACACACTTATAAGGCACGACAGGTTGCAAAGGGTTTCTCACAAACTCCGGGAGTTGATTATGATGAGACCTTTTCTCCAGTGGCTAAGATTAAGTCTATTAGGGTTCTGTTAGCCATAGCCGCATTTCATGACTATGAAATATGGCAAATGGATGTCAAAACCGCTTTCCTTAATGGAAAGTTGGCTGAGGATGTTTACATGAGTCAGCCAGAGGGTTTTATCAACACAGAGTACCCTAATAGAGTGTGTAAGCTTGAGAAATCCATTTATGGGTTAAAGCAAGCACCTCGCAGATGGAATCTTTGCTTTGATGAGAAAGTCAAGGAATTTGGCTTTTCTAGGAGTGAAGAAGAATCTTGTGTATATGTTAAGGCTAGTGGGAGTATAGTTAGTTTTTTGGTATTGTATGTGGATGACATACTACTCATAGGAAATGACATCCCAACTCTGCAGGAAGTTAAGTCCTGGCTTGGGTAGTATTTCTCTATGAAGGACCTAGGAGAAGCTGCCTATATTCTAGGGATAAGGATCTTGAGAGACCGGAGTAAAAGACTAATTGGACTTAGTCAGAGTACTTACTTGGATAAGGTGTTGAAGAGATTCGGCATGCAGGACTCCAAGAAAGGAGAGTTACCCATCTAGAGTAATGCCAGATTGAGTAAGACACAAAGCCCTAGTACTGAGGCTGAGATAGCAGAAATGAGTCGAATACCTTATGCTTCAGCTGTAGGATCGATCATGTATGCTATGACGTGTACTCGACCTGATGTAGCCTTTGCTTTGAGCATGGTTAGCAGGTATCAGGGGAACCCTAGCAAGGCACACTGGACTGCGGTAAAGAATATCCTCAAGTACCTACGGAGGACTAAGGACTGGGTCCTTACCCTCGGTGGGAGTGAAGACTTGAGAGTTGTAGGGTATAGTGATGCTAGCTTTCAGACTGATAGGGATAATTTCCGCTCTTAGTCAGGCTGGGTCTTTACCTTAAATGGAGGAGCAATTTCTTGGAAGAGTTCCAAGCAAGAGACAGTGGCTGATTCAACTTGCGAATCAGAGTATATAGCAGCTAGCGAGGCAGCAAAGGAGGCGATATGGCTGAAGAACTTCATTGGAGACCTTGGAGTTGTACCAGCTATTAAAGAGCCAATGGAAATTTTCTGTGATAGTGAAAGTGCAGTTGCCTTAGCCAAGGAACCAAGGGATCACGGGAGATCCAGACACATCGACAGAAAATACCATTTCATCAGACATCGAATAGAAGAAGGACTCCTCGTGGCAAAGAGGGTATCATCGGATGAGAATCCAGCAGATCCCCTCACGAAGGGACTGACTCGGGTTAAGCATCTCCAGCATGCTCGGAGCATAGGGCTGAAGGATGATATTAGATTTAGTAGTTAGATAACCTTGAAATTTGTAAAGTGTAATTGACATTAGATGATGAATAAAAGGTGTTTTATTTATGAGTAAAGTGTTGCTATCTCTTGTCGATCGTTTACTATATTTCTTTTGCATGTTTTGACTTCCAGAATAATTATGTTTGGTATATCATATTATTCGAACCTCCACAGTCGGTCATATGTCGGAAGTAGGTATGAATCAAGACTGTCATGATTGGTTGCAGAGGTCTAAGTTGTTAGACATGGCTACAACACTCATGAGTGCTCATAAGTTCTGAGCATTGGAGTCAACCCACGCTCACTGGAATCACTTCATGGAATTTATCTCGAGTGATCGTGAGACGGTAATATCATATAAGTCTTCAAACCTAGATATATGATTTGTTACTTATGAGTTGGTTATGCATTGATTGTACGAAAACGCATTGGTAACTCGATGTTATAAAACGTGCTCTTGTGTATAATTCAATGAGTAGTAGAACAAACATATGAGTCGAAGTTTATCTGTTCCTTCTTGGATTAGAAGCTGATATCTGGGCCCCTCGATGATTTTGTTTTGACCTATGTACCGGGCCCGATCAGAACTAAGTTGATGTGTTCAATTGAGTTCTATGTCAAACAAATCGGAAATCGGGAAACAATCTGCTGGACACAAAGTAAGACACTGTTCCATGTATTTGTCCGGCTGATATCTAGAACAGAGGATTATATGATCACTTATCTTAAATGGCGTATCATCATCTTCTCAGTTATGAGAGACCTTGAAAGAGCTACGATTTCCGATCGGTTCCTGAAATGTTGCAGTTATAGTTATTAGACTTATCCAAGTGGGAGACTGTTGGATAAGGTGTCTAAGTCCATAACTATTTATGGTATGTACTTGACCCGACCCGGCATGGTCCATTTGGGTTGCATGGCACCATGCAATTGGATAAACTAAAATGAGAGAAATAACACTTATGGTTTATTAATATATTATAAGTTCTAATATATTAATAATATTATTTAATTAGTTTGATCAAGAATTAATTTAGAATTAATTAAGTGATCAAAAGATAACTAATTAAATATATGGGTAGATTATGTAAATCTTCCATATCTTATATAGTGGGCTAAGAGGCTCCATGGATTATCAAGTTGGGTTCCACCCATAGGATGCTCCATGGATGCTCCATGGGAGTTACAAACCCATGGGTCATGGAAATGAAGAGTCATGACACATTAGGGTTTACATGGTGTAACCCTAGATGTGTCAACACTATATAAGAAACCCATTCTCCACCAAAATCGGATACACATAAGAAACAAGAGGGCTAGAGCCGATTTTGCAAGTGTAAGATTCTCTCAAAGTTTACTCCTTTGCATTTGGTGTTGTGTGAAGCATTTGAGGCATCACACTTGGGGTGCTAGGCTCACAAGGTTTCAAGGATCATAATCAACAACAAGGTAAGTTATTCTATCTTTCATTCAAGTTAAAAATGTTCCCCATGTATGCTAGATAGGAATATAACCTTGGAATTCAACTTTGCATGATTATTAGACAAACATAGATCCAAGGTTATTAGGGTTGCATGTACACTTAGGAAGTGTTAGAATGCTCAAAACCCATCAATTATTTCGGCATCATTGGCGCTAAGCCAATCCATTCCTAAAACTATGTCGAAACCATTTAACAATATAGGCAATAATTCCTCGTGGAACTTATTCCCATCCAAGTCAATAAGGATGTTTTTCATACGATGGCTAACAGGTACAAACTTGCCAATAGCAATTTCGACTAATAAAGCATTAACTAGTCTATCAACAGGCAAAGCTAGTTTTCTACCAAATTCATGCAAAATAAAGGAGAAATTGGCTCTAGAATCAAACAAAATTTGGGCAGGCAATTCGTTTACGAGAAAGGTACCTGAAGCAACATCAACTTCTTCTTTCGCAGCTTCGAGTGTCATATGAAAGGCTCTCGCCTTCGGCTTTGGTGGCAGATTGGGTTTCGCTGCGTCTTTCTTCTTCGGACAATCCCTCAAAATATGCCCTTCTTCATGGCACCCATGACAGACGTTATTATTGAAGGTGCATTCATTGGCATAATGCCCTGGCTTTCCACACTTGTAACAAGTGATTCCCACACTGCATTTCCCTGCATGTTTCTTCTTACACTTGTCACACCACTTGGCTTCGGCTCCTCCTCCGAATTTTCTCGAACCAGACTTCGAGAATTTGTTCTTTTTATTGGAACCTGACGTTCCTTCAAACTTTCTCTTTTCGCCAACTTCAACCTTGTCGGCGGCTCTCCCCTTAATCATATCTTCAACAGAATTGGCAGCCCAGATAGCTGCCTCCAAAGTAAGTGCCTGACGTACTGGCACCGCATACTCCCATGGGAGTCCCTTTGCGTTCCTGTCAATTTTCGCCAGCTCATCTGGGACAATACGCAAAGCAAACTCCATTTTGTCTGTGAAGTTATTCGTATACTTGTCAACGGTCATACTCCCCTTCTGCAACGTTAGAAATTGGTTTTCTAACTCAAGTACGTTTTGGGCCGAGCAGAACTTGCGCTTAAAGTGCACCAAGAACTCTGCCCAAGTCAGTTGCAGTGGCTCATTAGGGCTTAGGGTTTTCCCCAATGTGTTCCACCAACAAGCAGCACTACCCCTGAACTGACATACTGCAAAAGTGGTTTGTAACTTGCCTTGGCAATCACAAGTCATGAAAGCCAATTCCATTTCCGAGATCCAGTCCATTACTCCGACAAGATCTTCTTTTCCAGTGAAGGTCGATGGCTTGCAAGTCATAAAGTCCTTATACTTGCACCCATTTCTCTCCACTCTACCCTCGTGGTTATTCCTCCCAACCACAAGCGGTTCACTATGACCAACCGATCTGATGTTGTTCCCTTCTGCAGATCGATCGTCATTTAGTTCACGTCGTTCAACAGGAACTGAAGGTTCAGCCCTGTTGTTCAGCAACATTTGCCTCAACTTCTCCCTTTGTTCAGCCAACATGGTCTGAATCATAGTTCGTATTCCAGCCATGGTGATGGGTTCTGGTGCAACTCCTACTATAGGCACCTGTTCCACCACTTGGGGTTGAGGTTGTTGGTTTCTGTTTGAGTTTCATGCTCCACTTTGAGTTCTTGCCATTAAAATCTATATACCGAATAAGGTGAATTTAGGTCTTTATCCTTGTTAGACATGTCAATTCCCTTATCACTCTGAAACTTTTACATGTTAGTTCTAATCTCGTAATCCTACGCTTAGAATCCTACACACATAAGGTTTCCAGATCCGGTCGGCAACATACCATAGATCCGAACAAATAATGGCATATATGGCAACATATAGCATTTAGCACATAAATGCATTTTAGGCACCTTTCCTAAAATAAACTAGTGCTCGTGTCTAAAATATGGTAGACACTCACCTCACAATCATCACTTAGCATTCTAAGTTTAAGTCTAGAAATCGTAGGATATTTCTTAGTTCGCTTAAACTAATGCTTTAATACCAGCTGTGACATCCCCTAATTTCTCGGCCAGAAAAGACCGATATAATTTATGCTTTTTAAAATAAAATCAGAGAAATCTTTTTAAAAGATGTTGCGGAATTGGTCCCCAAAACAACATATGATAAAAGTTTATCAAAACCCTTCTTTAAGAAGGTATATATTTTCCATATATATCAAAACCTCGGGATGTCATGTTCCGATACAGATCAAAAACATAAACAAGACATTATAAGCCTTACTACAGTTATTTACAACTACTGGCCTATAATCGAAAATCTCTCATCGTCCTCCGAATATGCTCGGGGTCCACTACCTGTAATCATAAAAGCTGAGTGGGTCAGGCTTGGGAGCCTGGTGAGCATATAGGGTTTTCAACCCACAATAATAATAACTTATTAAGTTCACCAATCAACAATAACCCTAATTTCCCATTCCCGTTGTCCTCACTTTACGTCCCTAAACACCTCTCACAAGGGACTTAGCCTAAGGAATATCATCGGGATGGACACTACTGCTAAGGGGACTCCTCAGCCATACATGTCCTAAAGGCAACCATGAGGGGGATTGGAGTACACCAATGAACATTTAGTTCATCAACACCTACAAGTTGCGAACTTGCTAGTGTACCACTGGACTGTCTACAAAGGTCTGTGATCTTCATCTATACTCCGCTAGACGACTACAACGACAACACCAACAACAACACCGACACCGAGGCCTCTCATCATTTTAACACCCACCGACTATTTCGTCTACCCATGTTCTACCCAACATATTTGTAGATAAAATACATATACAGTTTAAAACTTGTATAAAACATCTATTCAACAGTCACTTCAAATAAACAATTAACATATTTACACATAGCACGTATTTTAAGCTAAATACTTCATATCTATGTGTAAAGTGAAAGTAACTACACACTCACATGTTTTGATGAGAATCGGGCAGCAATTCGTTTCCTAAAACGTTCGTTTCTAATAAAACCGGGAGTTTTATTGAGAAACCGGGCTCTGCAAAAGTCGGGCTTCGAAACCGAAAAGATAAATTTTCCGGGCTTCTCGGGCACTTCGTGGTGTATTCCGGGGGTTATAATTGATACCGGGGCTTTGGGGGATGTTAAGATGAAGAAAATATGGAAAAAAGGGTTAAAAGTGGCAAAACTCCAAAACTACCCGAGAAGGCTCGCATGCCCCTTCTATTTATAGGAGTCCGAAGTCGGTTAGGGAGGGGTGAGTTAGCAGGCGAGGGTGCGCAGGTGCTCGCACATGGGTTGCGCGTGCGAAGTGGCTGCTGGCAGCTCCTGATTGGACCGAGGCCTAGGTCCGAAGTAGGGGGTGTCCGTGGCTTCATGCGAGGGTTCGGACACATGATAGAGGGTACGTGTCGCCTTCTCAGTGGATCACTTCGGATCAGCTCAGAAGCTCGGATGACTCAGCACTTTTTCGGACACGTGGCACATTCTAAGCGAGGGTGAGGTGGCCGAAGTCCACCTTGCGAAATTTCTCGGTTTTAGCAAATTTTCTCGATTTTCATGCAAAAACTTTTAAAATCCATAACTTTCGCATACGAGCTCCGTTTTTGGCGTTCTTTATATACACGCGTATGTAAAATTACGCTCAACAACTTCTATTTAGACTTCGTCGGCTAATTTTGAATGTAGTTTTTATATTATTATTTTTAACAGACCGGGACAGGAAATCCGTTAAAAATTCATAACTTCTTCATCCGGCGTCCGTTTTCGTCAGACTTTTTACCGTTGTGCTACTATTTACAAGACCTTCGATTCTTGTTTAGGCCGTGTCGGCTAAAAATCACTCGATCTAAAATTCGACTTTTTTAGTTGTCTACTGCTAAGCTGATACTTCGAAAAATCATAAGTTCCTCATACGAAGTCAGATTTGGGTGTTCTTTTTATACCTACTCTCGGTTTAACGAACACTACGAGTTTCGTTTAGATCACTAAGGCTAAAAAGTAGTTTATCGAAAACTCACTTTTTACGACATTCAGCACCGAGCCCGTTTTGTCGTGAAACTTCGACAGGTCATAACTTCTTCGTTATAACTCGGATTTCGGCATTCTTTATATATCCGTAATCCTTGTCACGACCACTACAACTTTCTTAATAGATATCGGCTTTATCTAAAATTTATTTTCGGCGCTCATTTTTATTCTTAATTAATTAACTCCTAGTAATTAAGCATAAAACACATAAAACACATAGAATTCACATAATTCCTTTTTCATTTCTTCAAAATGAGTTACAAAGGTTAACCTAGACTATCATATCAAGATTAATGCCTAGGCTAGAAACACGAGTGTTACATTCGATGCCCATTCCAGTTAAAATTGACTATGTATGTGAGTTCTATGAGTTCTCAATTGTTTGCATAACAACTTGGAAGCAATGGTAGGCCCTTGTTCTGCCAGGTGGAAAGAAATTAAGATTGAACATTTTCAGTCCATATGGGTTTGGATTTATCACTAACCTTGTCTTGTAATTATGGTTATGAAAAATTCACATGGATAGGAACACATACCATAAAATCTAATTGTCATAAATAACATATAATGATGTTCTGTAGCACAACGAGTCCTAAATAACAGATAATGATGCATATAGGCATGATATTAGTGAACATAACCACTAAGGTGTTAGGGAAAACAACCTTGGATGCAAGAGAACTCACCAAAGAAGTGTTAGAAGCAAGTTAGGAGGTTGAAGGAGGGTTCAC
Organism: Lactuca virosa; assembly: GCF_052849685.1. Classification (NCBI taxonomy): domain Eukaryota; kingdom Viridiplantae; phylum Streptophyta; class Magnoliopsida; order Asterales; family Asteraceae; genus Lactuca; species Lactuca virosa. Next base: position 129,304,191 of record NC_136433.1, read on the forward strand.
GAATCTATGATGTGATCACGGCCCAAGAACACATGAAGTGTTCACGACCCAACATGGTGTTCACGGCCCAACATGATGGTTCACGGCCCAACATGGTGTTCACAGCCCAAGGATGAGTGGTTCACGCCCCAAACTTGAAGATTCTTGAGGAAAAGTGATGAAAAGATGATGAATCAAGATGGAAAGGTAAGGGATTTCAAGGAACAACAAGAAGAGATGAGAAACTTACGTTTTTCGGGTGAAATGAGAGCCTTCGTTGGATGATACTTGAGAGAACTTGAGAGGTTTACGGCCAAGGATGGAAGAAATGAGGAACAAATGAAAGAAAGGTACATATATGGAGAGGGGTTCACAGCCACACATGAGTTCACGGTCGTGGACACCCTTTGATGGGTTTTCTGGTTCGATTGCATTCCTTTAATCCTAAGCTAACACTTTTCAACACCCAATCCTTAAGTGTACTAGGCTTAGAAACTCTTAAACAGACCCTTAACACAACATAAAAGATAGCAGAAAACAAGTCTGACTTTTGATTGATTAGATTGACTTACAAGATAGAAATTTACGGGTTGTCACATCATCCCCCCGTTAAGGGAATTTCGTCCCGAAATTAAGTCTAAGGGATATACCTGGACGAAGGTTAAAGGTGTGGATACTTATGTTTCTGATGATCCTCACGACCCCAAGTGAATTTGGGTCTTCGCTATGCATTTTAAGCGGACTCTGACTATCGGGATAGGGATCTGATTAGTCCTAATGACTTCGCTGTCTAGGATTTCTATGAATTCTTCCTGTAGAGACCCATTTTTATAACGAACGGTGAATACGGAAGTAAGATATCTCGAGATTAATCGTGTTTTTGTAAGTATGAACACGAAGAACATATTATGAGTTCATGGAAAAAGACTAAGAATAAAGAGAGAATAATATTGATATTCATGAAGAACATGGTGGGACAGAAACTCTCCCTGGGTGGGAGAACCCACCAACTTTCTCTCTCTAGAGATTACATGCTGAGAAGTGCAATAGTAATACTAAGGAAAAATAAGCTAGCTAAAGTAATAAATGACCAACTCTCCCTTTATATAGGAGGGAGAGTATTTACACCATAAATACAATAAAGGGAAAATACAACCTAATAAACACTCATTATTTGTGGAGCATTTCCATGCACCAACATTCTCTCCCTAAATGCTTACAAATGATGAGAGATCCAATAAGTGATACAAGGCTATAATACAGTAATCCGACTAGAAAGTGTGGTAATAAAATGAAATCAAGTGCTGAAATGTCTCTAAAACTCTGAAGTGTCTGTGAAGTCTGAAACTGGCCATGAATCTCTGAAATGAAGGTCTTCGGCTTCAAAGCACAACCAATGAAGCAGAAAAAATAAGATCCAAATCTTCAAACCATTCATAATCACCTAAAGAAGGAGGTCACCATGAGCAAGTTGAAGATCCAATAAAAGAAACACTTCGGCTTCAAAAGTCTGAAAAACATCTCGAGTTCTCGAATCATAATACACCGAAATTCTTCAAAGAATAACCTGCTAAAATTGTGAAGCATCCATAAAATGAAGTCCGAATAAAAATAATGTGAGTCCAAAAACATGGTCCAACAATGCCGAAAATTTGATCCAAGGACCAAAAATAAGTGACGTCACATTGCCAAAATAATCTTCATGTTCAACATATCACAAATCCAAACTCGTGAAACCATAAGATCTGAATCGGATGCGAACACAAAATCATCCTGTGGTAGAGTCCGAATTATAAATAATCTGAATCGGAAAACATCGAGTAATGCCAAAAATTTGATCCGTAAAGACCAAAAAGAAGTGCCACATCGCATTACTAAATAAATAATCGTCTTCAGAAGTCTTCAAAAATCCAAACTCAATCAATTATAATAACCAAATCCGGATGATATTCTCTCCCTATTTTTGATAACCAATGACCGGATATCAAAAATCAACAAATCATCGAATGGAGAGTGTCGGATACCAAGAGCTAACAAAGAAGCTCTCCCTAGATGTATGAAGTGTCTCGATAAGAAACGAGAAAGAGTTAAAGAGATACTCTTGCGGTCATGAGGAAGCGGGTGACATAGTTGCTGAAGCTGTGCTGAGAATAATCTGTTGTGCAAAAAATATATCCAAATATCCAAACTGCGGTGCCGGAACACTTGAAGTGGTCTTCAATAGAGAATAAAGTCCACATGCTCAAGATACATGATTCGTCAACCAAAAATCAAGAGCGACAAGTCATAAAATCCCATAAAGTGAATAATGCGAAACAACTTTGTTGATCAATCGCCGTTGCGGTGCAAGCATCACAAAAAATAATATGAACTCCGACTGCGGTAGGAGTATTCTTCCAATAATAATAACCGGCATGAAATGAACCAATGTGACAATCCAAGGTTCAGTTGTGGCAAAAATTGGTCTTAAAAAAAATAATTGGTTTTTTAAAAAAGAATTGGCTGAAAAAAAAATTTTAATTGAAAAAAAAAATAATGCAGAAAAAAAATCTGAATAAAAAAATAAAGTCTTAAAAAAAAGGGTTTTTAAAAAAAAGGGAAAAAGGAAGGGAGGGGAGGAAAAAGAAGGTGGAAAGGAGGGGGAGGAGTAAGGAGGAAGAAGGAAGGAGGAGGGAGGAGGGAGGGGCTGAAGAAGGAGAAGGGATATTCGAAGTCTGAGAGGATTGCGGGTCTAGGAGGTGGAAACGGGGTGTGATGGTTGAGGACGAGGAGCTGGTGGAGTGTTCTTTGGTGCGGACGAGGGTGCGGATGGAGGCTAGGCTTCGGATGGGAAGTGCTGACTGCGGTAGGCGTGAGCAGGCGAACGACTTCGGTCAGACCGTTGCGGTCCGAACATAGAAAGTAGCCTGCGGTGCGAGGACCTCGGTCCGAGGCTGCGGTCCAAGGGGGATCTGCAAGAGGGAGACTTCGGTCAGCAGGGAAGGACTTCGGTTCAGCAGAAGCGGTAAGGTGCGGTCTCTCGGCTGCGGCCCAAGAGGCTGTGGGTATGGGCTTCGGATCAGGCTTGAGAGGGGCTGCGGGGAGCCTTCTTAGGAGGCTCCGGTAGGCAGTTTTTGGCTGCGGTTCGGGGCTCCGAGAAGGGCTGAACAGGTGACGAAAAATGCTATTTTTCCATGAAAAATGGTACCGCAAGGGCCATTTATTCATATTTTAATGAGGGAATCTTTTTATAAATCATTCTAAGTCAAAGGTAGGTCTTGGGAAGGCAAAAAGAAGAGTGTACAGGGGGTTTTTAGGGGACAAAAGGTGATGGGAAAGGACAATGTCACATGGTTTTTGCTTGGGAAGGCAAATATAAGTGGAATACTCTTTACCCAAAAGCGCAAAAAGGACAAAGTGCTTTATGCAAACACATATTACGTCCATATTTCTTCACATTAAAGATTCACAGCAAGAAAATGAGGAATAAAGAACTTCATACCCCAAGAAGATTTCCAAGCTGCTGGGTAAAAAAAAGAGCACCACTTCAAAGAAAATAAGCCCATTAATTGTGTCTTCTCATCCAAGAATAAGAGAACTCCTGGAGCAAATTCTTCAACAATTTGGAGACCACAAAAAATGATTTCTTCACCAAATATTCTTCATTTCTTCAACAGCAAAAATAATAATCTTTTAAGAACAACTTTTTCAGAAACAAATAGAACGAGCAGCAGCAGCAACAATTTATTTTATTAAGTAAGAATCACCCAGAAAATAGAACTAAGAACGAACTTCATAAAAAAAAATTCCGGTAAGAAACCCGAAACTTTTTTCTTGCAGAAACACGGAAAAATCACAAGATAATCACCGTACGGGAGTCGTTCCCTTGAACTAATCGTGAAATCTTCAAGGTACGACTCTGATACCAATTGTAGAGACCCATTTTTATAACGAACGGTGAATGCGGAAGTAAGATATCTCGAGATTAAGCGTGTTTTTGTAAGTATGAACACGAAGAACATATTATGAGTTCATGGAAAAAGACTAAGAACAAAGAGAGAATAATATTGATATTCATGAAGAACATGGTGGGAGAGAAACTCTCCCTGGGTGGGAGAACCCACCAACTTTCTCTCTCTAGAGATTACATGCTGAGAAGTGCAATAGTAATACTAAGGAAAAATAACCTAGCTAAAGAAATAAACGTCCAACTCTCCCTTTATATAGGAGGGAGAGTATTTACACCATAAATACAGTAAAGGGAAAATACAACCTAATAAACACTCATTATTTGTGGAGCATTTCCATCCACCAACACTTCCACAAAGTTGAGGCTCTCGCTTACCTAGATCAAAGAGAGTGGGATAACAAAAGTCTCGTCGGACGACCAATTTTTAAGTTAAAGACGTTGAAAGTAGGGTGTATGTTATTGTATTCCCGAGGTAGTCGGGGTCTATAAACTACTGGATCAACTCTAGTAAGAATCTCAAATGATCTTACGTACCTTGGATTTAGTATTCCACGCTTTCCGAAGCGTATCCTGCCTTTCTGGGTGAGACCTTCACCTGCCGAGGTCACCAATCTGGAATTCCAAGGGTTTTTCTCTAATCGAAGGCATTAGCTTTTCTGCTTGACCCTGGGAGCTTCACGTCGCTCCTGGATTTGTACTCTCTTCTCGGTTGTTTCTCGGATGAATTCCAGACCAGCGAAGGTGTCGTCTGGAAATTGGACCTCTAGCTAGTTACGTGTCGCCTACTTTAATCCAGTGCAGAGAGGATCTGCACTTGCGACCAAAGAAGGTTTCGAATGGAGCAACTTTAAATGCTAGCATGGTCAAGGACTCGATTAGTTGATAAGTGGGTATTCTTGTTCTACCAAAGTCTATCACATATGCTCGCCGCACAACTTCTAATGATTGAATCGTTCTCTCATTCTGTCTGTTGGTTTAAGGATTGTAGGCTATGCATCATGACTGGCCTAGTTGCCAAAAATTTCTGAAGTGACTGCCTGGACTGGAAGATGATTCTACTATCTCAAACGGAGATAACAGATATTGGAATACCGTGCAGTCTAACTAATTTCTAGGACACACGTTCTAGTTAACTTCTCTATTTTGCCTGATTCCTTAAAATTGTAGGAAGGGTGCGGATTTGGCTAATCTGACGACGATCACCCAAAATGGCATCATGTCCACCTCTTGCCTTGGTTAACTTGATTATGAAGCTCATTGTAATCCGCTACCACTTCCACTCAGATATCTCCGGTTGTTTGTAGTAAGCCTGCGGGCTTTTGATCTGAAGTTCTTGGCAAGACTCATACTTAGGTCATCCACCATCACCTCGTGTATACAATTCGTATATAATTTAGATTGATAAAATGTTCGGATGGGTGGCTCTGCCCCAAGTCCACAACCAGACAAGGAAAAGGAGATAGGGCAGAATCACACATCCTAAATCTTGTTGGGTCTAAATTATATACCACTCCTGCGTATACACTGAGCAGTGATTGATTAACCTAATGAGTTCTTAATCTATATTCTTGAACTTGGCATGCGGTACGGGTGGTCTTTCTCGGAGATCTATTGGGTGTACTTCGGGTGGTTACTGACTTCTGAGACTTCTTTGGTTTTTTTCATTTTAAGGCTATTAACCACTGGGTAGGCTAGAAAGGCACGGTACCCCTCGCATGGGTACTTCTGAAGTTCTGAGGTGAGAGATGATATAAGGGTTTGCGTTAAGGATTGGGAGAATTTCACCTGACAGTTGATTGAGGGAAGAGTTCTTTTACACAACACATAAATTTTCCATGGTAAGGACCAAGCCAAACCATGTCGGATGATGATGTCGGAACTTCTTGATGAATTAGATATTATGTTAATCTGGAAGAAATGATTACTAGGACGATGAACTATCCTTGGTATGACTACTACGAACCCTATTTTACCGAAATTAACAAGTACAACTAAACGAGGGTTCTGATAATTTGAAACAATGAACTTTCATGAAATGACCCCTACTAGGTCTTCCTATAACCGTTTGGTGTACACCAGTCATGTATAATTAAGATTGGAAAGACAGTTGACTGAGTGACCCTGCCCTAAATCCACAACCAAACAAGAAACAAGAATGAGGCGAAATCACTCACTCAAAGTCTACAAATCTTAATTATAAATGAATCTAATGCATACACTAAGCCATCATAATTTTACCTGTTAGGGTTATGAGTTTTATACGAGTGCTGTGATTTGGTTCGAACAAGAGAGTAATTATAATTATAATTAATTATTAGGGTTTGGAAGCGTACTAAAATTATAGCAGGGTTCTTTGATGCTTTCCCATATTCTAGGGTCAAACTCCTCCTGCTCCCCCGATACCTTCTCTGTTGGACAGTCCCTCTTGAAATGTCCTATTTCACCACAAAGGTGGCATATTGGACTGGTTCCAACACTGGTGGTTGAAGTAAAGTGCCGGATCGGAATTCTGCAGAAACGGGTAGTGTGCTCGTTCTTGTTGCAGTTCATGCAATGTATCACTCGGCAGACTCCCAGGTGATGGAAGCTGCACTTTTGGCACTTGGATAGATTCCCATCATACTGCCTTGCTGGGATAGGGGTAACCGAGATACTAGTAGGAACGGTAGTAGGAGCAACAGATGTCGTGGCCGCAGAGGCTGCCACAGGTTGTTGTCTCTTGGCTAACTTTTGAGATGATTTTTCCTTCTTTTTATCCCATAATACTCGTTTCTTGTTCTTATATTTGATGTTCGGAGTGTCTTTACAATCAGGCACTCGTTTTTGTACTGGGCTATCACCATGATTGGGATTGCCGATAACAATTCGACTAATATTTTCGTTGTTAGCGTTAGCTGTTACGGCAGCTGTGACCGCAACTTGAAAAGTAGCCGAATCTATCTGAAGGATTGGTGTTTTTCCAGTGGGTTGGTTACGTTTCTTCGGAGGCATGATTCTGTTACACGATAAGAAAATGAGCTCGTGAGCGATTTTGGTTCGCTTTAGATGTATTCTAATAATTTATATGAATGTAAATTTTTTGTTTCGTTAAACTGTTCTCGATGATTCGACCTACATCCCTATGATGCAGTCCTGCTAAGGAGTAGAAGTAAGTTTCTAGAATGGTTACAAGACGGGTGTCATCCGAACTAAGTTATCTTTGATTGGTGGATATCATGTTCCAACTCTCGAAAAGATTTGAAAGTTTTTTAGATTAGAGTCTACATAAAATAGACTTATGAATTTGAGAAATAATCACTCTCAATTGAGATTTCATGATTCGTTTTATTGTTATTTGCCATGACAGGAAAAGACGATAAGCTTAAAACCTAATGCGAGTAATGTAATCACTAACTCACTAGGTTGAATTAATTTATTAGTTATTATTATGACGAAAATGCACTCAAACACTTCGTATGTAACACGTGTGGTTTCCCTCTGTTCTCTGTTCTAATCTGGGCGGTAATGGTTTATTTTCTCTCGGTATCTAAATAATGTACTTTTCCTCTGTAGCTATATTGAATCCCTGTGTTGTCTTACTTCCGGTTCTAACACTGATCCCCATTACTTCATAATGAAGAGTTCGAATCCCGGAAGTTCATGCGAACCTCTCATAAGTGTCCTTATTATGGTAAGGGCACTAAATGACTTCTATAGTTTCATCTACTTCTCATCTGTTTCCTTCTCAGAATCCTCCAAATGAAACTCGGCCGGATCCTCGTTGATTCCTCTGCTGGTTGCTGGAGTGGCTACATCTATCTAAGTGGTTTATACGAGAATGAGAATATCTAAAGAATCTATGAGATTAATAAAAATTAAATTTTGATGAAGATGATTATTTCTGGTCTTTCTATAATCATGAAGTGTGTACGGATTATATATAATCCAGATCAAATAGACCTTCGAATAAGTGATTCTACTCGAAGACCACAACCAAACAAGGAACAGGAAGCAGAGTGAAAATCACCTATTCTGAGTCTATAAAACCTCAACTATATATAACCTTAAAGTATACACTTAGTAATTATAGACCTACCACAAAAGGTCTTTTTAACAATTCCCTTAAGTTATTTATGGTACCTAAAATACTTCTATAGTATTTTAATTATATGTTTGATTCTTGAACTTCTAAATATATGAAGTTGATAAGTTTTCAGTTTTGTTGTTATAGTATTCTAAAATACTCCCATAGTATTTTAAACTTTATGTTTGATTCTAGAATTCTTCTGGTACTTAGGTAACTTTTAGACTTGTTGCAACACTACCATTACTCCCAAACACATGTTGGTTATATCTCAAATAAATATAGTTAATCAGGCTATATTGATCCTATATATGATTACATTAATGTCCAGGTTTAACTGTAGTGTCCAACATCCAATTACTTTTATTCTGTTCTAGCATGACACTAATCCTAGTATGAATGCATGTATGTATACTTTAGTAAAATATTTTATTATTTAAAAAGTGTAAACTCTTGGTCAGAGTGTTTTAATCCCGATGTGTTTATAGTTGTATATCTTTTATGGGTTGATATACTCAATTCACTATAAACAAAGCTCCGATACCAATCTGTTACACCCCCAAACCAGAACGGCGGAAACGTTCGGGGGCGGAGGACGTCATGTTCAGTATCATAACAGTGCACAATAGTAAAACAAGCAACAACATCATCCATTGCATTAATAATATAATTAATACAAGTGTGTTCTGAATGTATTTGTAAGACACCAAATATATATATATATATATATATATATATATAGATATATATATATATATATATATATATATATATATATATATATATATATATATATATATATATATATATATATATATATATATATATCAAAATAAAAGACGAGTCTTGAACATGCTCCGTCTTCTCAAAACCTGGTCCAGTGTACCTGTCTACTGGTGACCTGAGAATACAAATTATTTTGAAAGAGTAGATCAACATTTTAGCTGGTGAGTTCATAAGTATTTTTGTGTCAAATGTTTGCACTAGTTTGATGAAAACGTTTGTATGTGTTTTGATGTAAATGTTTGTATACTTCCTAGAATATCCTATATTTTCTACTAACATGGAAAGTAGTCTTCTACCAAGACCCGACTGTTTTGTATGTTTGTTCTTTTGTAAAATGTATGTTTTCCCAAGTTTATGACTGTCATTACTAGAAAATAGTTTACATTACCTTTTATGTGAGAATATCACTATATGAATGTAATGGGAAAATGAAAGTGTACAGTAATGTTGTATAAAGTAACTACTGAAGCACTAACTACCTTAAAACCAATTTGTTAATTAAGGTTAAAATGTGATGTGGTTATAACCATCCTAATTGACTAGTATTTAACACGACGACCTGCTCGCATCGAAACTAATGTGACATTTATCACCCCTTGGCTTGTCTGCCGGACTGTAGCTAACAGTTGGGATGTGGGATTGTCAGTCCCGTATAGATCTATGCACACAATGCCCACTCTCCCTCCAGGAGACTCTGGTTACAAAACGCGACATAACAAGTATATTGCTATGGCGTGAAGTAGTAGTTTCACATTATTGTTATCTTGTTCTTGTAATAGTATGTATGTTACTTTCTGTTCTTGTTATAGTATTTTCCTTTCTTGTTATAGTATGTTCCTTTTTGTTCTTGTTATAGTATGCTCCTTTCTGTTCTAGTTATAGTATGTTCCTTTCTGTTCTATTTATAGCATGTATGAACTGACTCATGTAAGTTTCATTGTTCTAGAAATAGTAAGTAGTAATCCTCTAAACTATACCTATTATAGTTTACTAGTATGATTGTTTGACTGTTACTGATGTATAGAAAAGACTCAATTACTCACCAAGCAACTAAGTTAAGAATGAACCTTAAAAATGGGTTCAATATTCACATATTTATTTAATAAGTATAACTATGATTTAACCGACATTCGGACTAGTGATTCTACCCCAAGCCCACAACCAAACAAGGAACAAGAGTCAGGGTATCTAGCAATAGTCCTAAGTCTGTTAAAGCATACTTATACATAAATAGATAGACGAATATGATTTGATATAAAAGAACTTTATAAAAGCTTTAAAAGAGTTTTAACAAGTTTTGAGTATAAGAAATCCTTTTGGATGTTGTTTTCACATGTAAATGGTTAACACAATATCATTGTGTTCTACTTGTATTCCCCCTAAAAGCATTTAAAAAGAATTTAAAAGTGTATTTGTAGGGGTATGAACTCACCTTATGTGAGTGATTCGATTGAAGTCTGGAATAAGAGTGTTACTCCTACGAGTGAAGTTCTGGAGCACAATGAGTCGTAAATAACATATAATGATGCATATAGGCATGATATTAGTGAACATAACCACTAAGGTGTTAGGGAAAACAACCTTGGATGCAAGAGAACTCACCAAAGAAGAGTTAGAAGCAAGTTAGGAGGTTGAAGGAGGGTTCACGACTCTATGATGTGATCACGGACCAAGAACACATGAAGTGTTCACGACCCAGCATGGTGTTCATGGCCCAACATGATGGTTTACGAACCAACATGGTGTTCACTGCCCAAGGATTAGTGGTTCACGGCCCAAACTTGAAGATTCTTGAGGAAAAGTGATGAAAAGATGATGAATCAAGATGGAAATGTAAGGGCTTTCAAGGAACAACAAGAAGAGATGAGACACTTACGTTTTTCGGGTGAAATGAGAGCCTTCGTTGGATGATACTTGAGAGAACTTGAGAGGTTTATGGCCAAGGATGGAAGAAATGAGGAATAAATGAAAGAAAGGTACATATATGGAGAGGGGTTCACGGCCACACTTGGGTTCACAGCCTTGAACACCCTTTGATGGGTTTTCTGGTTCGATTGCATTCCTCTAATCCTAAGCTAACACTTCTCAACACCCGATCCTTAAGTGTACTAGGCTTAGAAACTCTTAAACAGACCCTTAACACAACATAAAAGATAGCAGAAAAGAAGTCTGACTTTTGATTGATTAGATTGACTTACAAGATAGAAATTTACGGGTTATCATAGCTGTAAGTTCTAAAATTGTTTAAACGCACATGTGAGTTATCTAAGGAAAGGTGTATGAGTTTGAGAAGCCTGGATGAAGTCTTATCGAAGCATCTCGTATCAGAAATCTGAACTTTGGTAAGAAAGTTAATAAGTATTGATTTTTGGAAGTCCAACTGATTTCTGAATACATGTCAAAGCTAGTGGGAGCATAAGTGTTATGCTAGTAAGATAATAATTTTTTATGCTAGTGGGTGCATAATCATTATTGTAAGTATTGCAAGTTAGCAATATTAATTATAGAAAACAAAAGTTCCAATTCGCAAAGTTGTGGGTTTGAAAAGTTGTTTTGCTATAATTAAGGGAGAGGAATTTATATTTCATTTGAAATCTAAAAGCGTAGATTGGTTTTTAATCAAATTTAGTCAAATATATATGAATGTTATGTTGGAATGGTTCAACATAAGGAAATTCTATATATGGAAATGTTAATTGCGTTCTCAAAATTTGATTATGATTACGACATCCCTCTTCATAATCAAAATTATGAGAACATGGCAAATAGAAATATTGTAGCAAAAGACTGATCAAGTATCATGTCTTTATGTTAGACATTATGAATCGTATCCCATATGCTTCGGGTATAGGATCGATTGTATATGCTATAATATTCTGGCGTTCTAAATTTTCCAAATGCCTAGTGCATTAAGAGGGAAAAAGGACTAGAGCTGGATATGACTAAAGTGGTTAACAACTGTTAATGACAATATAAGGTTCGCTAAGGATTGGTCGCGTGTAGTTGGAAGTATAAAAATGGATGGATCATATTGACATACTCTGAGAAGAGGTAACTTTTGTTCAGAAATGGTAGTCAAAATGGGAATATTGAAATCTTTCCATACGAGGAAGTTATTCTTTAAATCTGTGTAAGATTAGGAAACTTTATCCAAGAAGGATGTTCAAAGGAATGTACTTTGAATTTGAGACTTCGTTTCCATGGAATTGATCTCCATTGGAATACTTTGTACTGTCTGTTGCCAAGTCTCTGTGACTTTGTGCATAGTCATTACAAGAGGATCATTGCATAAAAGTTTAGAATCTAACAGATTACAGTAAATGACAAGAATTTGGTATTCTTACATTTACGGTAAGGATTTGGAACTGTGAAATGAGTTTCATTGAAAATGTATCACTTGATCTATTTCACAAAGTAAGGATTATAGATAAACATAGTGTGCATGCATGGAGCATGGGACAACTACTGTTTTAATTCAAGTGTTAATTTGATTATACGAAACATTATACAATGAATAATGAGTAATCAATATGGCAATCAAAAGTTTTGGGGCCATATAGGATTAGTATTATTCTTGTGTTTTGACTTCCAGAATAACTAGGTTATTCAAACCATCCACAGTCGATCATACTTTGGAAGTAGGTATTGAGGCAAGACTGTCACGAATGGGTCTATAATTTGTCTAGGTGTTTTAGACATAGCTGTAGTGTTCATGAGTACTCCTGGAGTAAGATTCGAGTATTGGATTCAACCCACGCTCATCTGAATCACTTCATGGATTTTATCACGAGTGATTGTGAGTCGATAATATCTTATATTCTTGAAACCAAGACGTGTGAGTTGTAATTGAAAGTCGGTTGCACATTGACGTATGTAAACACACCAGTAACTTGGTGTTATAAAACATATTGTTGTGTGTAATTTGATGAGTAAGTACAAGCAAGCATTTGGGTCAAATTTTATCCATTCCTTTTGCCCATGTGGATAAAAGCCATATCCGTGGGCCCCTCGATGATTTAGTAATGACACCCCTAAGTGCTTGGCCAAGCCAGGACTGATTTGATTTGTTCAATTAGTCATCCGTCATAAATCGGAAATCAGGATACAACAGATGGACAGAGAGAATGATTATAATCCATGTCTCAGTCCATATGATATCTATAATGGAGGAATATATGATCCCTTATCTAATGGACGCGCCATTGACTAGGTCAGATTTCGACAGCGGCTTTTAAGAGCTATAATTTCTAGTCGGGTTGTGGAGTCGCATTTGCATTAATAGTTATTAGACTTATCCAAGTGAGAGACTGTTGGATTAGGTGTCTAAGCCCATAACCATAATTGGTATGTACTTGACCCGAGAGTAGCATGGTCCATTTGGGTTGCATATCACCAGAACAATTTGATAGGATGGACTTTTAAGAAGAGGTTATTTATGATTTATTAATATATTATAAGTTCTAATATATTAATATGAAATCATATTATTTAATTAGTATTGATCAAGAATTAATTTGGAATTAATTTTGTGTTCAAAAGAGACTAATGAAATGTATGGGGATTGATTTGGTAAATCATTCATTCTTATGGTGTGGGCCAACGATCCATATTTCTTTAGGTTGGGCTAAACCAATGTTACAGCCCGTGGATGATCCATGGGGGTTTAAACCCGTGGAGCCTAAGGAATATGGAAGGTCATGCACATTAGGGTTTACATGGTGTAACCCTTATCTTGCCACACTATATAAGAAGCCCCTTAGCATCCAAAATTGGGGACTATATACACTAGATCCTTGGAGTTCCATGAGCCGATTTTGGTGCAAGAAATACTCTCTCAAAAGTCTCCTTTGTTCTAGGTGTGTTGTGATTCCATTTTAGGTGCAACACTTGGGGCACTAAGTTCTTTAGGGCCAAACTCAAGAAGTTCTACAAGCTACAATCAAGAGGTAACTCTATAAAACCCTTTTATGGTGATTATATCATTTTGTATGCTAGTTGTAGGCTTAATGCTTTGGAAACAATATTGCATGTATAATTAGAGAAACCATAGATCCAAAGCATTTAGGGTTTTATGTGCATCAATAAGATGTTGTAGTATACAAAACCCATCAAAACCACATTATACAAATTCATTCCAAGTGTTGCTATTAAATTCATGGCGATTGTTTACTTGTATTAGTAGACTTCCACTGTAAATCGCTTAATAGAACACTATAACTGTCAGGATAAGATATATCCCGTTCGTTATCACTTGACTCCTGACCACTATAGAGGACTTATCGTTAATTTGTCTTTAATCATTATAGAGAAAGATGCCCCCAAAGAAGTCTAACAGGAAGAAAAGCTGCACTTCGACAAATCCACCACCGCCACCACCACCCCAATTTGACCCTGCTGTCTTCCTAGCAGCAATAACCACCGTTGTGGCTGCCGTCATATCACAAATCAATAACAGCGGCACTAGCGGATCGGGTACAGGTACCAATCATCTTAACCTCGGAGGTAGCCAAGGACACCTGAGGGAGTGTTTATATAAGGATTTCACAAACCCCAAACCCAAATCTTTCGATGGCACTGGAGGTGTCATTGCATTAACCCGTTGGTTCGAGAAGACTGAATCAATCTTTGAGATCTGTGCGTGCCCTGAGTCGAGCAAAGTAAAATTTGTAGCATGCACCTTCATCGATAGAGCCCTCACTTGGTGGAACAGCCAAGTCAAGTCTTTAACTCTCGCGATAGCTAATGCTATGAGTTGGGACGATTTGAAAGAACTGATGCTCACCGAATACTGCCCGAGGGACGAGATGCAAAAGCTAGAGCAGGAGCTCTGGAATCAGAAGATGAAGGATTTCGATGTCGCTGCTTACACGGCTAGGTTCGGTGACCTGGATATTTTGTGTCTCGGGATGGTCACCCCGGAGAGCAAGAAGGTTGAAAGATACATATGGGGATTGACACCCCCAACTCAAGAGAATCTCTTAGCTGCCAAACCACTCACTTTTGACAGTGCCAAGTGTCTGGAATAGACCTTGGTGGATCACGGGGATCGTCACAACCTTGTGACTATTATCCTTGAACAGCCCAAGGAGGTTGGCAGAAAGAAGAAGTTCTGGAACAAGCGGAATGGCCAATCTTCGCAGGAGCCCTCCAAGAAATAGCAAGTAATGGCCGTCCATGCTGCTACCATTCCTGTTGCTGCTCCCACTACTCAAGCACCTACCAGCCGTTACGCTGGAACCCTCCTAAGGTGCGACAAATGCAACTTCGACCACCACGACCCTTGCCGTGGGATGCAATGCGCCAGCTACAATAAGAAGGGGCATACTGCCCGTTTTTGCAAGACACCGGCATAGCCTAATGTCCAGACCCCTGGAGCTGGAGTGGGTCAGGCTTGTTATGGGTGTGGTGAATCAGGGCACTATAAGAGAGACTGTTCGAAGTCAAGAAATGCTGGAAATACAGGAAGAGTGCTTGCCATGGGTCAGGAGGAGGCTGTAGCGGATCCCACTATAGTCACGGGTACATTCCTCCTCGATACTCTTATGCATGCATTCTCTTTGATAGTGGTGTGGAGAGGAGTTTCGTTAGCCATAAATTCAAGCACTTACTTAAACACAAACCACAAACACTAAACGAAACCTTCACCGTCAAAATCGCTAACGAGAAGAAAGAGAGCACTAACAACATATTCATAGGTTGTACCTTTACTCTAAACAACCAATCTTTCTCAATTGGCCTAATGTCGGTCTCCATAAAAAGCTTCGACGTCATTATCGGTATGGATTGGATAAGTCCTAACCGTGCCAATATTTTTTCCTACGAAAAAGCCATTCGTCTTAATCTGCTAAATGGCGAAGCCCTCGTTATCTGTGGCGACAAACTCAGTTCAAACCTTCGCATCATATCTTGCATCAACGCCCAAAAATACCTGCGAAAAGAGTGTCACACATTCTTAGCCCATGTAGTCAATGAAAAACAAGAAGTTAAAGACCTCGAGAGCATCCTCGAAGTCTGTAACTTTCATGATATCTTCCCCGAAGATCTTCCAGGAGTTTCTTCCGAACGCCAAGTTGATTTCCGAATCAACTTGATTCCTGGAGCTACCCCCGTAGCCAAATCCCCGTATCGTCTAGCACTGAGAGAGATGCAAGAATTATCTAGCCAGATAAACGAACTACTCAGTAAGGGATTCATTAGACCAAGCTTCTCACCCTGGGGAGCACTGGTCCTGTTCGTTAAGAAGAAGGATGGATCTTTACGAATGTGCATAGACTATCGCGAACTGAACAAGATCAATATTATAAACCGATACCCTGTTCCGCGTATAGATGATCTCTTCGATCAACTCCAAGGAGCCAGCTACTTTTCAAAGATATGCTTGAGATCGGCGTATCACCAGTTACGAGTCCATGAGAATGATGTTCCCAAAAACAGAATTTCGAACTCGTTATGGTCACTACGAGTTTGTAGTAATGCTCTTTGGTCTAACCAATGTGCCCACAATATTCATGGATCTAATGAATCGGGTGTGCCGGCCCTTCCTAGACAAATTCGTGATAGTATTCATAGATGATATACTCATCTATTCATGAAGCAAGGAAGAACATAGTCAGCCCTTGAGACAAGTCCTAGAAACCTTACGGACGGAGAAGATATATGCTAAATTCTCGAAGTGCGTGTTTTGGATTAGGAAGGTAACTTTCCTTTGTCACGTGGTCAGCAAAGAAGGCATACACGTGGACCCTTCCAAAATAAAGGCAATCGAGAACTGGTCAGCACCGAGAACACCCACAAAAATCCGTCAATTCGTGGGTCTTGTTGGCTGCTATCGTAGAATTATACAGAACTTCTCTAGAATCAATAAGCCGCTTACTACCCTGACTCAGAAGGGTGTAACTTTTAGTTGGGGAGAAAAACAAGACACTGCATTCCAGACTCTGAAGAAAGCCCTGTGCAGCGCACCTATCTTGTCTCTTCCAGAAGGGACATAATATTTCGTAGTCTACTACGATGCATCCAATCAGCGGCTAGGCTGTGTACTTATGCAGCGAGGAAAAGTTATTACGTATGCCTCGAGACAGCTTAAGGCACACGAAGTCAACTACACAACTCACGATCTTGAGTTGGGAGCAGTTGTCTTTGCACTGAAAATCTGGAGACATTACCTTTATGGTACCAAGTGCACTATCTTCACTGACCACAAAAGCCTTCATCACATCGTTGATCAGAAAGAACTTAACATGAGACAACGACGATGGGTAGAGCTACTCAATGATTACGAATGTGAAATTCGTTATCATCC
Organism: Lactuca virosa; assembly: GCF_052849685.1. NCBI lineage: Eukaryota > Viridiplantae > Streptophyta > Magnoliopsida > Asterales > Asteraceae > Lactuca > Lactuca virosa. Next base: position 129,321,270 of record NC_136433.1, read on the forward strand.
CGCTAAAGCCAATGTAGTAGCGGATGCCCTTAGTCGAAATGAGTACTCAGGTCGTCGGGTGAAGGCTCTAACCAAGACAATCCACTCACATCTGTCCACAAAAATTAAGGAGGCTCAGCTAGGACCCTTGAAGCCAGATAATGTAGCAGATGAAGCTTTAAGAGGGATGGAGAAGAACTTAGAAATCAAGGGTGATGAAGTTCGTTACTTGATGAATCGGATCTGGACACTGAAGGTTGGTGGCTACAGAGACATTGTCATGAATGAAGCCCATAATACTCGATATTCCGTTCATCCAGGTTCATATAAGATGTATCTGGATCTCAAGAAACTCTATTGGTGGCCAAACATGAATGCAGAGATTGCTACCTACGTGGGCAAGTGCCTAACTTGTGCCAAAGTTAAGGTAGAATATCAAAAGCCCTCAGGTTTACTTCAATAGCCAGAGATATCTGAGTGGAAGTGGGAGCGGGTTACTATGGATTTCATAACCAAGTTGCCCAATACATCGGGTGGTCATGACACCATCTGGGCAATCGTCGATACATTAACCAAATCCGGCCACTTCCTACCATTCAAAGAAATAGACAAGATGGAGAAACTAACCAGAACATACATCCGAGAGATTTTACGACTGCATGGTGTGCCCATATCTATTATTTCGGATAGAGATAGTAGATTCACCTCGCGATTCTGGCAGTCACTTTAGAAGGCTCTTGGAACTAGGCTGGATATGAGCACAACCTACCGTCCTCAAACTGACGGGCAGAGTGAGAGAACCATACAAATACTAGAAGACATGCTAAGAGCTTGTGTGATCGACTATGGTAAAGCATGGGATACCCATTAGCCACTAGTCGAGTTTTCATACAACAATAGCTACCACTCTAGCATCAAGGCTGCCCCATTTGAAGCCCTCTATGGTCGTAAGTGCAGATCCCCCCTGTGCTGGGCTGAGGTAGGTGAAACGCAAGTAGCTAAAGGGCAAGTCTCTGACAGCACTCTCACTGGTCCGAAAATCATTCGAGAAACCACCGAAAAGATCGTCCAAATCCGAGAACGATTAAAAGCCTCTAGAGATATACAAAAGAGCTACGCAGACAAGAGACGAAAACCTTTGGAATTCCAGGTCGGTGACCGCGTTCTGTTAAAGGTCTCACCCTGGAAAGGCATGATACGCTTCGGAAAGCATGGAAATCTAAATCCAAGGTACATAGGGAGATTCGAGATTCTTGCTATAATCGGTCAAGTAGCTTACAAACTCCGTCTACCACAAGAACTTAGAAACATACATTCCGTCTTCCACGTGTCAAATCTAAAGAAGTGTCTATCCGACGAGACTCTTGTGATTCCAATCGAGGAAATCAAGATAAACGAGAGCCTTAACTTTGTGGAAGAACCAGTAGAAATCATGGATAGGGAAGTCAAAAGAACGAAACAAAGTCGTATACCAATAGTGAAGGTTCACTGGAATGCCAAACGGGGACCTGAATTCACTTGGGAGCGAGAGGATAAAATGAAACAAAAGTACCCGAATCTTTTCCCTAGTCCATAGTCTACTCTCAAGAAAGAATTTTGGGACGAAATTCCCTCTAACGGGGGGATAATGTAACAACCCATTACTTTCCAAGTCAACAAAAGTCAAATCTGTCAAATAAGTTTCGAGTTTTATTTATTTCGTAAGTCCATAAGGATTAGAAAATAATTTAAATTATATAAATATTGTTTATATAAGTTTTCGGAATCAAAAACACTTGAAAATCAATATTTTTCCGTCAGAACCAAAAGCCCTCGCACCAAAACCATTTTTGGCCGAAAACTCTCGGACAGCAAACCATTTTCGGCCGAAAACCTAACCGATATAAGTATGTTTCCTCGAAAATTTAGTCATTTCTCACCTTTTACACTAAAAAACAAACTCATTTTGCTCTCAAACATCATCCAAGAACATTCAAACCTTCAAGAGAAAACCTTCAAATCTTCATATTTTTCACCAAGAACATCAAGAACAGCCTTCAAATCATCAAGTGACTGAAAACAGCCCAGGACCGCAAACTATGTTCGACCGAGAACCGTTTCGGCCTAGAACCCCTTGGAACCGAAAACTCTTCAACACTTGCGCAATTCTCGGTAATTACCCTCAACACAAAACAAGTGTTTTTTAACAGTTTAATTAATGGTTTCACTAATTTAAATACAATTATGTGTTTAAATATTATTAGGATATCGTTAGTTCCGCGTACGTCAGCTCGAGGGTCATCTCTACAGTTCCACTATCTAGCTACAAACACATACTGAAAGTGAGTTCATACCCCTACATTTTACTGTTTTCAATGTTTTTAGGGGGGCGGGGGAATACAAGTAAAACACAAGAATCTCTGTGTTTTTATACAGATGATTTCAAACAGCTTCAAATCCTTTGCAATTGATTTAAACATAGAATTCACTACATTTTACAAAATATTTATATATTTTAACCCTTTTGTACCACGTCGAGCATAATGGTGTTTTTCCTTCATACAACTAAATTGCAAAAGTTTTCAGTACAGTACAAAACATACAATCAAACTATAATTAGTATAGTTGAGAACACTACATTACTTTCACTGAGTTCAATACACGAAACAAGAACATTCATACAAACTATAATATGTATAGTTTGGGATACATTCCTCTATTTTACTAGTTCAAGAACATTATTCAAAAACTAACATATAAACTATGGTAGATATAGTTTATGGAACACTACACTATTTTTCAGATACAAGGGAACATTATTAAATAATTATTTAAGTATAATTATTTTACATTACAAGTACATTACTACTAGTTATACACACATATTCAGGTACAAGAGAACACTACAACACTACACATAAACTAGTTAATACAGGGTTATGAGGAACTACTTCATTGTACCCACCAGGGTACAAGGCTAAATCCTTTACAATATAACCAGAGTCTCCTGGAGGGAGAGCGTGAATTTGTGTATAGATCTATACGGGACTGAGAATCCTGCACCTAAACTGTTAGCTACAGTTAGGCCGGGATGCATGGGGTGACAAATGTCATAACATTTCTGACGCCTGAAGACTGTCGTAGAGGTCACTAGTCATATCAAGCATGGTTATACGAAACTCACAACAGTATAAACTAAAACATTTGTTTACATGATTTCATTTCTTCAAAAGGTTTTATTTTAAATAATAAAACTACTCTACATTACAACTGGACGATTCCAGGGATTACAAACAAACGGTTTCATTTTAATTAATGAAACTACAGTACACTACTATACATTACTACTGGTGGTATCCAGGGATTCATATACATGTTTTCATATAGTACACTATTATACATTACTGCTGGTAGTATCCAAGCATACATACAAAGGTTTTCATATAAGGGTTTCATAACAAACACTACTATGATATGCTAACACAGAATACAGTAACAAACGTACATTTTGCTCTTAAGACGTAAGACTACTTTTCGCTACTAAAGAAAATATTGGATTTTCTTGTGGAAAACATACAAACATTTTTCAAAGATCAAAGACAAGTTTCCGTTACAAAAACATTCTTATAAACTCACCAACTTAAATGTTTATACACTTTCAAAACCACTTGTATTCTCAGGGAACCGATAGACAGGTACACCCACAGGTTTTGAGAAGACGGAGCTTTTAAAGTCGCGTCTTTTATACTTTTGTTGTACATTTTTTTGATGTCATACAAACTATGTATTGAACATATGTAAATACCATATTCAATCAATGTAATGGTTGTGTTGCTTTGATTTACTATTATGTAATTGTTGTGATACTGTACATGACGTCCTCCACCCTTGAACGTTTCCGCCGTTTCGGTTTGGGGGTGTGACATTGGGCCTCCAACTCGTCGAGTCCCTGTGTAATTATGCAAAAACTTATAATAAAAATACATACCGGGAACCGGGTGTTACAAATCTCCCCTACTTATTTTAGACTTCGTCCTCGAAGTCTGCTGCTGCATCTGGAAAAAGCTCGGGGTAGTGATCCCTCATTCCGTCCTCCGGCTCCCAAGTCCATTATGAGCCCTTGCAGTGTTGCCATTGCACCTTCACCAGCTCGACCCTCTTGTTCCTCAGATCCTTAGACTTCCTGTCGAGGATAACTACTGGTCGCCAAATGTAGTTCAGGCTGTCATCCACCTGAATATCCTCTATAGCCACCAATGCTGAGTCGTCTAACAGACACTTCCGTAGCTGGGAGACGTGAAAGGTACTATGAATCTAGCTAAGCTCGGCTGGCAGATCCAGCCTATACGCCACCTTGCCCACCCGGGCTGCAACCCTGAAAGGGCTGATGTACATGGGGCCTAACTTGCACCACTTCATGAACCATATGACACCTTTCCAAGGTAACACCTTAAGGAGAACCATATCCCAGAACTGGAACTCCAGGTCCGAACGGCACTTGTCGGCATAACTTTTCTGCAGACTCTGATTATTCTGAAGCCTGTTTCGGACCTGCTGGATCCTCTCCGTCATCTTAAGTACCACTTCGGTACTCCCCATGACCCTCTATCCAACCTCTCCCCAGCATATCGGGGTCCTGCACTTCCTCCCGTATAACATCTTGAAGGGAGGACGGTCGATACTAGTGTGGTAGCTATTATTGTAGGAAAACTCTGCCAATGGAAGGTAGGTATCCCAGCTACCACCAAAGTCCAAAACGCCTGCCCGCAGCATATCCTCCAAAGTCAGGATGGTCTGCTCGCTCTGACCATCCATCTGCGTGTGAAAAGTGGTGCTAAAGTGCAGACGAGTACCCAACTCGTCGTGGAACTTCTTCTAGAATCTGGAAGTGAATCACACGTCTCCATCTGACATCACGGAAACTGGCACTCCGTGTTGAGCTACTACCTCTCGGATGTAGATATCGACCAACTTTTCGGCCGAGATGCTCTCCTGGATCGGTATGAAATGGGCACTCTTGGTAAACCGATCCACGATAACCCAAATCAAATCCACTCCCCATGCGGTCCTGGGAAGCTTCGTGATGATATCCATAGTAATATCTTCCCATTTCCACATAGGCATATCCAACGGCTGTGTCTGGCCGTGAGGCCTCTGGTGCTCCGCCTTGACCTTCCTGCAGGTCAGGCATCTCTCAACATACCAGGCTACATCCCTCTTCATGTAGGGCCACTAGTAAACAGGACGAAGATCTCTGTACATCTTCGTCGCCCCGATATGAATCGAGAATCTAGATTTGTGCGCCTCCTCCATCAAAACTTGGCACACCGCTCCATGATATGGAACCCACACTCTACGGTGTAGTGTCAATAACCCACGGCTATCATAGTCGAAGGAGGAAACCTGACCCACAATACGCTCGCTCTTCCGATTTTCCTCCTTCAAAGCCTCCTGCTGGGCCTCTCGGATATGCTCCAACAGTGGAGTGACTACTGTCATCCGCAAGAAAATGTCTCTGATCGGGGTTGCCTTGCGGCTAATAGCATCGACCACAACATTGGCCTTCCCCGGGTGGTAGAGGATCTCACAGTCGTAATCCTTCACCACATCTAGCCACCGACGCTGCCTCATGTTCAGATTCGGCTGATCCATGAGGTACCTCAGACTCTTGTGATCCGTGTAAATAGTACATCGGACCCCATAGAGGTAGTGTCGCCAAATATTGAGGGCGAAGACAACCGCCTCCAACTCCAGATCATGCGTCGGGTAGTTCGCCTCGTGAGGCTTTAGCTGCCTCGAGGCATAGGCGATAACATTCCCCCTCTGCATCAATACCGCGCCCAAACCTGAAATGGACGCATCGTAGTACACTACAAAATCCTCCATGCCCTCTGGCAGAGCTAGGATCGGCTCCTTGCATAGTCTCTGTCTCAGTGTCGCAAACGTTGCCTACTGCTCAGGCCCCCAACGAAAGACCACAACCTTCTTCTTCAATCACGTCAAGGGTACGACTATCTTGGAGAAGTCCTGAATGAATCTCCGGTAATATCCTGCCAATCCCAGGAAACTCCGAATCTGAGATGGAGACTTCAGAACCTCCCATCTGATCACGACCTCCATTTTGGTTGGGTCAACCAAAATCCCGCTCTAGTTGACAAGGTGCCCAAGAAACTACACCTCGCGCAACCAAAACTCGCACTTGGAGAACGTGGCATACAAGCTCTCCCTCCTCAGGGTATCTAGCACCTCTCACAAGTACTTGTCGTGCTGCTCCTGCATCTTGGGATAAAACAAGATGTCATCAATGAAAACTATCATAAATCGATCCAACATCGGTCTGCATATGCGGTTCATGAGATCCATGAACGCGGCAGGAGCATTGGTGAGCCCGAAGGGCATCACCACGAACTCGTTGTGGGCATAGCGAGTCCATAACGCAGTCATCTGTACATCCTCGTCTCTGAACCTCATCTGATGGTAGCCTGAACGTAAATATATCTTGGAAAACCAAGATGCCCCCTGTAGCTGGTCGAAGAGATCATCAATCCTCGGGAGTAGGTAACGGTTCTTCACCGTTACATTGTTCAGCTCCTGGTAATCTATACACATCCGGTCATACCCGTCCTTCTTCTTCACAAACAGGATCGGGGCTCCCCAAGGCGAACTGCTCGGTCTGATAAATCCCTTGTCTAACAGCTCCTGCAGCTGTGTAGACAACTCCTGCATCTCAGGAGGAGCCAACTGATATGGTGCTTTCGCTATCGGAGCCGCACCAGGGACCATGTCGATCCGGAACTCCACCTGCCTCTCCGGAGGTATCCCAGGTGGCTCCTCTGGAAATACATTCGGGTACTCTCGTACCACTGGCACGTCACGCACAGTCGCCTTATCCGCTTCCCGGGTATCCATAACGTAGGCGACGTACCCTGCACAACCCTGCTGAAGATAGCGCCTAGCCCTCGCTGCTGAGCACAAAACTGGTCCTCACTGGGGCCTCTCGCCCTGAATCACCAGCTCTCCCCCACTTGTGGTCCTGATACACACAAACTATTACGCATAGTCAATCACCACCCTATTAGGGCTCAACCAGTCCATGCCTATGATAACCTTGTTCCCACGTAACGGAATGGGAACTAAATCTACGAGGTAACGCTCGTCATATAACCTGAACACGTAGTCTCTGAAAACCTCTGATGCTCGGATAGATCGGTTGTTAACAATATCCACCTCTAAAGGATAGTCTAACATGCCTGAAGACTCAGAAAACCTCTTGCTAAGTGCAAGAGAGACAAACGATCGGGTAGCCCCCGAGATAAATAACACCTGAACTGGGATGCCGTTCACATGGAACGATCCTAAATATAACACATAAATACAACAGATAAATATCATAATCAACATGAAATAAGAGTTAGGGAGAAGAAAACATACCCGTCACCACATTATGTGCGGCACGCGCCTCCTCGGAGGTCAGCTGGAAGGCTTGGATCCTCACCACCGGAGCATCTGTCTTGCCATGTCGGCCATCCGTAATCCGCAGGGTCGCTGGAGCTGGCGCTGCTGCTGTCAATCTTGGGCAGTTGGCCTTTTTATGGCCCTTCTGATTGCAATGAAAGCAAATCAGGTCTGATGTATGGAATGTGGGGGTAGGGGCAGTACAATCCCTACCAAAGTGCCCAGTCTTTCTGCACTTATAACAGCCCGATGTCCTTAACCTGCAAGCTCCCTCATGTGACTTGCCGCATTTCCCACAGCCGCCCCGTCCCTGCGGGCCCTTCGACCTAGAGTCGGATCCCTTGGGTTTCTTCCCCGAAACCTCAATAGCCTGCTCAGTCTCCGCCTTCCTCTTCCAAATGTGCTCAATGTCAATCTCCCTCTCCCTCGCCCTGGCAATCATTCCATCCAATGTCGGGCATGCCGAGTAGCTGACATGTTTTCGAATGTCAGCTCTCAACATGTCGTGATAGCGGGTCTTCCTCATTTCCTCGTCCCCTGCATATTGAGGTACCAGTAAGGCCCCCTCCCTGAACTTGGCGGTAATCTCCGCCACCGACTCCGTCGTCTGCCTCATGTCCATAAACTCCCTGGCCAACTGCTGAAGCTCCATAGCCGGCGCAAACTCAACCCTAAACCTGGTCACAAATTCCGACCAAGTCATAGCCTTAATGACTGGGGCTCCCAAAGAATCACTGACCGCCTCCTACCAATCTCGAGCTCGGTCCCTCAAACAACCTGCAGCATACCAGACCTTCGACCCCTTAGGATAGAAGCTCGTCAACTGAGCAGACTCCATATCTGAGATCCACCTCCTGGCAACAATGGGGTCCTTCACCCTGTGGAAGCCTGGCGCACCACATCCCCTGAAGTCCTTGAAGGAGAGTGTACATGTCCTGGACTGAATGGCAACCGAGTCACTCCGAAACGCCCTGAGGCGATCCTCCATCAGCTCGATAATCCCTTCCTTGATCGACCCGAAAATCATCGGGGTCGACTCAAGGTTGCCTCACGTAGGCTCTCGTCAACTGGCTCGACACATGATCCCGAACCTGATCCTGAACCTGATCCTAACCCTAATCCTCCCCCTCCGTGTCGCGTAATCATCACAATTCTAAAACAAAACACATAATCGTCAGGATTATACATAACCTCGAAAGGTCTCACATACTACAAGTTCCGTGGTTCTATCTTGGCCCTCCTTAACTCGAGTACGGATCCTATACTCTTAGTAGTACGGGCCCATACTACCTTCCACATCTATCCGTACTTTCCTCAAGGATTGCCTTGACTTTACCAAGTCCCCTTTACTGCTACTATTTACTGCACTAAACTCATCCTAGATTTAGTCTAGGGTAACTCTACGACCTACTCTCAGCCATCAGCTGCATAAGGAATTCATGCCACCTTTACCTAACTAGCTTGCGAATACCATTACATATCACTTAGACCAAATAATTTTTCGAATGAGAGGTCCTACCCTACAACGGTTGGACTCAAACAAGAGCTGCGCAATAGAGATAGACGTAACCTTCTGAAATTATTTAGTCCTTGCAATATGTAACTTAACGTATCTGTTTACTAGTTAGCTAAAGATAACTCGGACTCCTAAAAGCACAAAGCAAACAACATTCGAGCATTGATTAACCATACCAAGCATATCCTATTCAGGCCATCATATTACTGACTAATCAGTTCTAGCATGTAACTCAATAAGCACATATAGCAGGCACATAAGGCATCTTCCTAGATCCTTAGCCCTAATCTAGCATGCAGTTCTCATACAAAGACAACAGGCATATAAGGCATCATTCCTAGATCCTTAGCCCTAATCTAGCATGCAGTTCTCATAATCATATCACATCATAACATAACATGTATGGGTATCTTGGGGAAAACTTACTTGAGCTCGGCCGGTCGCACACATCACACACCTTGTTCTTTCTCAAAACTCCTTATTTTAATTTGTTTAGAAAAACTATTTCCTTGTAAAAATCTTTCAAACCCTCGATTTGAGTGAAGACACCACGAAGTGTGTCCGAATCCCTCAAACCAAGGCTCTGATACCAACTTGTAACATCCCAATTTTCAAGACCAAAAATTTTGTTTTTAATTAAGTAACTTATAAAACAGTTTACTAAAAAAACATCATCGATTCATATCATTTCATAAAACCATAGTCACGTGTCACAAAACTATATCATTAAATAGTAATAATGTAAGAGTAAAATCCTAAGAATCTTATAATGGGGAAATCCTATGTGTATGTGATGCGCTGCTACCGTGCCAGCTCCTCCCCCTTCGATGAAGAGGTACCTAAAAACAAAACTGAAAACTGTAAGCACAAAGCTTAGTAAGTTCCCCCATCATACCACATACCATACAATAACATTCTGCCAGGCATATTTGGGTGCACAACCTACCCCTTCGGTCTCTTTCAACAGGTAATTGCCTAGCATATCTGGATGCTAGCCTACCCCTTTGGTATCTTTCAACCGGTAACTGCCTAACATATCTGAGTGCTGGCCTACCCCTTCGGTATATTTCAATTGATATTCGGGGACTGTTTCACCCCTACCACTATCACATAATAACATATCATACTAACACACAAACATAACAGATAGTGGCATACCAGACAATTATCACAAAGACAATCATCTAGCAAACATTTCCTACTAGTGGGCCGACATTGAGGCCTTAGAGCCACTTCTACTAGAAGGTAACTCACCTCACTGTCGTGCAGTAACTGAACTGTCTTCGACGCGGGAACCGAATCCTCTCAAACTCCTACACATAATAACCTTCCTTAATTACCCTTTCATACTCATAACCCTTTCAAGGGTCAACTCAGGTCAAAGTCAAATTCAAGGTCAACGTCTTTGTCAAAGTCAACTTCTGGTTGACTCAACTCGCCGAGTTGGTCCACCAACTCGTCGAGTTCCATACTCCACAAATTAATGGAACTTCGATCCTACTCGTCGAGTCTTTCAAGAACTCGTCGAGTTCTCCTTCATACAGAATCATGACCTTTGTGCCCTTGAGTCGCCGAGCTCGTCCATGAACTCATTGAGTCCTTCTTCATACAAGTTGAAGTATTTAGCCCTTGACTCGCCAAGTTCTTCCTTGAACTCATCGAGTTCTTCTTCATATAAGTTGGGATATTGCCTTGAACTTGCCGAGCTCATCCTTGAACTCGTCGAGTTCTTTGATGTTCAAGTCCATATTCACGTCCATCTTGTTGAGTCCTCTTCTAGACTCAACCAGATCGACAATATAAATAAAAGTTTGGGGAACCATAACCCGACTCGCCGAGTCCCCCAAAGTCCACGCCTACCATGTCGATTTGAATCAGGCTTAATGCATCCAGAACATAGATCTGACCTCCTAGGATCGATATAGCACGTAAAGTTACAAACTTTACGTGCATGCATGGGTTAACTAGCTCATAAGGACCTAAAATGAAGTCTACACGGTGCATGGGACTCCCATGGCCATAAAGTTGACACCTTTATGCCATGGGAACGCTTAAAGGTTCAAGATCTGAAGTACAACCCCATTGATACTCACAACCCCGGATATGGCTTCACTAAGACTTAGAAAAGGTAGAAAATAGCCCTAAATGGAGATCTAAGAAATGAATAGTCAAGGTATCAGCTTTATGCCTCAACTGAGCTGGGAATGTGCCAAAACGTCTGGATTTACTTGCTCTCTCTTGATCTCCCAAGCTTCCTTCTACTTCTCAAGCTTCAAATACACATAAATGGCACAAAAAGCTCAAGAACACTCAATATTCGATTAAGGTTTCGTGAAGGGAGTCTGAGGGTGATGGAGGCTGGAGTGGAGACCCTATAAGTTGTTTAAATAGGGTGCAAACCCTCAAATTTAGGGTTTCATCCAGACAGGTCTAGTCGTCGATTCGGGGCTTCCGATTCGGCGAGTAGACTCTTCCACCCGCGTCCAACATTCGCATCTGCTCGACAAGTTGGGCTCCAACTCGTCGAGTCCCTGTGTAATTATGCAAAAACTTATAATAAAAATACATAGCGGGAACCGGGCGTTACACAGAGTTAGTATACCACAAATCTTTCAAGTGAGAAAGAAAGTCGACGGTAACCGTGGTGACGAAGGAGGAAAGGAGTGGATCAAATATATTCCCTGAAGGTTTTGAAAACATATTGCAGCAACTAAAACAAATCAATATAGCAGCTGTTAAAATCCTATTAAACATTTCCGATCTCTTTGGTTTTTCCAAAAACACTACATCATTCAATTTCTAAACGAAACTGAACAATAAAATGCCTTCAGATGAAAAAAAAAACTAAAACTACAATGTTGAAATGAAAGGACTCATCAGCGGTTAGATCCAAACCGAGATTTACCATCGTCTGCTTTATTATCTAAAACTTATCTTAGGGCCAACGCCTGTTAATCAGAGTTCAACAATGGCTATGGAAATCATTCTTTAGTATTTATTCAAAGTTTATATTTGCAATTGTAGTTAATGACTTGTCCAAGTGGGAGACTGTTGGAAGAAGTGTCCAATGTCATAACTAAATTAGTTAAGGTTTTAACTAAATTGATATAACTTTATTGAATAAAAGTAAAGTCATTTTTGGGTTGTCCTCATAACCATAAATAGCTAGAAATGACTTTACGAGAAAGATAAAATGATTTGTTAAAATATTATGTGATTGATAAATTAATTAGAAATAGTTTGAATTAATTAATTATTGATCAGAATTAATATGGAATTAACTCGGGATTAACTGAAATTAATTAAAGTTGCAATGGGTGGACTGTAATTGTTCACTAGTTGAACAAAATGAACAATTCTAGAACCTCCCATATTGGGGAAGGTTTTAAGGGAACTTGTACGGTTTCTAGAATTATCCTAGTAGCTGATAAGGAAATGATTTGAATCATGGATTAAATCTAATATTTAATTATTCAAATATGGATTCATCTGCATGTAACCTTAACTATAAATATGACCCATTGGCCTTGCATTTACGTTCATAACCTTCATAGAATTATGAAATCTGATTTTCATCATTGTCTCCTCTCTCCTTTGTCGATTTCAAGTATTCTAGGGTTTTTGGGTGTAAGTCATTAGAGACGTTCATATAATTGGCGCTTGCTTTCCATGGACTTTAAAGATCAAAGGAGTTTGACATATTCGATTATATTAAGGGTATGTATTCTAATATAATATTTTCTATTTCATTAGGTTAGAAGTTTTATTTTGTAAAGTATGTTGCTATACTAGTGAAAATTCCATAGATCCTTTTAGGTTGCATGTACCCATAAGTGTTTATGTGAAATTCCGCAAGTACATTGTTTTGTAACCTAGAAAACCCATCAGTAGCATCAGAGCGTAGGCTTTTTAGTTATAAGTGCATAAAGATGAAACTGGAAAACTAAACCGGAAAATTGAAATTTTGTTAAAACTACGAGGTGGTCAGTCCTATGCCACGTTATGGTGACCTCCTGGAATTTTAATTTAGGGATTTGCTTGCATTTTTCAAATTGTTGGATAATTATTGGTTATTTAATATTATTTTAAATGGTTAAAATCTAAATATTAAAAGTAGATAATTAAGGAATTCCAAATTTGAAAATTGAGGAAGTTATAAAAGGTAATTATCAAATTATAAGATAATTAGAAAATGGATATATATATATATATATATATATATATATATATATATATATATATATATATATATATATATATATATATATATGATGAGGTTCAATAGAGAACCACTATTAAACATGGAACCAAGGAATTAAATTTTTTTTCAACTTTTAGAGCTTATTTTTTTATCAAAAAATAAAAAAAAAATACAGAAATTCATAACTTTTTATCCTTTTCCCAATGATATCAAATTCGATAAAAAAATACTTTTCTTTTTCGTCAAAGTCACAGTGTAAATCTAAATTCACACGGTGAATCCGAAAAATATATAATTTATTTTTTAGCATTCACAATGAGAAATTATTGTGACATCCCCATTTTCACGGCCAGAAAAGACCGATTTTGTTTATGCTTTGTTTAAAAATCAGAGTAACATTTTAAATAAAAGTGTTGCGGAATTTGTTCCCAAAATAAAATATGATAAAGATTTATCAAAGCATTTCCGTAGAAATGTATTTCATTAAAAACCTCGGGATGTCATGTTCAATACAGATCAAAAGCATAAACAGTACAATATAAGCCTTACTACATTTATTCATATCTACAGGCCTATATCCGTAATCTCTCATCCCAAACATCATATCTATGCTCGTGCGCCACTACCTGTAATACAAGAAACTGAGTGGGTCAGGCTTGGGAGCCTGGTGAGCACATAGGGTTTTCAACCCACAATAAATAAGTTTATTAATTTCATCAATCAACAATAACCCGATTACCCGTTCCCGTTATCCTCACATTACGTCCCTAAAACACCTATCATAAGGGACCTAGACTAAGGATCAATATCGGGATGGACACTACTGCCAAGGGGTCTCCTCAGCAATAAATGTCCTAAAGGCAACCATGAGGGGGATGGAGTACACCGGTGAACACATCGTTCACAAACACCTACAGGTTGCGAGCCTGCTAGCGTTCCACTGGACTGTCTAGAAGAGTCCGTGGTCGTCATCCATACTCCGCTAGATGACAGAATCAATAACAACAACATCGAGGCCTCTCATCATTTTATCACACATTGTCTTATTACATCTACCCATGTTTTACCCCAACATTTTTGTAGATATAAAATACATATACAGTTTAAATTATTTAAAACATGTATAAAAATCTTTCATCAGCATAGGCAGCAAGTATTCAGATAATATGCACACATAGCACGTAATTAATATAAAATACTTCATATCTATGTGTAAGATGAAAGTAACTATGCACTCACCTGATTAGGTGGTGACTCGGTATTTGAACAGCACTTCGTTATCTCAAAACAATTTTTCCTTGACCAAAACCTAGTATTAATACCACTAGAGTTTAGTTTTAACGTTAACCGTGACTAATTAATAGTCTAGCTATTATTATTATTATATAAGCGTTAAATAACACTCAATATATAAATAATAATAGCCCAAATAATTATTTTAAGGACCTAATAACATTACTATAATTATTTAAAAGTTATATTAAAATTTTCGTAGGCGTACCTTACTTACAGCGGGTTTTTCTCAAAACCGGACTTCGCTGGAGCAGCGTTTACGAGCCGAAAGGTTCTTTTCTCGGGACTCCGGGAGCCTCGGGACTTCCTTCGGGTGCTAGGGGGTTTAGCTAGACTTTAGGGGCTCAAGGGAGCTTAGAGAGAGAGTTTAGAGAGAGAAAGTGGAAGAGGAAAGGTGTAAGAAATGAGAGAACCCGGCACTTCTATTTATAGTGAGTTGGGGCATGTGGTGGCCTTCTGGTGGTGCCACTTGTCCAAATTCTGGTGGTGTCACATGTCCAATTTCTGGTGGTGCCATGTGTCCAATTTCTGGTGGTGCCACATGTCCAATTTCTGGTGGTGCCACGTCACCCAATATCACGTATCGGCCTCCCGTCTTAGAAAAATCATAACTCTCGCATACGAGCTCCATTTTTGACGTTATTTATATCCACGCGAAGGCGGGAATGTAATCTACAACTTTCGTTTAGACTCCGTTGGCTAATTTTGAATTTATTTTAAAAGTTATATTTTTAACAGGCCGGGACAGGATTGGTCCGTTAAAAATTCATAACATCTTCATCCGACGTCCGTTTTCGTCTGTCTTTTTATTGTTACGCCACAATTAAAGAGCTCTTCGATTCTCGTTTAGGTCGTGTCGGCTAAAAACTCGCTTTATCATAAATTCACTATTCACGCTTCCCGGTATCGTGCCGGTTCCGACGTGAAACTTCGTCGGGTCATAACTTCTTCGTTATAACTCGGATTTCGGCGTTCTTTATATCTCCGGAATCCTTGTTTTGACCACTACAACTTTATGTAAAGATATCGGGCTTATCTCATATTTTAATTTTGACGCTTATTTTTATTCTTTATTAATTATACATTTATAATTAAATAATAAGCACATAAATTCACAAAATACTCAAATATTTCATTTTTATTACATCAAAAGAGTTACAATAGTTGACCTAGACTATTACATCGTCTAAAAATGCTTAGCCCCGAAACCCGGGCGTTACAATTCTCTCCCCCTTAGGATGATTCCGTCCCGGAATCATGCGTCAGCAAACAGATGCGGATAGCGACTCATCATGTCATCCTCTGTTTCCCAAGTGAGATTCGGCCCATTAGAATGTTTCCATCGGACTAGCACTAAGTCGATCATCTTGCGTCGTAACTTCTTAATCTTACGCTCAACAATTGCCTCGGGCTCTTCGATTAGCCTCTTATTCTCATCCATTCTTAACTCCGAGATCGGAATTATGTCGGGAACTTCTCCCGTGAATTTCCTCAGATAACATACATGGAAGGTGTTATGAATACCATCGAGTTCTTCGGGCAATTCCAGCTTGTAAGCTTGGTTCCCAATCTTCTGAAGAACTTTGAACGGTCCAATAAACCTTGGACTCAGCTTTCCTCGTTTCCCGAATCGTATAAGTCCTTTCCACGGTGAGACTTTAAGCAAAACGGAATCCCCAACTTCGAAGGTCATCGGTCGTCTTTTCTTGTCAGCATAGCTCTTCTGACGATCCTGAGCTGCTAACATCCTTTCCTTTATCACCTTTAGTTTCTCAGCAGTCTCATGGATTATCTCGGGGCCCATAAACTGCTTTTCTCCAGCCTCAAGCCAACAAGAAGGCGTACGACACTTTTGTCCGTACAAAGCTTGATAAGGTGCCATCTTGATGCTCGAGTGGAAACTGTTGTTGTAGGAAAATTCTACCAAAGGTAAGTGCTCATCCCAGTTACCTTGGAACTCGAGGGTACATGCTCTCAACATATCTTCAAGCGTTTGAATCGTTCTTTCACTCTGACCATCAGTCTGCGGATGGTAAGCTGTACTCAGACATAACTTCGTACCCAATTCCTCTTGTAGACTTCTCCAAAACCTTGACGTGAAACGATTATCACGATCCGATACAATTGTTAGAGGAACACCGTGAAGTCTCACAATTTCCTTTACGTAAGCATTTGCAAGCTTATCCATAGACCACCTTTCATTGGCAGCTATGAAGTGTGCACTCTTTGTGAAACGATCCACGACCACCCAAATCATGTCGTGACCGTTCTTCGTCCTGGGTAGTTTAGTCACAAAATCCATGGTGATGTCTTCCCATTTACCCATGGGTACAGGTAAGGGTTCTAAACTCCCATATGGTTTCTGATGTTGGGCCTTAACTCTTGCACAAGTTACACACTCGGCCACATATTTCGCAACGTCGAGCTTCATTGTCGGCCACCAGTAGTAGGGTTTTAGGTCCCTATACATTTTAGTGCTACCGGGATGAATCGAGTACATGGTCTTGTGAGCTTCTTCCATCAGAAGATCTCTTATTCCTCCAGTCTTAGGTACCCAAATCCGATCTTGGAATACCTTTAGTCCTTGACTGTTTGTACCGAACACTAATGTTTTTCCTAAACGTTCTTCTTTTCGGTCACTCTTCTCTGAAGCTTCTTCTTGAGCTTCCCTGATACTTTCCACAATGGTCGAGACAACTTCTATTCTCAACGCTCTTGGCCTTTTTCTTTCAAGGTTGACTTTTCGACTGAGAGCATCAGCGACAACGTTTGCTTTACCGGGGTGGTAAAGTATCTCACAGTCATAGTCCTTGAGTAATTCTAGCCAGCGTCGTTGCCTCATGTTCAATTCTTTCTGATTAAAGAGATATTGGAGACTCTTATGATCGGTGAAAAGTTTGCACTTCGTGCCATAGAGGTAATGCCTCCATATTTTTAGAGCGAAAACTACCGCCGCCAACTCCAAGTCATGAGTCGGGTAGTTCTTTTCATGTTCCTTCAACTGTCGAGACGCATATGCGATCACCTTTTCTCTTTGGGTCAAAACACAACCCAACCCAACACCAGACGCATCGCTATAAACAGCGAAGTCTTCAACTCCATTGGGTAGAGAAAGTATCGGTGCCTCGCCTAGTTTCTTCTTTAGCTTATCGAATGCTTCTTTATGCTTATCACTCCAAGCATAGGTAGCTCCTTTGTGGGTTAACGCTGTTAATGGACTAGCGATTGAAGAAAATCCTTGGATAAACCTTCGGTAATATCCGGCTAATCCCAAAAAGCTTCGGATCTCCGTGGGACTTTTTGGTTGTTCCCACTTCATTACCGCTTCAATCTTTGCTGGATCGACCATTATCCCTTCTTGGTTGACCACGTGACCCAAGAATTGGACTTCTCGAATCCAAAAATCACATTTGGAGAATTTAGCATACAACTTCTCCTTCTTCAAGACTTCTAACACTTCCCGTAAGTGTCTACCATGCTCTTCTTGGCTTTTTGAGTAAATCAGAATGTCATCTATGAACACTATCACATATTTATCAAGAAACGGATTACAAACCCTGTTCATTAAATCCATGAATGGTGCTGGAGCATTGGTTAGTCCAAACGACATAACCAAAAACTCGTAGTGTCCATATCGTGTTCTGAATGCAGTCTTCTCTATATCTTGCTCTCTTACCTTCAGCTGATGATATCCTGACCTTAGGTCGATCTTTGAAAAATAACTTGAACCTTGCAGTTGATCGAACAGGTCATCAATCCTTGGCAACGGATATCTATTCTTTATTGTTGCCTTGTTCAGCTCTCTGTAATCAATACACATTCTCATACTTCCATCTTTCTTTTTCACGAATAACACCGGAGCTCCCCAGGGTGATGAACTAGGTCTAATGAAACCTTTGTCCAATAACTCCTGAAGTTGCATCATCAGCTCCTTCATCTCCGTCGGTGCTAATTGGTAAGGTGCTTTTGCCATCGGTGTCGTTCCTCGTAACAAGTCAATACGGAATTCTACTTGTCGATCAGGCGGTAATCCGGGAAGATCTTCGGGAAATACTTCCGGATAATCACACACGACATGAATGCTCTGTATCACCTTCTTTTCCTTCTTAGCATCGATCACGAATGCTAAATATGATGTACATCCCTTGGTCAAACATTTTCTGGCTTTCATTAGAGAAATGATTCCAGAATTTACCCTGCGTTTGTCCCCATACACCATAAACGACTCCTTCCCAGGCGGGTTTACTTTTACGATCTTCTTTTTGCACAGTATTTCCGCATCATTGGTGCTAAGCCAATCCATTCCCAACACGATGTCGAAACCGTTAAGTTCGATAGGCAATAATTCCTCGTGAAACTTATTCCCGTTCAAATCAATTAAGATGTTTTTCATACGATGGCTAACAGGTACAAACTTGCCACTAGCAACTTCGACTAATAAGGCATTATCTAGTCTATCGACAGGCAAAGCTAGCTTTCTACCAAATTCATGCGAAATAAAGGAGTAGTTGGCTCCAGAATCAAATAAAATTTGGGCAGGCAATTTGTTTACGAGAAAGGTACCTGAAGCGACATCAGCTTCTTCCTTAGCAGCTTCCAGTGTCATCTGGAAGGCTCTAGCCTTCGGCTTTGGTGGAATGTTGGGTCTTCCTGCTTCCTTCTTCTTCGGCCAGTCCCTCGAAATGTGCCCCTCCTCGTTGCACTCATAACAGACCTTCTTAGTGAATGTGCATTCATTAGCATAGTGCCCAGGCTTCCCACATTTGAAACAAGTGACCCCTCCGTCACACTTCCCAGAGTGCTTCTTCTTGAACTTGTCACACCACTTCACTTCGCCTCCTCCACCTCCTTTCGAACTAGACTTTGAGAATTTACCCTTTTTGCTGGACCCCGAGGGTCCGTCAAACTTCCTCTTCTCACCAACCTCTGACCTTTCCAGACCTTTCTCCCTGATCTGGGTCTCAACATTTTTGGCAGCCCAGACGGCGGCTTTCAACGTGGTTGCTTGCTTAACCATTGGACCATAGTCCGCTGGTAGTCCAAGGGCAAACTTATTGACCTTTGAGAGTTCTGTTGGAACTAAGTACGGGATAAGCTTCATTTTCTCCGTGAAACTTGCAGCGTATTCAGCAACGCTTATCTTCCCCTTCTTCAAATTCTGAAACTCGTTATTGATTTCCAGTAGGTCCTGCTCTGAGCAGTATTGCAGTTTCAGTTGTTCCACAAAATCTTCCCAAGACATTTTACTCGCTTCTCCCTTGGGCATAGAGTCAGCTAACAGCTTCCACCAACTCAACACGCCAGATTTCAACAACGGGATCGCAAGAGCGGTCTTCTGCCTGTTGCTGCATTCGCAACTTTCAAACATTGTCTGCATTTCGGAGATCCAATCCATAATTTGCACCGGCGTCGGGCTTCCGGATAGACACGGTGGCTTAGACGCCATAAAATCCTTATATTTACATCCTCTTCCATCATTTCCTCCATTACGATTGCCTTGTCTAACAATTTGTGGGTTGTCTTGACCAACGGTACCACTGAAGTTTCCACCTTCCGATGGCCCTCCATTCACTTCGGGCTCTTCAACTTGGATTGAAAGTTCTTCACGATTTTGTCGGAGCAGACGTCTAGTTTCTTCCATCTGATTATCCAACATTGCCTGAATCATCAATTGTACACCAGCCATCGTTACTGGCTCAGGTGCTGCAGCTACAACATGTATTTGCTCAATTACAGGTGGTCGATTCCTGTTTTCGTTTGCGTTTCCAGCTCCACTGCGGGTTCTTGCCATTTTGATCTATACACCGAATAAGGTGAATTTAGATCTTTATTCGGGATAGACGTTTAAATCATCCTTATCTCTCCGAAACGTTTACATGTTAGTTCTAATATCGTAGTTGTACGTTTAGAATCCTAAACACATAAGGTTTCCAGATCCGGTCGGCAACAGACCATAGATCCGAACAAATAATAGCATATAAGGCATAAATCATTTAGCACATAAAAGCATTTTAGGCACAATTCCTAAAATAAGCTAATGCTCACACCTCACAATCATTGCTTAGCATTCTAAGTTTAAGTCTAGAAATCCTACAAATTCCTAGTTCGCTTAAACTAATGCTCTGATACCAACTGTGACATCCCCATTTTCACGGCCAGAAAAGACCGATTTTGTTTATGCTTTGTTTAAAAATCAGAGTAACATTTTAAATAAAAGTGTTGCGGAATTTGTTCCCAAAATAAAATATGATAAAGATTTATCAAAGCATTTCCGTAGAAATGTATTTCATTAAAAACCTCGGGATGTCATGTTCAATACAGATCAAAAGCATAAACAGTACAATATAAGCCTTACTACATTTATTCATATCTACAGGCCTATATCCGTAATCTCTCATCCCAAACATCATATCTATGCTCGTGCGCCACTACCTGTAATACAAGAAACTGAGTGGGTCAGGCTTGGGAGCCTGGTGAGCACATAGGGTTTTCAACCCACAATAAATAAGTTTATTAATTTCATCAATCAACAATAACCCGATTACCCGTTCCCGTTATCCTCACATTACGTCCCTAAAACACCTATCATAAGGGACCTAGACTAAGGATCAATATCGGGATGGACACTACTGCCAAGGGGTCTCCTCAGCAATAAATGTCCTAAAGGCAACCATGAGGGGGATGGAGTACACCGGTGAACACATCGTTCACAAACACCTACAGGTTGCGAGCCTGCTAGCGTTCCACTGGACTGTCTAGAAGAGTCCGTGGTCGTCATCCATACTCCGCTAGATGACAGAATCAATAACAACAACATCGAGGCCTCTCATCATTTTATCACACATTGTCTTATTACATCTACCCATGTTTTACCCCAACATTTTTGTAGATATAAAATACATATACAGTTTAAATTATTTAAAACATGTATAAAAATCTTTCATCAGCATAGGCAGCAAGTATTCAGATAATATGCACACATAGCACGTAATTAATATAAAATACTTCATATCTATGTGTAAGATGAAAGTAACTATGCACTCACCTGATTAGGTGGTGACTCGGTATTTGAACAGCACTTCGTTATCTCAAAACAATTTTTCCTTGACCAAAACCTAGTATTAATACCACTAGAGTTTAGTTTTAACGTTAACCGTGACTAATTAATAGTCTAGCTATTATTATTATTATATAAGCGTTAAATAACACTCAATATATAAATAATAATAGCCCAAATAATTATTTTAAGGACCTAATAACATTACTATAATTATTTAAAAGTTATATTAAAATTTTCGTAGGCGTACCTTACTTACAGCGGGTTTTTCTCAAAACCGGACTTCGCTGGAGCAGCGTTTACGAGCCGAAAGGTTCTTTTCTCGGGACTCCGGGAGCCTCGGGACTTCCTTCGGGTGCTAGGGGGTTTAGCTAGACTTTAGGGGCTCAAGGGAGCTTAGAGAGAGAGTTTAGAGAGAGAAAGTGGAAGAGGAAAGGTGTAAGAAATGAGAGAACCCGGCACTTCTATTTATAGTGAGTTGGGGCATGTGGTGGCCTTCTGGTGGTGCCACTTGTCCAAATTCTGGTGGTGTCACATGTCCAATTTCTGGTGGTGCCATGTGTCCAATTTCTGGTGGTGCCACATGTCCAATTTCTGGTGGTGCCACGTCACCCAATATCACGTATCGGCCTCCCGTCTTAGAAAAATCATAACTCTCGCATACGAGCTCCATTTTTGACGTTATTTATATCCACGCGAAGGCGGGAATGTAATCTACAACTTTCGTTTAGACTCCGTTGGCTAATTTTGAATTTATTTTAAAAGTTATATTTTTAACAGGCCGGGACAGGATTGGTCCGTTAAAAATTCATAACATCTTCATCCGACGTCCGTTTTCGTCTGTCTTTTTATTGTTACGCCACAATTAAAGAGCTCTTCGATTCTCGTTTAGGTCGTGTCGGCTAAAAACTCGCTTTATCATAAATTCACTATTCACGCTTCCCGGTAATCGTGCCGGTTCCGACGTGAAACTTCGTCGGGTCATAACTTCTTCGTTATAACTCGGATTTCGGCATTCTTTATATCTCCGGAATCCTTGTTTTGACCACTACAACTTTATGTAAAGATATCGGGCTTATCTCATATTTTAATTTTGACGCTTATTTTTATTCTTTATTAATTATACATTTATAATTAAATAATAAGCACATAAATTCACAAAATACTCAAATATTTCATTTTTATTACATCAAAAGAGTTACAATAGTTGACCTAGACTATTACATCATCTAAAAATGCTTAGCCCCGAAACCCGGGCGTTACAATTATGAATTTATATATTTGTAGTTTTTTTTTCGATAAAGAATAAGCTATAGAACTTGAAAAAAATATTTGGTTCCTTGGAGAACCATTAATAATGGTTCTCTATTAAACTTTTCCCTATATATATATATATATATATGTATATATATATATATATATATATATATATATATATATATATATATATATATATATATATATATATATAAGTTATAATATTATATGTATAACATGTAGTCAGTCAAATCAAAAGTAGACCTCATTCACAAAGCCACACTATATAAGTAGACAGGACAATGATCACATTGAAATTATAATGTAAAAGTACTATAACCTTCTATAAAAATCACACTCTAATTACTTTAGAAAAATTGTGAAATTGTATGTTAATCCATAAAAACACACATTATTTCGTTGTTAGCCGTTAGCGAAGCGTGTGTGGTTACACTAATGTGGGACTAAAAAATGAAAATGATGGTACATTCTCGAAATTTATGATTGTTGATGGAGTCTGTGTGGTTAACCGACACATTATTTTGAGATCATAAACAATATCGAGGGTGTCGCGTAGGTTTGCATGGTTATTCAGTTCTTGTTTGTGATCCTCGACTTCCCATTCACAAATCGAAGAGCATAATTCAAGATTAACACATCATTGATTGTACAATGAATCTCAAAATATCTAGAAGTTTCATTGTGATTGAAATTGGTAAAATGCTTTACCTACTTAATATAGTTTCATGATGTGACTACAACATCCCTCTCCATATTACCAATCATATTTTGGATCCTAGCCTTAATTTAAAATTGGGTTAATAATTAAGGATTGAATCGACCTATTTAATATTTTCTTCTTAGGTTAGGCGAAAATCTTCTCCCACCTTCTCGTGCACTTTTAAAATTCTAGCTTATCTTTGTTCTCTATAATGAATAGCTCATTTGCTATGGAATCTTCCTTAATTTTGATATTAGGAAAAATGTCCATGATGAGCATCTCCATTAAATCAATAATGTGTCAACTTTTGAAGAAGATGTTATTCCCATAATCATGTAGATTTGTTAAAAGGGTCTCTTGCATCATTATGTCTATCTCCTCGATGTTCCAAAATAATGTTTGTCAACATTTGAACATATGAAATGAATTTGCAATTGAGTGAAATGTTTCACCAAAGGTGATGCAAGGGTGATTTGAAATTTATCAAAGTTATAGTTGCATTCGAATTAAAGAAAAGAGTTTTGTGTGTACACTATGAGAGCTACATAGACAAACTTGAGAATCTGAATGTTACCCTTGACAAGAGTCTTGCAATAGATCTTGTGCTTGGATCTTTCATTAGTTCTTATGATAATTTCGACTTGATTTGCCGTATGAATAGTATGGATAAAACATTGAAGGATTTCTTATAACTTCTCCAAACTGGGAAAATGGAAAGGAATTAGATTTCTTTTCTAATTCCAGTTACCGCCTTTCCGAATGTTCTTGGAAAGAGGATGAAACGTTTGAATTCAAAACGGAAAGAAATGGTTTTGACCGAAACTTCCCATTATGAAGGAATGGAATTCGTATGTCCTCTATTTCACAGAACCATGATTCAAAAGAAGCAAGTTGCAATTAATGAAATGACAAGGATCATAGGAAATGAAGTTTCCCTAAGTATTTTGAAGATCTTGGAGATGGTGAAGTCAAATGTTTGAATATACATCAAGTACTTGAATGATCAAACTCTAAATACATCTAATTCGTGGTTCCTTGATGCATGATGTGGTAATTACATCTGGATGGCATTGTTGGATCTAAAGGAAGGAAGGATTCTTAAGCATCAAGAGCTAAATCCAATCATGATTGGATAAATGTTGCATGTCTCGATGATTGAGGATTTTGAGCTTGTGCTTAGTAATGGATTTAGGATAAAACTAGTTATTTGCTATTACTCTTCCGAAATGTCTAGAAACCAAATTTCATATTAGGTGTTGTATAAACATGAATATCAGTTTTCATTTGATAATGGAAATGTGATAATTATTGTTTATAAAGATGGTTGTTTTATGTTTAAAACATCTTCTTGCAATTGGAATTCATTGAATTGTAGTTTGTGTTTCTACTAATAGCAGTGATGACTTTAGTATTGATTCCTCTAATAGTTTAGATATGATCGTGCTTGTGGCATAATCGCCTTGAAAACATAAGTAAGAATCACATCACCAAGCTCCAATTTGACCAGACTTGGAATCATTCGAACTTCAGTTGGATGATGTATGTGAGTCTTCTATGTTGGAAAGAGGACTTAGTCACTATTCACGTTACACGACCCATGTATTGATCTTAAGAAAAGTTAGCCACACATGATTAATTAGAACATAAATTCAACAAGTTTTGATCTTAAAACAAACTTACAAAAATCAAAATAAAAGTGTTTCCAAAGTGCTAAGTGATGATATGATTTCCCAAAATTGCCCCTTTTTAGTCCTTGGTCTAAGTTATGTCTAAATGTGCCATAAGGACAAGATAAATCGGAAGCTGCAAACTCAGAAACTGCCAAATCACGTTACACGACCCATGTATTGACATGATTTACATTAAACGACCGCGTAATGATTCTGATGTGTTGAAAAGCCTCTAAAGTGCGTCCGCGTAACGTATGCCTTGCCAAAGTGCGGGTCGTGTAATGAACTGCAAAATGTCCATTTTACGATTCGAACTTCTTCAATTTGGGTCCGAAAATTATGAAACTTTATCAAGAGCTACCCTCGAACATCCTAAGTGTCACACCCTCGGCCGGCGGCGGAAAGATCGGGCTGTCCGACGTTAGAATACATTGAATAACACATTGATATATTAAACAACGTCACTTTTTATTCATTAAATAAAATATATTACAAAGCTGTTCGAGGTACAGATAGGTCACAAAAGGAAAGTACAATAGTAAAGCACATAAAATTCGAGCTGCTTCACCAGGGTTACCTCCCTATTCGTCTAGGTTCATTCTCCTGAGAATTCATGTGGTGGTTTTTGAAGGGTCAACATAATATTGGTGAGTCCACAAGTTTTATTATTATAAAACATTGTGTGGTTATTTTAGTTATCTTGTTTATCCTAAATTAACATTCCTCGAGTTTGTGTGTGCTCTCACTACTCTCTTAGGTTGTTTCCTAGTAGTAGTCTAAGATAGTTAGTTTTAGTTTAACAAAGTTACAATGAGTTCTTATATTCGAACTATGACTATTGACAGTTCCCTGAAAAACCATGACGCTTCATCGGACGTCGCAAATGTGTTTAGAAAGTTAGGCCAGCTTCGACTTGCCATCTGGTTGTAGCTAGAAACCATAGGTGGGAGTGTCACTCCCATATAGATCTATACATATCTTTCCCGTTCACTTAATATTTAACGATTATAGGTCGGGGGCTAGAAGAAAGTCTTTCAACGTGTTGATGAATCGTGTCTCATCTAACTCTTGTTGTAGGGGCCTCCCCTGTTTGGTTGTGTTTTTATTCCTTGTGGTATTTATGCGAGTTACTTATTATATATATATATATACACACACACACACACACACACACACACATATATATATATATATATATATATATATATATATATATATATATATATATATATATATATATAGTGAAGTTTGTTTGAATCGAGTATTCAGAACAATATCGAGAACAAATGCGTAAAGAACATAGATGTAAATAAATTCTGTTTGGCTCAATTATCACGTCTGAAGGAGTACAAGAACACAAGAGAGTAAAAACGTACAAAAGCTCAAAAGCTTACTCTCGACTCCTATACTTACCCTATTTATAGGGTGATACAGATGCATACAAAAAATACATAAGGACTGAACGTTAAAGCTTCGACCTCTAAAGATGCCTTATGTAATAAATACATTCAAAATACATGACCTCGACATCGACACTACCCACGCCTAAATTTACTTCAACACCACACTACATATTTCGAACCTTATAGTCTCCCTCTTAGTGAGAAGTGTCGAACTCAAGTCATCATCATCTTCACGGCCTGGTGAAGTACTCGGCGAACCTCCGTATACCAAATGATAGTCTTTTGAATTTAAGCATTATCAGCTGCAATATTCCTCTTACAATTGCCAAGACGAACCAGAAGACTTGTATACTGAGAGTTCGTGTACCTCTCCACATCACAAACTTGAAATAGAAATTTTGTCGTATTTCCATTCTTGTTCTTTCCAACAAAGACAACTCCCAAAGGTTTGTGAACAATCTACCCATCATCATAGTCCTTGAGACTAACTTGCCCTTTCAGCATTGACTAGGGCACCTTCGAGGTTCTACTCACCGCCATTGCAAGCTCGATATCTGTCACAGCCAAGCAATCATAGTAGTTATCTATGAAAACTTCGATATGAGAAAAAACAATCAAAAAATCATCTTTATTGTTTAATTGAAGCTTTGCCACATCAACAATGCTTAATATATTCGCCACATTGATAAGATCATTCAGGTTCATAAGAGGAAAGTTTGCAAACGAGAAGTCACATGCTACATTGTTTGCTCTGACCACATAGAAGCGAAAATTTTGCACCAAACCTTCGAACGAACTTTCTCTTGATATGTTCAACACTTTTATGATTTTAACAGAAGACCATACTTCCTCCTCCTTCCCCAAAACAACATGGAATCTTATCTTCAATCTCTTATACTCATCTTTATCTTCGAACCTATCAACCAGCTGATACTGAGCGGAAACAAACATCATATGATTAATTGGAAAATCCAGTTGATAGAAATCAGTGTTTTCAATCTCATAACTTTTCTTAGGAAACTTTCCAAAATCATGCATCTTTCCTGATGAAATGACTTGCTCGATTGTTTCATAACAATAGCCTTCCCTTTGTCACCTTTATCATCCTTAGAAAATGGTGGCTTTGAACTCGAACCTGATCCCCAACACTTTCTCCAATAACAATGCCTTTCGTTATTGGTCTCGGTGTCATTGTTGTAGAAGTGGTTGTTAGAGAAATAGGAAGTGATGTGGGAATTTAAGTTGACATCACCTTCCCTACCACTTTTCCTTGATCAGAATCCTTCGAAGGGACAACCTATTTTTCTCCCCCTTGCACCACTTGTTTCACAAGTGGGGCATTCTTTGGAATTAGAAGTACTAACTTGAGAAGAGGAATAAGTTTTTCTTTGAGATTCTTTTCTAGAAAAAAAAATCATCTTCGAGATAGAACCCTGAGAGATATAAGATTGTTCAGAAAGATCAATCTTCGACATAGACTCTTTCAAGCTTCCCAAAAACTCCTCCAGTTTTTCAAATACTCTCAAATCTATTTCTTCCTTTGTATCGAACTTGGTAGAAAACGAAGTGTGATACTCCACAAGCTTCGTGATTGCATCATCAATTACATCAACCTTACCATGAAGAAGGGAATAATTCTTCTCAATCTTTTCCACCTCCTTCATCATCTCTTACTTCATCTCAACAACCTTGAGGTTTATAGAATCCTCGATCTTCTTAACTTGCTCAACAAAAATATCATGGCGTTCTTTTGCAATGTCACAAAGTTTCGTAACCTCATACTCAAAATTTCGAGCATGATTCATCAAACGCTCTTCATGTTTCTGCTCAATCTGCTCCATATCAATATTTAAACGATTCTTTTGAGACTTGAGCATAATGTCAACTTCCACCCCATAAATTGAATTTCGACCCCCTGTATCAGCCTGAATTTGTAACAATGAATTCAACTTATGATTGAGAATTTTAAACTGTTTCCCTGACATGAGCATGTGATCAGGAATGTTATATTCTTCATGGTCGAACTGAATTTCTGCAAAGAATACCATAACATCATCATCATCAGGTTCATCTTGTCGAACTGTCTTTTCACCTTTAGTGGATTGGGAAGAGAAAAGTGATGTAATTGGTTGATGCATGATATTGGAAAAAAGTTGGTGAAATAGTAGAAGCAAGTAATGAAGATGGGATTAGAGAAGAGAATGCTGGTAACGAAGTAGAAGTATCAATGAGGGTGGTTTCGATGGTAGAGGATAAAATAAGTGTGGTGTTAATAGTAGAAGTTTCAACAGAAGATGTACAATAGACTTTGTTATACGTCATCCCTTCACCCATAGTGACATTTGTGTCAATATCAGATATGTTCACAGGGATGCCTGAGGTTCGAACCTCCTCCGCAACAGACTCAGTCCTCGAAGCCTCGGGTGGTATGACATCTGCCTTTGTAGGGATGGTGGTTGTTAGAGACTCACTCAAATTAGTGGTTGTATCGAAGCCCAATCCAATATCATGACGAATTGGTGATCCATCACTTCCACTTTCAAAATCAGTTTCAATGACAACTTCATCAAGTTGATCAACCAATAGCTTCTTCTTCTTCTTGATCTTCTTAACCACTTCGTGAGCTTTGCGTTTCTTCAAAGCTGGTGAGAATGGAAATGGAACATCACCAATTTGCACACCCCGTCTGTTAAGTTGGGGTTTATGAATTTTCTTTATCTTCGAAATAGATCCCTCTTTTGGTGAAGAAGGAGGCCCATCAGAAGCTTCTTCAATGACTGGTGGTTCAATAGAATGACAAGGATGATGAGCAGGATTCTTGATTCGTTTCAGAATACCTGTCTTCGATGGAACAACCTCCTTTGGATTATCATTTTCAACATTTTCTTTAACCGATTTTGTTACCTCGTTCTCTACTTGCACAAGAACTAATTTAGGTTGTTCAGGCTTCTTCGGCTTCTTAGAAACTTTAACAACCTTCGACGTGCCTTCTGCCCCTTTCGGAAATAAAACCCCTACTTGAACATTTGGGTTAATAGTTGTCAAATATTGAACAAGAATCAGATTGGCAGGATCTACATTTCATAACATGACATCACGAATTCGAGCCACATGTGGAAACAAAACTGGATCATCAGTAACAATTTTAGGAGTCTGATACGTTGAAAACTCCGCCTTTGCAACATCTGATGTTACCAAAATACCCTCTTCCTCATAAACTTCCCTTAAAAACAAGCTCTAATACCTTGCACACGAGACACAACTCGTGACATTTGTATGAGAAATTCCTGTTCCAAATTCTTCCCATAACCGAGTTACATAATTGACATTCAGATCATAGTACAGACCTGCAATCATGGCATAGACTTCCAACTTTGATTTATCTAGCCCTGTACTATGACCAATCAAATATCGTAGAGAAATCCCAAATAAGAAGTTCCAGACACAGGGCAAAGCATTTTTGCGAAAATGATTGATTCTAGTGAGTGGGGGTTGATGACCCATCTCATTGAACATATGAACAACCCGTTCAGTCGTAACTTCATAAAATGGACCTGTATTCGGAAGCTTCAAGATTTGTGCAAACTGCTTCTTAGTAAGCTTGTACTTTTTGTCATTCTTCAGTTGAAATGTCACCGCTTTCGTCGTCTTGTTAAACACTGCCATTGATCCAGCCAGTAATAGCCAGGTCATAGGTACTGAGATTGAAGAAGACATAACCGTTGAAAGAACAGAATGATTGAGAGCAGCAATCTGTTGGATTAGTGTCTAAGCCCATAACTATTTTGGTATGTACTTGACCCGAAGGTGCATGGTCCTTTTGGGTTGCCTTCACCAAAGCAACTTGATAGGATGAACTATGGAGAGAAAGGATTAATTATGATTTATTAATATATTATGAGAATAATATATTAAAGGAGAAATCATATTGTTTAATTAATATTAGTCAAGAATTAATTAATAATTAATTTTGTGGCTAAAAGAGATTAGTTAAACTTAAGGGACTGGAACTGTAATTATAAGATAATTGCATTTGGGCTATGGATCACCTTGGAATAATAGGTTGGACGAATTCTATGGGGAAACCCATTAGAAATCGTCCAAGGGATATTCTAAAAGGGTCTATGGGCTGCTTAGGGCTTAAGCAGTCAGATTAGGGTTTCCTAGTTGAAAACCCTAATAGCCTACATGTATATATAGTACCCTTAAGCCCCAAAAACGTGGTGAAGAGTTCTACTAGGGTTTCTGGACGTTTTGGGCAGCCTCCTCTCTCCTTATTCTTCATCCTCTTGCTCTTGGTGTTTGTGAGCCATTAGAGGAGTGACACTTGTGACTCTAAGCTTTTTAAAGCCATTACAAGGAGGATTTGGGATTGTTATTGCTACATAACAATTAAGGTATGATCAAAACCCTAATTCATATGTTAATATTGATTATCACATGCTAGATCTAGGGTTTATAGTCTTGGATGAATGCATGTACAATAGAGAAACCTAGATCCAAGCATTAGGGTTTGCATGAGCACATAGGATGTTCTTATTGCTTAAACCCATCAGTGGTATCAGAGCCTTGATTGGTTTCTATTGTATTGATGCCTAGCATATTCATTCTTGTTGCAAAATCGATTTTTTGGCTCCCTGACTGCTGAACTCGGCGAGTTCCAATGTGGACTCGGCGAGTTGGCTCCAACTCGGCGAGTCCATAGAGGAACTCGGCGAGTTCGAGCGTCAGAAGGAGGCAGTTTCGGGATTTCTTGTTGTTTTACTCATGGATACTTGCCTTAACTGTTTTGGGTCATTAAAATCCGATTTTAAACATATTTTGAGTATATCCTTGATTAAACAAAAGATAATTACCAATTGATTAGATAATAACTTCCTTATATGATTAAAGTTTGATTATTTGTATTAATTGGGTAACTTATCTTGCAAGAAATTGATTTTAGGTCAAATTTAGATAATCATTAAATTAATTGTTTAATTTAAATTATTTGCTATTTGATCCTTTGTGCTTTGGAAAGTTTCAAACTTGCCCTCAAGTCTTGGAATTTAAATTTTTGATTAAAAGGTTTGATTTTGAAATATTTAAATTCTAAACCCTAATGTTTTGAAATGTTTCAAAACTTGCCCTCAAGTTTTGGAATTTAAAAGTTGATTAAAACTTAATTTAGAAATGTTAGATTCTGAAACCCTAGTATTATTTTTGAAAAGTTCAAATCACACCCTTATGGTTTTATTAAATTAATTAAGTGTATAATTAAAAGAGAGTTAATAAAATCCATAGTGATATGGTTTACATTTAATTAAAAGTATGTTTTATTAAATTAGACCACCTAGTATTTTAAAAGTGTAAAATACACCATATACTATATATAAGATTAAGAGTCTAGTATTATATATGTATGAGTAAACAGTCAGTCTTACCGTTAGTAGGCCTCATTCACGAAGCTAGTCTATAAGGGGTGTTTAAGGAAATTGCCTATAAAATGGCGATTGAATGGGTATCCACTCTTACCTACCGCACTCTTGACTAGTGGAGGGTCGTTAGCCGAATGGGTAGGATAGGACAGATACCTTCCATTATAAGTATAATGAAGTACAAAAGTAACTAAATGCTTTTACAAAATTCCCAATCTTAGTTACTTTAGGCAAAAGTGAATTGATGCAATTCCATGAAATTACACTTTGTGCCCTTGCGAAGACGTTAGTGGAGCGTGTGTGGTTAACCGGCACACTAAATGGTTCTAAGCAAAGGTAGCAAAGCGTGACTCATTGTTTGTCATAGTTCGGTGGAGCGTGTGTGGTTAACCGGCACATCGAATAGGCGACTGTAACATTGGGGGCACCATGTAAGTTTGCATGGTTTTTCACACCCTGTTTTGTGATCCTCGGCATCCCAGTCACAAATCAAGGGGCATATCGAGATTTAAACATGCCATTGAAATGTTCAATGAATCTCAAAAGATCTAGGAATTTTCAATAGATTTAAAACTTAAATTTCTTTTTCGTTTTTCATGGTGGAAATTAGTGAATCGTCATTCACTTACCTTCAAATGTTCTGCAATTTGGGTTACGGCATCCCTCTCCCAAGTTGTAGAGTATTGTGTTGGGTCCTAGCCTTAATATCTCATTTGGGTGATTTATTAAGGACTCAATCAATCAACTAACTTGAATTTTTCTCCCGTTTTGTAGATGTCAAAGTATGACAACTATGGTCTTCCCAAATCCCGTGGAACAAGCTTTTCACATGAAGATGATATTCCACGATTCGATAGAGGAACACGAGATCATGCTTCACTTCCTCCACCTCCTCCTATTGTTCTCCCTAACCCACAAGTTCAAATGGTTGAAAAGTTCAAACTCACTCAAGCCCTTTTGGCAAGTAAACATGAAGAAGGAAAGTCAGTGTGTGCACACGTCCTAGAGATGAAGTCGCACATTGATAAGTTAAGAATGTTGGGGTCTGTTGTCTGTGAGGAGCTGGCTGTTGACTGGGTTCTTCAGTCACTTCCTGACTCATATAGTGAGTTCGTAAGAGAGTACTATATGATGAACGACGACGTAACCCTCATCGATCTCACCTATATGCTTATTGCTGCTGAATCAGCAATGATTTGGCGCACTGGAAAAGCAAAGTTGATTGGTGGATCTGCCTTCCAAAGTTAGAAGAAGTTCCGTGTGTTGTTCCAAAAGAGTCAATTTGCTTTTATTGCCAAGAGAAGGGGCATTGGAGACGAAGCTGCCCTATTTACCTAAGAGATCTAAGAGATGGGAGAGTCAAAACGTATGGTTCTACTTTAGGTAAAATCCATTAACTAACTCTTTTAAGTTCCTATTCTAGATTCTTAATACATAATGTGATAAGATTACATTTCGATGTTTTGTAGGATCGAAGAAAAGAGAGGAATCTTAAGGGAAGAAGTGAGCGGAATCTAATCATGAAGAAATGGATTTCGATCGCATTACTTGAAGATTAGAATCTTAAGCTACTACTTGGAGTTAGAATAAATTGCTTAGGAATATTTAACAACATAGTTTTTCAGTTGAATTGCATTGTAAGGACAAATTTTTCCGCAATAATATAAATTTTGATTTTATATCCTTGCAATGGCGTGTATGAAAAATTGATGTAAGTTTCTATTATTAGCAGTAATGGATTTGATTCTTAATTATGTTATTTGTGGAAAGGTCAAGAATTTACCAAATAGGGAAAGTTTCTCATCGCCCAAGTTTCAATTGGACAGAAACTTGGAATCATACAAATTGGTTGCATGATGAATGAGAAATTTCATATTTGGAAATTAGACTAATTCATTGACAAAGTGTCAAGTAAAGGACTAGGAGATCGAGTACACAAGGTTGTGTGTTGATCAAGTCCACCACAAGAGTAACAAAGATATTCGTCATGATTTACTAAGGATAAGTAAATATGATTATACTTATGAGATTAAGTGTAATTCTCAATTGATTGAAAAAGTTTCAATAAATAGCAGAACGAATAAGAAGAATCAAGTAGGCAGAAAGATAAAAGTTTCTCTATTCTAAGAAGAAAGGAGAGTACCTTTTTATGTTTTATGATAGGTCTTAATGATTAAGAACCATATCTCAATTGATCCTCTAAGTGAGTCTTAGTGCAATTGTATGTCTGAGAAGAGGAATCAAGAATTGAAGAAATGGTTAAATCAAGAAGTCAATCATACTTCGTTCCAAAACAAGTCTTAGAGTTAAGATTATGAATTGAGTGACAAGTCTTAAGAAGGTTTATAACATTCATCAAATGTGAAATTTGAAAAGGTTTTCTTATTCTTGCACAATTGGAAAGTTGTGATGTCTTGGATAAGACATAGACCAACTAGGACCAATTTAGTGAAGTGTTTTGTCTTGATAAAAGCTACACTAAATCTTGAATATTTGTTTGTCGAGAAATGTTTATTGACAAAAGAATCTTATATGTCAAGGAGTCAGTGGGAGTCTTAATGGTCTTGAAAAGCTTCAAGAACTAATCAAGAATAAACCTTATCGATCATCACTAGCACACGACTTGAGGTTTACAACCTATCGTGTTGACATTATTTTGTTTCTGTGCCATTCCAATTGAGTTAATTATGCACGTGAGTTCTATGAGTTCTCATTTGGACGCATAAAAGGCAAGGACCTTGATCAATGAAAAGTACATTGATATGAAAGGGTGAGCTGCTTAACTACTTGGAAGAAATGGTGCGCACTCGTGTTACCATAAGGCAAGAAATCAAGATTGAGAAAGTTCAGTCCATATGAGTTTGGATTTTTCGCAAACTTTGGTTTTGACAAATTCGCATGGATAGGAACACATACACCATTAAAATCTAAGTGTCATAAGATTCCCTCCTTCATGAAAATGACTGTGAGGAAATGCTTTCACTAAGAGAGATTTTAAGAAGATAGTGATTGTGAAATTGTATTCTCGAATTCGATTATGGTTACGGCATCCCTTTCCATAATTCGATTGTGAGATTTGGCAATTAGTCTGGATTGTTTAGACACACATATGAGCTATCTAAGGCAAAGGTGTATAAGTTTAAGAAGCTTAGATAAAGGATTATCAAAGCATTAGGTATTAGAAATATGAACTTCAGAAATTCAATAAGTATTGTTTTCTGGAAGTTCAGTTGTTTTCTAAAACATGTCAAAGCTAGTGGGAGCATAAGTGTTATGCTTATATGATAATAATCATCATGATAGTGGGAGCATAAATGTTGTGCTTGTATGATTATTAAGTCAAGTATTGCAAGTTAGCAATATTAATTATAGAAAACAAGAGTTATACTTTGCAAAGTCGTAAGGATTGAATAATTGTTTTGCGATAATTAAGGGAGAGAATATTGTACTTCGTTTCAAAATCTAAAGCTTAGATTGAGAAATTTTAATAAATTTAGTCAAAGGATCCATAGTGTGTTCTTAAATTTCGATTATGATTACGGTATCCCTCTTCATAGTTCGAATTGTAAGAACGAGACATATAAAATAATTATGACAGGAGATTGATAAAGTATCATATCTTTATGTAAGACATTATGCATCGTGTCCCATACGCTTAGGGTATAGAATTGATTGCTAGTGCTATTATATTTGACCATTCTAAAATTTTCCAAATGTCTAGCACATTTAGAGGGAAAAAGGACTAGAATCGGTTATGACTAAAATAATTAAACAACTATCAAAGGACGATCCAAAGCTCGTTGAGGATTGATCGCTTGTGAGTAGTTGGAAGTATGGTATTGGATGACATTATTATGAATAGATAAGATTCTATTAAGAATGAATTGTCATATGGCAAATATGGAAATGTTTCCATATTGGGAGTTGGATATTGAGAATCTGTATCTAGATTAGAAACTTTTATGCAAGAAGGATGTTCAAAGGAATGTACTTTGAGTGAGAGACATCATATCTATAGAATTGTTTCTGATAGAGATTGGCCAAGTCTTGATGATTTTGAGCTATAACTTTCCGAAAGAATCATTGCATAAAATGTTAGAATTTAGCATAAGTAACAAGAATTTCATATTCTTATACTTATGATAAGGATTGGGAGTTGTGAAATGAGTATGATTGGAAATGTGTTCATTTGATCTATTTCACAAAGTAAGGACCGTATGTAAACATTGTGTGCATGCTGAGAGCATGGGACAAGTGTAGTAATAATTCAAGTAAGAAGTTGATTACCCGAAACGACAAATAATGAGTAATCGATATGGTGATAAATAAAAGGTGTTTTATTTATACTCAAAGGTTTGGGACCATATAGGAATTAGTATTATTCTTGTGTTTCACTTTGCATGTTTTGACTTCCTGAATAATTAAATTGGTTCAGAACAATCAAATTATTCGAATGGTCCACAGTCGTTCATATGTTGGAAGTAGGTATGAATGAAGACTGTCATGAATTGGTGTGTGGATTGTCTAAAGTGTATTAGACATAAGCAAATGTTTGCTGCAACGTTCATGAGTGCTTATGAATATGATTTGAGCATTGGAATAAACCCACGCTCACTTGGATCACTTCATGGTTTTTATCACGAGTGATTGGTGAGACGATAACATCTTATATTCTTGAAACCGAGATATGTGAGTTGTATCTTGCGAGTCGGTTACACATTGATAATAAGTAAACGCACCAGTAACTTGGTGTTATAAAACATATTGTTGTGTGTGATTTGGTGAGTGAGTACAAGCAAGCATTGAATCAAAGTTTATCCGTTCCTTTTATCCAAAGTAGGATGAAAGCGATATCTGTGGGCCCCTCGATGATTTAGTGATGACACCTAAGCGCTTGGCCAAGCCGGGACTAATTTGATGTGTTCAATTGTAGTCTGTTGTCAGTCGTCATAAATCGGAAATCGGGAAACAACACATAGACAGAGATAATGATTTAAATCCATGTATCAGTCTATACGATATCTAGAATGGAGGAATATATGATCCCTTATCTAAAGGACGCGCTTCTGATAGGATCAGAGTTGACAACAGTTTTTGAAAGCTACGATTGCAGATCAGGATCTGAAGTCATACGCGGAATAGTTATTAGACTTATCCAAGTGGGAGACTGTTGGATTAGTGTCTAAGCCCATAACTATTTTGGTATGTACTTGACTCGAAGGTGCATGGTCCTTTTGGGTTGCCTTCACCAAAGCAACTTGATAGGATGAACTATGGAGAGAAAGGATTAATTATGATTTATTAATATATTATGAGAATAATATATTAAAGGAGAAATCATATTGTTTAATTAATATTAGTCAAGAATTAATTGATAATTAATTTTGTGGCTAAAAGAGATTAGTTAAACTTAAGGGACTGGAACTGTAATTATAAGATAATTGCATTTGGGCTATGGATCACCTTGGAATAATAGGTTGGACGAATTCTATGGGGAAACCCATTAGAAATCGTCCAAGGGATATTCTAAAAGGGTCTATGGGCTGCTTAGGGCTTAAGCAGTCAGATTAGGGTTTCCTAGTTGAAAACCCTAATAGCCTACATGTATATATAGTACCCTTAAGCCCCAAAAACGTGGTGAAGAGTTCTACTAGGGTTTCTGGACATTTTGGGCAGCCTCCTCTCTCCTTATTCTTCATCCTCTTGCTCTTGGTGTTTGTGAGCCATTAGAGGAGTGACACTTGTGACTCTAATCTTTTTAAAGCCATTACAAGGAGGATTTGAGATTGTTATTGCTACATAACAATTAAGGTATGATCTAAACCCTAATTCATATGTTAATATTGATTATCACATGCTAGATCTAGGGTTTATAGTCTTGGATGAATGCATGTACAATAGAGAAACCTAGATCCAAGCATTAGGGTTTGCATGAGCACATAGGATGTTCTTATGGCTTAAACCCATCACAATCAACATATGTAATTGTTTAGGATACTTCGTAACATCTGGTTGAACACGAAAGTTGGAGCTTTGATTCTTCATCAAGGGTTGAGAATTTTATTCTTCAGTAGTGATGTGTGATGGATCAACATGACCAGTTGGTGCCTCCATGATTAGGGTTTTTGAGAACTTTGTGGAGATACCATTATCGTGAATGAATATTTGGGGAAAATTTGGCCAGAGTGAATAAAGTATTGAATTTAGTCCACCAAAATCCTTTTATAATCAACATAAAATTTGAATTTGAATCGTTCACCAATGAAAATCTACCACGTGTTGTATTGGATAGTGGGTCGGTTTCCAAAAAACTCGCCACCTCAAAAAAGTGATGATCATATTTTCCTAAAACCCCGTAAAAACTGAACCGTCAAATCCGCCGAACGTTTCGTTTGCCCCAATGAGATAAGAACCGTCACTTGACCTTCGTTATGGCATCATACAGCTTCGTCATCAAGAGAGCACTTTGACCTTCGATTTGAGGTAAGGCTCATTCGCTTTTGGGATTGGAAAATGAAATCATAGCCAGACTTTGCGAAATCTAGGTTTGAGTTGGTATTACGCAAAACCTCGAGGATTCTAGTGCAAATGTGTGCCAAAGAAATAGCAGGAATCGAATTAAAAAAATGTGTGTATAGTGACATAAAATAACATTCGATGTAAAAGCAGTTGGATCCTAGGAAAAAATCTCTTCATTCGACATCAAGAGAGATGACGAACTGCATGTGTGGTATCCCGTGAAGTACAATCGAATACTCCTTAATGAGTATCGAAGGGCTTCTTTTTGCACAGGCTTCAAAGGTAGGCTCAATTTTATTCAAAACTACAACTTAACATAAGTGTGCGTTAAATGAACAAAATTACTTGTATGACCAGTGTAGTCAGTAACAAGTGAGATTGAGTAATGTTTCAAAGTGACAAGAGTTCAAAAAGATATTCAGACTGAAATCATATTCCAAAAAAATAAGAGTTGGATCTATTTAGGCAAAAATGTCTAGGTGAAAGAACATTTTGTCAAGACCACACATAACGAAAGGAATGCCATTTTGAATATCGAATTGTTGTACAAAAACAAATGTTTCGTTAAAATCTTGAACATGAAGTTCACCGTCAATTCCATTAAAGTTAGGAATGTTGGGTTTCACCATCATCACGGAAAAATGAATCAGGATCATAAACACAGACTTGTGCAATATCAACATTCTGGTTGGTTTCTACCTGAGATGTCGAGGATATGCCGTGATGTGTGTGATTCGTGAAGAAATTTTTTGGTGAAAAAGATTTGTTTAGAAAGCACATAGTACCTCTACAAACGATGTGGACTTAGCAGAAATCACTTTACTCAAAATGAGAAGAGAAAGGTAGCTCTTTGACTAATGTGAATATAGCTTGGTTGGGAAGGAACACTCATAGTGAGAGATCCATTAAGGCTTCGAAACACATTGAGTCTGCAAGGCTTATGGTCAACATACATCAACATGCTTCTAAGGACACCTACCTAGTGTAATAGTTTGAAGTCATACTTGTCCCTCGTTGAATGTAATCAAATGAGCATTCGCCACCTCAATATGTTGAAACTTTGAAACACAACAAATGGTTAAACACACAAAATAAAATTAAGAAAATCTTTTTGAAATTTTTTTTGAAATTTAAAGAAAAAAATAAGAAAATCTTTTTGGAATTTTTGTTTTTGAAAATAAAATACAAAAATAAGAAAATCTTTTTGTAATTTTTGTTTTTGAAAATTAAAGACAAAAAGAAAACAATGAAATGTTACCAAAGACATTCGATGTAAGAAGTATCAACTTCCAGAGACAATGTACATTGAACAACATTTCTTCCATGACAATGAAGGTTGATCTGAACCATTCAGAGGAAGTTTGAAATCGAAGGTGGCCGAACGGTGAATGGTGAACAGTAACTTCTGAACACTTCAGCAGTACTTCGACATCTGTTGATTCAAGATGATGACGAACCAGGAACGAAGCTTACATCAATCATTCCTAAACCATTTAAGATCCTTATAAATGATTTATCATCCAAAGGTTTTGTTAAAATGTCTACAAGTTGATCCGTTGTTTTGACAAAATGAACCTCGATATTACCATCTTCAACTTCATCCTTGATAAAATGGTATCTAAGTGCTATGTGCTTTATCTTGGAATGTTGAGCTGGATTATGACAAATACATATGGAACTTTGTGAATCACAATACAAAGGGATATTCTTCATATTGATTGCGTAATCATGAAGTTTACTATGAATCCATATAACTTGAGAAGTATAAGCTGCATCAGTAACATACTCTGCTTCTGCTATGGAAATCGAAACACAAGTTTGTTTCTTTAATTGCCAGCTTACAAGCTTCTCATCCAAAAGTTGACATCCAACAGTTGTGCTCTTTCTGTCTAGTTGACACCCACCAAGGTCTGCATCCAAAAATACTTGTATGAAAAATCTCGTCTTCAAAGGGTGCCACAAAGCCAACGACATAGTTCCTCTGAGATATCGAAAGATGTTCTTCACTGCGGTTAGATGGGGTTCTCTGGGATTCGATTGATACCTGTCACAATTGCAAATAGTGAACATGATATCAGGTCTAATAGCAGTTAAGTATAATAGAGAACCTATCATGCTCATGTATAACGTGAGATCCACAACATGCTTATCCAATGAAGGACCTAACCGTGTGCCGACTGCCATTGGTACTTTCAACTTCAAACTATTCATCATGCCAAATTTCTCAAGAAAGTTACGAGAGTACATCTCATGATTTATGGAAATACCTTTTCTGCTTTGACGAATATTCAATCCCAGAAAATTATTTATCTTACCCAACATACTCATTTTGAATTGGATTTTCATCATATTCTCAAATTCACTAAACAACAAAGGGTCAGTCGAGCCAAAATAATATCATCTACATAAATTTAAACGAGCATCAGATGATCCCCTACTTTCTTTCGAAATAGAGTAGGATCAACTGATCGTTGTTTAAATTTAAAGTGCTTTAAGAAATTGGTAAGAGTAGCATACCAAGCTCAAGGTGCTTGTTTTAAGCCATAACAGCCTTATCAAGTATATAACAATGATCAGGGAATTTGTCATTTACAAAACCTAGTGGTTGTTCGACATAAACGGTTTCTTCTAAGATTCCATTGAGAAAAGCGCACTTGACATCCATTTGGTACACATCAAAGTCTTTATGTGCAGCATATGCAAGAAATAGTCGAACAACCTCGAGTCTTGCGACAGGGGTAAAGGTTTCATCATAGTCAATACCTTCTTATTACGAATATACTTTAACAACTAGCCTAGCTTTTTTTGAACAATATTACCTTCTTTTTCAGTTTTATATATAAAAATCCATTTTAATCCAATGACCGAAACATTATCAGGTTTTGGAACAAGTCTCCAAACCTTATTTCTTTCAAATTCAGCAAATTTTGATTGCATTGCAACAATCCAATCAGGATCTTCCAATGCAACCTTAACTGTTTTTGGTTCCATTTTGGATATAAACACATTAAACATACAAAGTTCCTGGTGAACATTCAGTATATTGTTCTTAGCTCGAATTGTGCACACGTCAGAACTCCAACTTGAGGATCACCAAGAACCTGTTCTTTTGGATGGTTTCGTGTCCATCTGTCCATCGATAGATATGCATGATCAAAATCCAACGGTGCATCTTCGAATATTTCATCCGTTTCAGAACCTTCACCTGCATTCAACACATGATCAGAAACATCATGAAAATTGTAAGTTTGATTAGTAGAATCATGAGGTACAGATCCATTGAGCTCCCCCTCGACTAATGGACTTGGATGATGATGCTCCCCCTCGACTTCAACATTGTTCTGTCCTTGCTCCCCCTCGAATTGATTTGCATTCCGAGCATGCTCCCCCTCAACAGTTGAATCATCATTATGATTTTGTGACATCGAAATATAGTGCTCCCCCTCCACTTGACTATCCTGCAAAACATGTAGACATTCGACATGAACTTGTGATGTTGAGGTAGATCGAGAATCATCTTCTTCCCTAGTCACTGTTGAATCATCAGAATGATTCGATGCCTCATGAATCCAATTATCTTCAGCATGAACTTCAGCATCAATTTCTCTATCTGGAACACCAAAAATTAATTCATAATCAATATCGAAAGAGTTTACAATTGCTGACTCATCATTCGATTCTGAAAGAATTGGCCTTTATTTGAAAGTCTGTTCGACATTTTAATGTGATAGTCATCGAAAGTTAGATTAAATGTTTCCTCAATCCTCCTTGTTCTCTTATTCAACACCTGATATGCAACTGAGTTGTGAGAGTATCCCAAGAATATTCCTTCATCATCTTTTGACTGAAATTTCGAATGATTATCATTGAGATTCATGATAAAGCACCTACAACCAAAAACATTGAAAATTTTCACATT
Organism: Lactuca virosa; assembly: GCF_052849685.1. Taxonomy (NCBI): domain Eukaryota; kingdom Viridiplantae; phylum Streptophyta; class Magnoliopsida; order Asterales; family Asteraceae; genus Lactuca; species Lactuca virosa. The sequence goes on from NC_136433.1 coordinate 129,363,656, forward strand.
AGGTTTTCGATTGTTGATAATTTCATAAGGGGTGATGTTAAAATGACGATAAATGAATGTTCGGTTTTGAGTGAAACACGTTGTCGAGACAGCTTCTGCTCATAGATATTGAGGCAAGTTCGCATATGTCAACATTGTTCTTGATGCTTCGCATATAGATCCGTTCCACCTTTCGACGACACCATTTTCCTGCGGTGTGTAAGAAGATGAAAAATTATGTGACATCCCCAGTTCATCTAAGAATGAATCAAGAGTCTGATTCTTGAATTCCGAACCATTATCACTTTTGATTCTTCTAACTTTCTTTCGTAGATTCAGTTCAATGTTCTTGATGAAATCGATCATTACTTGAGCATTTTAAGACTTCTGACGAAGAAAGAACACCCAAGTAAACCTTGAAAAGTCATCAACAATGACCAATATGTACTTCTTTTTATTGAGAGTCTCAATAGTCGAAGGTCCATAAAGGTCAATTTGAAGAATTTCCAGAGGTTCGATGATCTTTGAGTCGACAATGATGGGATGACCTTGATGATGTTGCTTTCCCTTATCACAAGCTGCACATAACGAATCGTTATCAAATTTTAATACAGGTAAGCCATGAACAAGATCATGTAAAACCAATTTGTTTAGATTCTTGAAATTCAAATGGGAGAGTCTTTGATGCCACAACCAGCTTAGATATGATGAGGCCTTTGAAAGTAAGCAGACAGAGGGAACACCGACAATGGGCTTCATGTCGAGTGTGAACATGTCACCTTTCCTTTTTGATTTAAGCATAACTTCATTTTTTTCTTTATTAGAGATGACACTTCCTTCTTCATCGAAGACTACTTGATTTCCAGTGCCCACAACAAGTTTTGAAACACTTATCAATTTGTGTTGTAATCCTTTGACATATGCCACTCTGTTTACTGTAAACTTCCCATTCATTACTTTCCCACAACCTTTTACTTTGCATTTTTGGTTGTTTCCAAACTTCACAACTCCAACATTATCCAAACTTCGAAAATCCCGAGGATTCTCCTTTCGACCTATCATGTGACGAGAACAACCACTATCGATATACTAGTGTTCATCATATTTCTCGTCACACAGTACCTGCGATCAATTAAAAGAATTTAGGTCTCCAAGAATTTTTGGGTCCTTTGATATTAGTTTAAAATGCATTGTGAAATGAAGAACCTAGTACCCAATTTTGAACATTCGACTTTAAGCTATCTATTAAGTCAACTTCGACAGAGTTGGGCATTAGAATGTAATCATTCAATGGTTTAGGTTCGACACTGACTTTCCCTTTTCCATCAACCGTTCATTTTGAATCAACCGTTGTCTTGGGTATTTCTTTCCATCATTTCACTAATGGATTCGATTCCAATGATGATGAACTACCATTTTGTGACCCGTTCAAGTAGCTTTCGTAGGAGTATTTAATTTGTTCTTTAGAGAACTTTCCAGATTGGTATTGCTTCCCTTTTCCTTCGAGCCAATGGTTTATATTCTTCACATCATTTTTCCCTTTGACAAACGAAGCTTTGACTTTCTGCTTCGATTCCGGATTTGGAAAGTGAGGGTTTATTGGTTTGAACGGTTCATGTTTCTTTCCTTTTACATCCTGTTTTTCAACATTTTGTTTTGGAAAAGATTGTTTTGAAAAAGATGGATTTGTAGAATTGTGAAATCGATTTTGATATTGATTATTATAACCAACCGATGTTTGATGAAAAACCTTATGTCCTTGTGAAATATTTCTTTGACCTTGAAATTGATTGAAATTTCTTTATTCATTACGTTGAACAATATCTCTTTGAAATTTGTTTTGAGAACACCTTTCACTTTGAGAATTTGGAACAAAATTCCGTGAACGTTGGTTTTGAACAAAATTTCCATTTCTTTGTGCTTGAACAATTGGTGTTCGAACCGGTTTGTGGAAATTAGATTGACTCTTTGGAAAATCCTTTTGCTTTTGAGTGGACATATTTTGAACAAAAGTCTTAGTTTGAGAAACCGTCTTAACTTGTTTAGATGGTGTTTGCTTAAAAACTTTTTGTTTCTGAAACGTCTTGACATTTTTTCCAATAGTCTTTGTTTCGTGCCTTTGACATCGAAACACCTTCCTTTTTTGCAACTTTTTGAACATTCTCATTGAAAATTTGTGCTTTTGTTTTCTGAGTTTTCGAAACTGGTTCATTTGTTTCGTTTATTTGATTATAAACTTTTGATTTTTCTGATTTAATTTCCCAAACTCGTTTCGGTTTTTCTATTTGAAAAGTCGTTGAGTTCTTGTTTAGGGTATTTTCGATCGTACTTTGATTAAAAAAGAATCCTTCTTTTGTGGCTGCTTTGTTGTCCTCCTCAACAATTTTGTTGATTTCAGGATTTACTTTGTCACTATTTCCAGTGGTAACAAACACTTGATTAGGGAACACTACTTCATCGATGCATTTGAAATTCGGATAAACAACTGAATTGGATTCAAGATAATGAGGACCCTTTTCTTTTATAACCTTTTCGAACTATTCTGTTTCCTCATAAACCTGTTCAACAACAACTCGGGGAATAGTCATTTCAATCGAAATGTCATCTTCATAACTATCAATCTCACAGTCTTCGACAACCACATGGTCATCATATTCATGAAATTTCGATGTAGAGGGTTGGTCAGTGTCAACCTTCTCCATTGAATCCTAACAAATTTCTTTTCCCTTGGCCATCGAAGTGACATTAATGACAGATAATTGAGAACATTCAATAGTTTCCTATTCCTCAATTTCACTGATATTGTCAGAATCATCTTTGATATTAGCAAAATTTTGTTGAGAGTCTAAAGTCGAAGTCTAAGTCAAGTTCAAACTTTTGATTTGTTCAGTTTTAGTAAGAGTCTCATTCACAATATGCACTAATTCGTTAGCATTCAAACATTCATCAATCCTAACAATCCCATAAAGATAAGAATCATTAGGGTCTTTATCAAATTCTGATATCTTCTTCTCACAAATATAAGAAGTTGTATCTATTTTCTCTCTTTCGTAAACTAAGAAAGGCAATAACTTCCTATGTTGTTCTTCGCATATTTTAGACAAATGATGAAGTTCAGTTAATTTTGTATACATTCTTTTCGCACTATTACAATAGATATTACACTGTTTCAGTAACATAACATTGTGTGTCCTAATCAACTCCCTATCTAGAGTAACATTATTCTATTGTAGTTGTAGAATATCTATTTGACTTTTCTTAGACTCCAAGTGTTTTTGTGTATCTAGCAACAGAGTTTTTGATCTTTCAGCTTCGCTACTCACAGAAATTAGCATGTCATTACCATAAGAAAGAGTATCATCAAAATCAGATAAATCAGTAAGATAGGAACTTGAAGGAATGTGAAAAGATTCAAGAAGAGAGTGTACCTTCGCTGTCATGGAATATTTTTCTACTGAACTGCCCTCTTCGAATCTTGAATACATTGTAGCATGTGTGGGGTTTCTGATTTCCTCTTCGTCGGAACCATATGGGCAAATTTGGTATGTTCCATCCCCTTCAACACTTCCCTTCGCAACCAGAGACAACCCTTTTGTCTTAGCTCTCACCTCTTCCAACCTCTCGGCATAATATGCCTCATCCTTAACTCTTTCCTTCTTCTCCTCTCTCTTTCTCAACATGCAATCTACTGCTAGATTGTTTGCACCATTACAGTAATTGCAGTTAAACCCGGAATATCCCTTTAGCTCCTTTTAAGCCTTCTCAACAACAACCTTGCTCTCTGTAACATCCCAAAAATACCAACTAAAAATTTCATTTTTAAATTAGGTTAATACATAAAACATCGTTATAAAACGTTCATAACAAAATATTCAGAGTACATCCCAGAAAATCCACAGTGCGGGAAACATGAGAGTGTGTGATATGCCGCTACCGCGCCGGCTCCTTTCCCCTAGCTGAAGAGGTACCTGAAAACAAAACTATAAAACGTAAGCACGAAGCTTAGTGAGTTCCCCCATAATGCCACATACCATGCAATCATATAATGAACAGTTAAGAGATACGGGCCTCGCCCACACCCATAGAGATACGGGCCTCGCCCACACTCTACTAGCTAGGAGATACGGGCCTCGCCCACACTCTGCTATCCATGGAGATACGGGCCTCGCCCACACTCCGCTACTAAACCATAACATACAAGTATCACACAGACAACAAGTATAAGCAATTCTATCATACTGGCATATATCACAATCAAACTCAGCTATGAGATACGGGCTCCGCCCACACTCCGATACTAACATATCGTCTATACGGGCCGGCCTTGGTGCCTTAGACCCGTCCCTACTGGAAGGAAACTCACCTCGAGAGTAGCTGCCGAAAACCTGCTCAGACTACGCCTGGCTGCCGCACCGGTAATCCCTCCGGCTATAAATCCGTAAACATGGATTAGGTACTCATAAATACCCCTAAGGTCAAACGACCGATCAAAGTCAACTCCTTGGTCAAATTCAACCTTCTGATTGACTGGACTCGCCGAGTCCATATGGCGACTCGCCGAGTCCTTCTATGTCTAGCCCGACTCTGACTCATCGGGTCCCTGTTCCCACTCACTGAGTCAGCCTGACTCGCTAGACGGGGACAACTAACAAACCCGCGACTGGACTCGCCGAGTCTAAGGGGGTGACTCGCCGAGTCCGACGAACAGATCTCACAAATCGCTCCAATCTTCCATCAGAACATCAACCTTGGAGATTTGGAGATTCTGGGACTATAGCTACACGTTAAATTGCTAATTCCACGTGCGACTATGGAGGGTTGGACCTCCTACACTTAAACCCTTCTTATCCTAGTGACTGATCATATGACTCGCCGAGTTGGAAGAACAACTCGTCGAGTTCAAGGCTATATTCAAGGGACTCGCCGAGTTTGAAGAACGACTCGCCGAGTACCAGACAATCTTCATAGGACTCGCCGAGTTGTTTATCCAACTCGCCGAGTCTAAGGCCATCTTCTTGGAACTCGCCGAGTGCACTTTGGCACTCGCCGAGTACCCTTCGACTCTTCACCCATTCTGGCCAAAACTGAGACATGAAATGGTTCCAAACCATAAATCTAAGCTCCTAGGGTATAAACACACGGAGTTTAGGAGGTTTAAGGTCTTGAAATCCACATATAAGGGACAAAAAGGGACTCTATTATACTAAAGATTAAGAAGGAGCTTTCTTACCTGGTTAGGAGCTTCTCCCAGGGTAGATTTCGGATCTACCACACTTCCTTGCACCCTCCAACTTCCTCCTTCTTCTCTTAAGCTTCAAACTTCCTTCACCAAGCCAAAATCCCTCTCAAGGATCAAAATGGGCTAGGGTTTCGCTCTCCAGTTCTTCTGGAAGAAAATGGGACGAAATGGGTGTTTTAGAATGGGTAAAATAGGGTGCAATGTCTGAAAATAGAGTTTCATCCAGACAGGTGGACTCGCCGAGTCCATGCATCGACTCGCCGAGTTCACCGCTCAAATCCCGTGTCCACCCTGCTGCTACTCGGCAAGTCGGGACGCAGACTCGCCGAGTTCGTGGCAAAATTAAGATAAAAACTTAAATAAAATCATACCATGAACCCGGTGTTACAAATCTCCCCCACTTATTTTAGACTTCGTCCTCGAAGTCTGCCACTCCCTTCTGGAACAGCTCCGGATAATGCTCCATCATCTCATTCGCGGGCTCCGAAGTCCATTCCGAGCCCTTCCGATGCTGCCATTGCACCTTCACCAGCTCCACCCTTTTGTTCCTCAGTTCCTTCGACTTCCGGTCTAGGATAGCCACAGGCCGCTCGATATAATTCAGGCTGTCATCAACCTGGATGTCCTCCAAAGGTACCACTGCTGAATCGTCCACCATGCACTTCCGCAGCTGGGAGACGTGGAAAGTGCTGTGGATCTGACTGAGTTCGGCTGGCAGGTCCAGCTGATATGCCACCTTGCCCACCCGGGCTGCAACCCTAAACGGTCCAATATACCTGGGACCCAACTTGCCCCGTTTCCTGAATCGGATGACGCCCTTCCACGGTGACACTTTTAGGAGAACCATATCCCCGACCTGGAACTCCAGGTCTGATCGGCGCCTATCGGCATAACTCTTCTGCCGACTTTGAGCAGTCTGAAGCCTGCTCCGGACCTGCTGAATCTTCTCTGTCATCTTGAGCACTACTTCGGTGCTCCCCATGACTCTCTGTCCAACCTCGCCCCAACATATCGGGGTCCTGCACTTCCTCCCGTACAACATCTCGAAGGGAGGACAGTCAATACTCGCGTGATAGCTGTTATTGTATGAAAACTCGTCTAAAGGAAGATAGGTATCCCAGCTACCACCGAAGTCTAAAACACACGCCCGCAGCATGTCCTCCAGAGTCTGGATGGTCCGCTCGCTCTGGCCATCCGTCTGCGGGTGAAAGGCTGTACTAAAATGCCGACGAGTACCCAGCTCGTCATGAAACTTCTTCCAGAACCTGGAAGTGAACCGTACATCCCTATCCGAAATCACTGAAACTGGCACCCCGTGCCGTGCCACCACCTCTCTGATGTAGATATCGGCCAATTTCTCGGCCGAGATACTCTCCTGAATCGGGATAAAGTGGGCGCTCTTGGTCAATCGATCGACGATGACCCTTATCGAATCCACTCCCCGCTCGGTCCTGGGAAGCTTGGTGATGAAATCCATCGTGATGTCTTCCCATTTCCACAGCGGGATATCCAACGGCTGCATCTTGCCGTGTGGTCTCTGGTGTTCGGCCTTGACCTTCCTGCAGGTCAGGCACCGCTCAACGTACCATGCTACATCCCGCTTCATGTAGGGCCACCAATAGTCCAGACGAAGATCCCTATACATCTTCGTTGCCCCTGGATGAATGGAGAATCGGGACTTGTGCGCCTCCTCCATCAGAACCTGGCGCATGCCTCCGAGATATGGAACCCACACCCTGCGGCGTAATGTCAATAATCCCCTGCTGTCATGGTCGAAGGAGGAAACCTGTCCCACAATCCGCTCACTCTTCCGATGTTCCTCCTTTATAGCCTCCTGCTGAGCCTCCCGAATCCGCTCCAAAAGCGGAGTCACCACTGTCACCCGCATGCAAATATCCCTGATCGGCACCGCCTTGCGGCTAAGCGCATCGGCCACCACGTTGGCCTTGCCCGGGTGATAAAGGATTTCACAATCATAATCCTTTACCACATCAAGCCACCGACGCTGCCTCATATTCAGATTTGGCTGGTCCATGAGGTACCTCAAACTCTTGTGGTCCGTGTAAATCGTACAGCGAACCCCATAGAGGTAATGATGCCAAATCTTGAGGGCGAACACAACAGCCCCCAACTCCAAATCATGCGTCGGGTAGTTCGCCTCGTGAGGCTTCAGCTGCCTCCACGCGTAGGCGATGACATGCCCTCTCTACATCAATACCGCGCCCAAACCTGAGATGGACGCATCGCAGTATACAACAAAATCCTCCATACCCTCTGGCAAGGCTAAGATTGGCGCCTCGTACAATCTCTGTCTCAGTGTCTCGAATGCTGCCTGCTGCTCAGGCCCCCAACGAAAGACCACAGCCTTCCTCGTTAACCTGGTCAGGGATAATGCTATCTTGGAGAAATCCTGAATGAATCTCCGATAGTAGCCAGCTAATCCTAGGAAACTCCGAATCTCAGATGGAGACTTCGGAACCTCCCATCTCATCACAGCCTCCACCTTGGCCGGATCCACCGAAATCCTGTTCTGGTTGACAAGGTGCCCAAGAAACTGCACCTCGCGCAACCAGAACTCACACTTGGAGAACTTAGCATACAAGTTCTCCCTTCTCAAGGTCTCCAAAACCTCCCGCAAATACTCCTCATGCTGCTCTCGTGTCTTGGAGTAAACCAAGATATCATCAATAAATACTATCACCGACCGGTCTAACATCGGTCTACACACGCGGTTCATGAGGTCCATGAACGCGACAGGAGCATTGGTGAGCCCGAAAGGCATCACCACGAACTCATAGTGGCCATAACGTGTCCGAAATGCCGTCTTCTGCACATCCTCCTCTCTGACCCTCACCTGGTGATACCCTGAACGCAAGTCTATCTTGGAGAACCAAGATGCTCCCTGAAGCTGGTCAAAGAGGTCGTCAATCCTCGGGAGTGGGTAGCGGTTCTTCACCGTTACCTTATTCAGCTCCCTATAATCGATACACATCCGATGCGACCCGTCCTTCTTCTTCACAAACAGAATCGGGGCTCCCCAGGGTGAACTGCTCGGTCTAATGAAACCCTTGTCTAACAGCTCCTGAAGCTGTGTAGACAACTCCTGCATCTCAGGAGGAGCCAACCGATACGGTGCCTTGGCTATCGGAGCCGCACCAGGGACTAGGTCGATCCTGAACTCCACCTGTCGCTCTGGAGGTATCCCAGGCAGCTCCTCGGGGAATACATCCGCGAACTCTCGTACTACGGGCACATCGCCCACCGTCGCCTTACCCGCCTCCCGGGTGTCCATGACATATGCGACATATCCTGCGCAACCCTGCTGAAGGTAACGCCTTGCCCTCGCTGCCGAACAGAAGGCTGGCCCTCGCTGTGATCTCTCACCCTGAATTACTAACTCTCCCCCACTTGGGGCTTTGACTCGTACTAACTGTTGCGCGCAATCTATCACTGCCCCATTGGGACTCAGCCAATCCATACCAATAATGACCTTGTTTCCCTGCAATGGAATGGGAACTAGGTCAACCAAATACCGCTCTTCGAACAACCTTAACACACAATCTCGGAAGACTTCTGATGCTCGCACTGACCGGTCGTCCGCAATCTCGACATCTAAAGGGCAATCCAACATGCCCGAGGACTCAGGAAACTTCTTGCTAAGTGCAAGAGAAACAAAGGATCGGGTAGCCCCCGAATCAAACAACACCTGGACTGGAATACCGTTCACATGGAACGATCCTAAACGTATATACACAGAGCACATATCAATATCATAAATCTCATATAAATAGGCCAGAGGGAAAGAATCATACCCGTCACCACATCGGGTGCATCGCGTGCCTCCTCGGCTGTCAGCTGAAATGCCCGGCTCCTCACCACCGGAGCCTCTGCCTTGCCCTGCCGGCCATCTGTAATCCGCAGGGTCGCTGGAGCTGGCGCCTGTACTGGCGCTGCTGCTGTCAACTGGGGGCAGTTGGCCCTCTTGTGGCCCCTCTGGTTGCAGTGGAAACACAGCAACTCAGATGTATGAATAACCGGAGCAGGGGCAGTACAATCCCTGCTGAAGTGTCTCGTCTTGCCGCACCTGTAGCAACCTATCGATCCTAATCTACACGCTCCCTCGTGCGACCTGCCACACTTCCTACAGAGGCCCGGTCCTGAATGGCCTTTCGGCCTACCATCTGATCCCTTGGGCTTCTTTCCCGAAGCCCCTATCGTCTGTCCCTCCTCTGCCTTCCTCTTCCGGATGTGCTCCAGATCTATCTCCCTCTCCCTCGCCCTAGAAATCATAGAATCCAGGGTGGGGCAAGCTGAAAAACTGACATGCTCCCGAATGTCGGCTCGCAGCATGTCATGGTAGCGGGTCCTCCTCATATCCTCATCACCTGCATACTGGGGCACCAGTAATGCCCTCTCCCGGAACTTGGCAGTGATCTCCGCCACTGTCTCTGTCGTCTGCCTCATATCCAAGAACTCCCGTGCCAACTGCTGGAGCTCCACCGCAGGCGCGAACTCCGCCCTGAATCGTGTCACAAAGTCCGGCCATGTCATAGCCTCAATGGCCGCGGCTCCCAAAGAGTCACAAACCGACTCCCACCAATCTCTAGCTCTGTCACGTAGACACCCTGCTGCAAATCGTACCTTCGACCCCTCGGGGCAGAAGCTGATCAGCTGTGCAGACTCAAGGTCTGCAATCCATCGTCTGGCAGCAATGAGGTCCTTCGCCCTATGGAAATCTGATGCACCACTGCCCCTGAAGTCCTTAAAGGACAGTGTGCGTGGTCCTGACTGGCTAGCCGCCATATCACTCCTGAACGCCCTGAGACGATCCTCCATCAACTCTACAATACCCTCCTTGATCGACCCGAAGATGATGGGAGTCGACTCAAGGATGCCCCTGGTAATCTCTGACGCAATGAACTCGCGTAGACCCTCATCAACTGGTTCGGACCCTGAACTCGAACCCGATCCTGATCCTGAGCCTCCCGCTCCCTGTCGTGTGGTCACCATGCTGCAAAACATAACATAACCACCATCATACTATATTCCACTAACGAGGCTCACATTCATATCACAAGTCCCCGGTCTCGTCTAGGCCCTTTTGAATCGAGTACGGATCCTCCGCTTTCAGTAGTACGGGCCCATACTACTTTCCACGTCTATCCGTACTTTCCTCAAGAATTGCCTCAACTCAACCAAGTCCTTTCTACTAATACTGCGGTTCTCGTGCTACTCTCGCCCTAGGCTTGCCCTAAGTAATCACCATCCCACTCTCTGCCATCAGCTGCACAAGAAGTCCATGCTTTCTTTCCCTAACTAGCTCGCGAATACTATTAGATATTACTCAGACTAGATAATTCTTCGAATGAGAGGTCCTACCCTACAACGGTTGGACTCAAACAAGAGCTGCGAAATAGGGCTAGTCCCAACCTTCTGAAATTATTTAATCCTTGCAATATGTAACTTAGCATATTCGTTCACTAGTTAGTGAAAGACGACTAGAACTCCTAATAGCACAAAGCAAGCAGCATTCGGGCATTGAGTACACATAATCGAGTATATACTACTCTGGCTATCATACTGACTGATCTATACTAGCATGCAATTCTCAAAAAGTCGAAACACATAAAGCAGGCACATAAGGCATCATTCCTAGATCCTTAGTCCTGTTCTAGCATGCTGTTCTACTGAAACTGAAACTGATAATCATAACGTAAACTTGTATGGGTACTTTGGGGAAAACTTACTTGAGCTCGGCCGGTCGCGCACATCACACACCTTTTTCTTTTTAGAAACCCCTTTTACTTAGTCTTTAGAAAATCATTTTTTTTTATAAAAATCTTTTAATCCCTTGATTTGAGTCCAGACACCCCCGAAGGTGTGTCCGAATCCCTCAAACCAGGGCTCTGATACCAACTTGTAACATCCCAATAATACCAACTAAAAATTTCATTTTTAAATTAGGTTAATACATAAAACATCGTTATAAAACGTTCATAACAAAATATTCAGAGTACATCCCAGAAAATCCACAGTGCGGAAAACATGAGAGTGTGTGATATGCCGCTACCGCGCCGACTCCTTTCCCCTAGCTGAAGAGGTACCTGAAAACAAAACTATAAAACGTAAGCACGAAGCTTAGTGAGTTCCCCCATAATGCCACATACCATGCAATCATATAATGAACAGTTAAGAGATACGGGCCTCGCCCACACCCATAGAGATACGGGCCTCGCCCACACTCTACTAGCTAGGAGATACGGGCCTCGCCCACACTCTGCTATCCATGGAGATACGGGCCTCGCCCACACTCCGCTACTAAACCATAACATACAAGTATCACACAGACAACAAGTATAAGCAATTCTATCATATTGGCATATATCACAATCAAACTCAGCTATGAGATACGGGCTCCGCCCACACTCCGATACTAACATATCGTCTATACGGGCCGGCCTTGGTGCCTTAGACCCGTCCCTACTGGAAGGAAACTCACCTCGAGAGTAGCTGGCGAAAACCTGCTCAGACTACGCCTGGCTGCCGCACCGGTAATCCCTCCGGCTATAAATCCGTAAACATGGATTAGGTACTCATAAATACCCCTAAGGTCAAACGACGGGTCAAAGTCAACTCCTTGGTCAAAGTCAACCTTCTGATTGACTGGACTCGCCGAGTCCATATGGCGACTCGCCGAGTCGTTCTATGTCTAGCCCGACTCTGACTCATCGGGTCCCTGTTCCCACTCACTGAGTCAGCCTGACTCGCTAGACGGGGACAACTAACAAACCCGCGACTGGACTCGCCGAGTCCAAGGGGGTGACTCGCCGAGTCCGACGAACAGATCTAACAAATCGCTCCAATCTTCCATCAGAACATCAACCTTGGAGATTTGGAGATTCTGGGACTATAGCAGATTCTGGGACTATAGCTACACGTTAAATTGCTAATTCCACGTGCGACTACGGAGGGTTGGACCTCCTACACTTAAACCCTTCTTATCTTAGTGACTGATCATATGACTCGCCGAGTTGGAAGAACAAATCGTCGAGTTCAAAGCTATATTCAAGGGACTCGCCGAGTTTGAAGAACGACTCGCCGAGTACCAGCCAATCTTCATAGGACTCGCCGAGTTGTTTATCCAACTCGCCGAGTCTAAGGCCATCTTCTTGGAACTCGCCGAGTGCACTTTGGCACTCGCCGAGTACCCTTCGACTCTTCACCCATTCTGGCCAAAACTGAGACATGCAATGGTTCCAAACCATAAATGTAAGCTCCTAGGGTATAAACACACGGAGTTTGGGAGGTTTAAGGTCTTGAAATCCACATATAAGGGACAAAAAGGGAATCTATTATACTAAAGATTAAGAAGGAGCTTTCTTACCTGGTTAGGAGCTTCTCCCAGGGTAGATTTCGGATCTACCACACTTCCTTGCACCCTCCAACTTCCTCCTTCTTCTCTTAAGCTTCAAACTTCCTTCACCAAGCCAAAATCACTCTCAAGGATCAAAATGGGCTAGGGTTTCGCTCTCCAGTTCTTCTGGAAGAGAATGGGATGAAATGGGTGTTTTAGAATGGGTAAAATAGGGTGCAATGTCTGAAAATAGAGTTTCATCCAGACAGGTGGACTCGCCGAGTCCATGCATCGACTCGCCGAGTTCACCGCTCAAATCCCGTGTCCACCCTGCTGCTACTCGGCGAGTCGGGACGCAGACTCGCCGAGTTCGTGGCAAAATTAAGATAAAAACTTAAATAAAATCATACCATGAACCCGGTGTTACACTCTCCTTCTTCTCTTCATTCGACTCCACTATAGTTCCTTTCCCAGATGAGGTGTTTCCCTTGAATTCATTGTTGCTTTTGTATTTTGGATTGAATGGCTTCTTAAAGAACTTTTTGACTTTATTGTTGGAGTAATAAGCCACAACCTCATCCTCCGAATTCATCAGGAATCCTTCATCTTCAAAATCAACATTCTCAACAGCCTCGATCTCAAAATCCTTCGCTGATAATTTCAACATCAATGCCAGTGGACCACCCAGATTTGTTTTCCCTTCTTCAGCTATCTCATTGATTTCACTCTCATGAGCTTTTAGTACATTATATAAGTCTCCTAATGAATAGCCATCGAATATTTGCTGAGTCTTGATTATCAAGCTGATATTCCTCCACTCTTTGTGTAACCCCATCAGAAATATGAGATTGTATTCGAGAGTTAAGCGTGTAACTCCTTATCGATTACACTTGAATATCAATTCATTCAGGCGACCGTATTAGAGTTCGATGGTTTCACCTTCCTTTTGCTTGAATTCCCCAAGTTCCAACAAACACTCCTTTTCTTCCTTGTCTTCTCACTGCCTTGATACTTTTCCTTTAAAGTATCCCATATCTCTTTAGCCATCTTTCAACCCTATACAAAATTGTAAACAACTGGTAGAGGAGCACCACGAAGTTCACGGAGACACTTTTTTGTCATTAGCTTTTTGTTTATCATCTTGCAAGCCAACATTGGTAGAAGAACCTGTTGTTCCAATTTGTCAAGTCTTCCTGGACTGTAATTACCACTCGTAACACAGCGCCATAGATCCTCGTCTATACCATTGAGGTAATCCTCCATGCGATATGCCCAATGTCCGTAGTAATCAGGAATAAGCATTGAAATCTTAGTGGAAGATCCAAGCAGATGAGAAAATCCAGACATTGTGTTCATGTTAAAATTTGCCATTGTTGTATGGACTAAAATGACGAAAAGCTTCAGAAAAAGGGGATCTATCAGATAAATCTTTCAGAAAGGGTTCAGAAAACACTCGATCAATCAAACGATTGCAGAATCATAACAAATCACTCAAATAAAACTATTTTTCTTAATCAAAAGTGCAGAAATCTTTTGAATCGAAAAGAACGATTCAAAACTTTTGAAAAAGACGAAAAAACCAAAACTGATTGAATGTATCCTGCTCTAATACCAAATGAAGTTCGTTTGAATCGAATATTAAGAACGAAATCAAGACCATAATGCGTAAAGAACACAGATGTAAATAAATTCTGCATGGCTCAATTATCAAATCTGAAAGAGTACACAAACACAAGAGAGTAAAAGCGTATAAAATCTCAAAGACTCCTATACTTATCCTATTTTTACGGTGATACAGACGCATACAAAAAAAACTTAAGGAATGAACGTTAAATCTTTGACCTCTAAAAATTCCTTATGTAATACTTACATTCGAAATACATGACCTCGATATCGACACTACCCAGGCCTAAATGTACTTCGACACCTCACTAAATATTTCGAACCTTATATATATATATATATATATATATATATATATATATATATATATATATATATATATATATATATATATATATATATATATATATATATATATATATATATATATATATATATATATATATATATATATATATATATATATATATATATATATATATATATATATATATATAATTAGCGTGTTTTGCGCAACCGAGTATTTGAGAAGAGTAACTACTAGGTACTAAGCTTATCCAAAGGGTGGCTGTAACAACGACTAGAGTATCGACATTTCTTGGCAACTTGCCAGAGTAACAACTAGATATGAGATTTTCTATCTATGTGAATTAGTGTAACAGCTAGGCGTAATATCAAATTTAAAAGTTGGGCGGAGTATCTACCGACAAAATATCATCCTAATGTTATGAACATAATTATCTAACTAATATTGTACAAGTAGTAATAATTATGTAGTAGTTGTGTTTTAATATGTATTCCCCCCAAAAAGGTTTGGGAAATAGGGCCGAGAACTCACCTGCAAGTTATGATACCGTTGTTGTAGGGTGGAAACCAAAAGTCCGAGCTTAATTTGAGAAGTGCTCGTGGGATAGTGACACATAGATCGAGAGAGTGAGAGAGTGTGTTTGAGAGGGGTGGAAATGAGATTGCCGAAGCCTGTTATTTGTAGTAAGTTTTGGTGTCGTCCTCTCCTTGTGCCACGTCACCGCATATCTAGGCGGATTGAGTGTCAGATTGCACGTGGGTGTGCACGACGGTAAAATTGAAACTTTGAAATTCCATAACTCTCCTATGAGAACTCCATTTTCAACGACTCTTATATATTCATGTAGGTATCGACGTTCCCTACACCTTTCCTTTTGGTCATTTTGGCTAATTCTAACTTTCATTCTTCAACTACTTTTTATTACCGTTATGATATAATAAAAATCATAACTCTCTCATACGGTTTTCGTTTTAGGCGTTCTTCATCTCAAAATTCCTAGTTTGAGTAGTATAACGATTGTCCTTTTGGTGAATTTTTCCAAAAGTCAAGCATTATCCTTGTAGTGTTCGACAATGTAAATTCTTACGTACAGTCGATATTTAGTTACTACACAAGTCACATCTCACCCATACTGAGTCGATTTTTGTGAAATCTATATTTTTGGTATCGCGGTAGCTTATATAATCTAAAAATGCTAAACTGCTCTCAAAGTGAAGCGACTTTTCGTGCACATATTTTTGAGCCTAAAGGTTGACTTAATTAAGGATGAAAAATTAAATATATTGAAATATATTGGATGGTTATAAGATTTTTCTTATTACATTGTAACACCCAGTTTCCAGATCGAATCGATTTAAGGCTTCGAGGGGTCAAAGGCATGGTTTTTTGGGTAAAACCATGGTTCACGACGTGACCACAGAGAGGTAACAACGTGAGTAGTGATCAACTAAGATTCTGATTTAAACTGAGCTCATGACGTGAGCATTTGGAGCTCACGACGTGATATGTGTTGCAGCCCAAGCCCACAATCTTTTAGGGTTTCCTTCGTATTTAAACCTCATAAGCTTCACTTTAAGGTTCCTAAACATCGTCCTTCATCCCTAAGCTCAGTAAAAACCTAACCGAAGCCACTCATTATGATTCTTGAGCTTTTAGTGGAGTTTTGGGTTACTTAGAGAAGAAGATATCACCATTAAAGCATATATTCAGCTTGGAAGTTCCATTTGCAACCTCTAACTGCACATCTTGACCATTGTGAGTAAATAAGATCCAAATTTTATGTTTCTTTTGTTGCTAGATCTATGGTTTTATGCATGTTTAGCCATGGTTTAAGAGTTAGAGTGTTGGGACTGTATAAAGTGAAGGGTTATGAGCATTCTAACACTCCTATGGTGTACATGCAACCCTATAAACCTTGGATCTATGTTTTCTCTATTATACATGCAAATATTTAATATTCCAAGGTTTCAACCTAACTAGCATAATATGGAGCAACTATACTATAAAAGCCTAGTTAGATGACATACCTTTTGATGAAGCTTGAAGTCTTGGTCTTTACGAGCTTAGCCCCAATAGTGTGGAAGCCTCAAGTGGAATCACAAATCACCAAAAACACCTTGGAAAACTTGAGAGAATAGTAAGCACACTATAAATTGGCCCACTCTTGTAGACCTCACACACTAGTGCCAATTTCAAGTGCCAAGGACCTCTTTATATAGTATGGAGGATTAGGGTTTCATCCATGTAAACCCTAATACCCATGACCTTTCATTTCCATAGGATCCATGGGTTAAAAACTCCATGAACTATCCATGCAAGCGTAGCCCAACCTAAATAAACTTGGCCCATTCCATATATATATATATATATATATATATATATATATATATATATATATATATATATATAAGAGTCCATATTTAATTAGTTCCTTATGATCAGTAAATTAATTCTAAATTAATTCTTGATCAATACTAATTAAATAATATGATTCCAGATTAATATATTAGAACTTATAATATATTAATATAAATCAAAAACATACTATTCTCAAAATACTATCCATATAAATTGTTCCGGTGAAGTGCGACCCAAATGGACCATGCCAAGTCGGGTCAAGTACATACCAATTATAGTTATGGGCTTAGACACTAATCCAACAGTGTCCCACTTGGTTAAGTCTAAAACTATTATTGCGTATGACTCCAAAAACCAACTAGCAATCGTAGCTCTTAAAGCCGCTGTCGAACTCTGACCTTAGTCAATGACTTGTCCATTAGATAAGGGATCATATATTCCTCCATTCTAGATATCATATGGACTGAGACATGGATTATAATCATTCTCTCTGTCCATTTGTTGTTTCCCGATTTCTGATTTATGACGACTGACTAATTGAAGAAATCACATCAGTCCAGGCTTGGCCAAGCACTTCGGAGTGTCATCACTAAATCATCGAGGGGCCCACATATCTCGCTTTTATCCCTTTAAGTGTAAAAGGAATGGACAAACTTCAACTCATATGCTTGTTCTAGTACTTGTTGAATCATAAACAAAGGCACATTTTATAACATCTAGTTACCAATGCGTTTTCGTACAATCAATGTATAACCAACTCATAGGCAACAACTCATATCTCTAGGTTTGAAGAATATAAGATATTATCGTCTCATGATCACTCGTGATAAAATCCATGAAGTGAGTCAAATGAGCGCGGGGTTAATCCAATACTCAGAACTTATGAGCACTCATGAATGTTGTAGCAACTCTTGTTATGTTAAATACCTTGGACATCTACAAACCAGCTTCATGACAGTCTTGCCTTAATACCTACTTCCAACGTTTTATCGTCTGTGGATGGTTTGAACAACTTAGTCATTCAGGAAGAATGACCTAGTTATTCTGGAAGTCAAAATATGCAAAGTGAAACACAAGAATAATCGAATCCAATATGGTCTCAGAACTTATGAATATAAATAGAACACCTTTTATTTATCACCTTATTTATTACATATTATTCATTGCATATTGTTTCAAATTATCAATTTTATACTTGAATTAAAACAATAGTTGTCCCATGCTCCAAGTATGTACACTATGTTTTCTAAACACTAGTCATGCCATACACCAAGTACGCCACTATGTTTTTCTATGATCTTTACTTTGTGAAATAGATTGATTGAACATAATTCCAATGATTCTCATTTCACAATCCCAAATCCTTATCGCAAATGCAAGAATTCCAAATTCCTACCATTTACCGAAATCTTGTTAGATTTTAAACTTATATGCACTGATCCTCTTGTAATGATTATGCACAAAGTCACAAAGACTTGTCAACAGTCATTACAGATTATTCCAATGGAGATCATTCCATGGAAACGAAGTCTCAAATTCAAAGTACATTGCTTTTAGCATCCTTCTTGCATTAAGTTTCCTAACCTTACACAGATTTAATGAATAACTTCCACCTATGGGAATATTTCCATATTCTCATTTTGACTATCACTTCTGAACAAGAGTTGCCTCTTTTCATAATATGTCAATATGGTCCTCTCCAAAAATTTACACCATACTTCCAACTGTCCTTGAGCAACCAATCTTTGATAAACCTTAGATTGTCCTCGACAATTGCTTAATCATTTTAGTCATATCCAATTCTAGACTTTTCCCTTCTTAATGCCCTGAGCATTTGGAAAATTTAGAAAGGATGAATATTATAGCACATGCAATTGTTGGATTAGTGTCTAAGCCCATAACTATAATTGGTATATACTTGACCCGACCCGGCATGGTCCATTTGGGTTGCATGACATCGGGACATTTGGATAGACCTGTTGTGAGAAGAGGATATTTATGACATATTAATATATTATAAGTTCTAATATCTTAATATGAATTCATATTATTTAATTAGTATTGATCAAGAATTAATTTGGAGTTAATTTAGTGATCAAAAGAGACCCATGGATACTCCATGGAGGTTGATTGTGTAAATTATTCATTCTTATATATGTAGGCTTATGATCCATGATTCCTTATGTTGGGTTTAACCCATGTGGTGACCCATGGATACTCCATGGAGGTTAAAAGCCATGGAGCATAAGGAATGAGTAAAGTCATGGGTTACATGGTGTAACCCTAATGTGCACACTATATAAAGACCCCATTGGTTGGTGAATTTGGCACTAGTGCATATACAAGAGGGCAAGCCGATTTCTAGAGTGAAGTGTCTCTTCTCATGGTTATTCCAAGTTGTTTTGATGTTGTGTGAACCATTTGAGGTGTCACACTTGCGGCACTAGGCTCTTGAGCTCCATGGAATCAAGCTACAACAAAGAGGTATATAATTCTACTAGATTTTTATATTACATGTACTTTATATTATGCTAGTTAGAACAATACCTTGGAAAATTGATATTTGCATGTATAATAGAGAAAACATCGATCCAAGGTATTTAGGGTCGCATGTACACCATAGGAGTGTTAGAATGCTCATAACCCAACAGTGGTATCAGAGCCTAGGCTTGTCTTCTTTTATACTTGATGCAAATTGCTGAAAATTGAAGTTTGTATGCTGTCTGGACAGCTGACTCGCCGAGTTCATTAAGGGACTTGACGAGTCCATGCCTAAATTCATCCAACTCGTCGAGTTGGTTCATGTACTCAACGAGTTGGACCCCCTGACAGCATATCTTCGAGTTTTAAGGCTGGAATTGGTCTAGAATCATTACCTTAAACTGTTTTGGACCTATAAAACCCGTTTTTGATGTGGTAATGATTATGGTAAACCAATTTTAAGGTTGTTATCAAAATTTCAAGTTTTATGTGTGTTTATGTAATTCTTAAAATTGTTGATATGGATTGTTCATGCTTATGAGTTTTGGTAGATCATAGGAATTATGTGCAAATTGTTTGTTAATGTAATTCTTGATCTTAATGACATTTTATGGACTCCATAACTTGTCCTCAAGTTATGGATTACCAAGTTTTTTGTGTCACATTGTTTTATGAGTTAATTTAGATTAATGAAAAAATTATGTGTTAATTGTTTTCAATCCAAATTGATCTAAAAGTAGTTCATAAAATGTGTTTTTGTAACTTGTCCTCACCTTATATGAAAAGTCACATTTATGAATCTTAAAACTCATAAAAATGTCATAGGTTACAAAATGAAGAGTCTTTTTCTCATAAATAGTTTTATGGACTTCATAACTTGTCCTCAAGTTATGGATGTTCAAGAGTCTCTTCATTAAAGATTTAAAACTTTAATTAAACTCATAAGTTATGAAAAAGCCAAGAGTTTTGAATAGTTTCAATACTTTCCCTCAAGTTTTGGAATTTGTAAAGTTTACCCCTTATCTATACTTTAATTCCAAATCAAACCCTATAATTTTTAAAGTTTAAAATTCAACCATTATACTATTATTATATTAAAAGTTTAATTATATAGACATGTATAAGAATAAGTCAGTCTTACCGTTAGTAGGCCTCATTCACGAAGGCGATCTATAAGGGGGGTATAAGGTTACTCCCTATAAAATGACAGTTTAATGGGTGTCCACTCTCACCACCGCTTCCTTGACTGGTGGAGGGTCGTTAGCCGAACGGGTAGGATAAGGACTATAATTCTCCCTTCATTAAAAGTATAATGATAAATACTAAGTAACTAAACACTTATAAATTCCACTTTGCACCTTTGTTAAGTAGTTAGTGGAGGGTGTGTGGTTAGTGGAAATGTGAAAAGGTGCTAACCCATGAAATTGCACTTTGCACCTTTGTTAAGTCGTTAGTGGAGGGTGTGTGGTTAACCGGCACACTAACATGGGACTGACAATGTGTGGCAAAGGGTAACTTAATGTTTATCATAGATTGGTGGAGCGCGTGTGGTTAACCGGAACATCAATTAGGTGATAAAGTTAAGGGTACCAAGTAAATTTGCATGGTTATTCACACCTTGTTTGTGATCCTCGGCATCCCAGTCACAAACTTGAGAGGGCACAATCGAGATTGAAACATGCCATTGAAAAGTTCAATGAATCTCAAAATATCTTGGAGTTTCAAATCAAAATAAAATCTAATATTTCTATTTCGTTTTTCATGGTGGAAAATGGTGACTCGTCATTCACCTACCTTCAAATATTTTATAGCTTCGATTACGGCATCCCTCTTCCAAGTTATAAAATATTGTGTTGGGTCCTAGCCTTAATATTTCATATTGGGTGTTATATTAAGGACTTAAATCAACTAACTTGAATATCTCACAGTGTAGATGTCTGGTTCAGACAACTATGATCTTCCTAAATCCCTAGGAACAAGCTTTCCTAATGAAGATGATGTCCCATGGTTGGTTCATGGAAATCATACTTCTCTTCCTTCACCTCCTCCAATTATTCTCCCTAACCCACAAGTTGTTGAATAGTTCAACGTCACTCAAGCCCTATTGGAAAACAAGGTCTATGTGTGCTCACATATTGGAGATGAAGTCTCATATTGACAAGCCGGGAGAGTTGGATGTCAAAGTTTTGAGAAAGTTGGTTGTTCAATCACTTTCTAAGTCACATAGTGAGTTTCCTTTGGGACTACTATGAAACAGACTATGACATGACCCTTAATGATCTTATCTATATGCTAGGTGCAACTGAATCAGCAATGATTTGGAGCACTGGTAAAGCAAATTTGATTAGAATATCAACTTCCCAAAATTCCATGGATTTTGACAATGGTAACATTGAAAATCCAGAAAAGCTTTCTCTTCCCAATGGAAAGGGATCGGCCATAGTTAACTCGGTTGACCAAATGGTAAAAAGAAAGGCTAAGTCTGAGACAGTCTCATGTACCATTCCCAAAGAGTCCATATGCTTATATTGCCAAAGGAAGGGGCATTGGTTGCAAAGCTGCCCTATTTACCTGAAAGATCATAAGGTTGCTTAAGTCAAAAAGTTTGACTCTACTTCAGGTAAGTCCACTATCTAACTCTATTAAGTTCCTATTTGGAGATTATTGTTACATGATGTGACTGTGTCACATTTTGAAGTTTTAAGAATCGAAGAAAAGCGAGGAAGCATAAAGAAGAGTAAGTTGATTCTGATCGCGAAGATGGATTTCGATCGCATGGTTCGGTGATCAGAATTTTTGAGCTGATGCTTATGAGATGTGATAGATTGATTAGGAATAGATAACAACATTGTTTTCATATGCATTTGCATTGTAAGGATAAGTTTTTCCGCAAGTTTTAAATAAAAAAAGTTTCGTTTTTATTTATTATAAATATCCTTATAGTGGCATTTGTGAAAAATTGTTGTTTATATGTTTCCATTGATAAGCAATATTGGAAAATGGATTTGAGTCTTTTATTTGTGATAGTGTCATAATTTACCAAATAAGGAAAGATTCTCATCACCCAAGTTTATGTTGGATAGAAACTTGGAATCATGCAAGTTGTATTGTGTGATGAATGAGAATTTTCATCTTTGGGAAATTAAGACTAAGTCCTTGCTCACATGTATATGTGAGTAAAGTGAAGGACTAAAGTATTGGGTATGAGTAATGTGAAGGACTAAAGGATTGGGTACACTTGGTTGTGCGCTGGTCAAGTCGACCACAAGGAATGATAAGATTATTCGTCATGATTTACTAAAGTTTAGTAAATATAGTTATACTTACAAGTTTAAGTGTAATTCTGAAACATTGGAAAAGTTTCAATGTATGGCAGGACGAATGAGAAGAATCAAATTAGGCAGAAAGATAAAAGTTTCTCCAATCTGAAAAGGTGGGAGAGTGCTTAAGTGTCTTGGTTTATGGTTATCTTGGTGATTATGAAACCATATCACAATTGATCCTCTAAGGACACCTTAGTGCATTTGTTTGGCTAAGGAGAGGAATCGTGAATTATTGAAATGGTTAAATCAAAAGATAAATCATACTTCGTTCCAAAATCAAATCTTATAATCACACTCCAAGATTGAGCCTTAAGTGACAATATCTTAAAAATGTGTAAAACACTTGTCAAATGTAGAGTAAAATGTTTTCTACTCTTGTACATTTGAGATTGGTAAGTTGTGATGTTTTGGATAAGACAAAGACCAACTAAGACCAATTGTGAGAATTGTTTAACTTGATAAGAATCCGCACTAACTCTTGAATATTTGTTTTGTCAAGGAATGATTCTTGACAAAATAGAATCTTATATGTCAAGAGGTCAGTGGGAGTCTTTAAAAATCTTGAGATGGTTTCAAGAACTAATCAAGAGTATTGTTAATCACTAGCCCACGACTTGAGGTTTGTAACCTATCGTGTTGACATATTCTTATTTCTCTTCCTATTTCAGTTAAAGTTGACTATGCTTGTGAGCTCTATGAGTTCTCAATTGTTTGCATAACAATGTTAAAGCAATGGTAGGCCCTTAAGCTGCCAAGTGGCAAGAAATTAAGATTGAACAAGTTCAGTCCATATGAGTTTGGGTTTGTCACTAACCCTGTCTTGTGATTATGTTTTTGAAAAATTCACATGGATATGAATACATATACCATAAAAAATCTAAGTGTCATAAGGTTTCTCTCCGATTCATGAAAATGATGGTGAGGAAACGCTTTCACTAAGTAGATTTTAAGTTGATAGCAATTGTGATATTTTCATTCTCATGTCGTTAGTCGAGCGTGTGTGGTTAACCGACACACTAACTAGTGAGGATGGCAAAAGGTCTAGACAAAAATGTGAGCTATCTAAGGAATGGTGTATGATTTTGATAAAGTCTTATCAAAGCAACTTGTATCAGAAATTTGAACTTTGGCAAGAAAGTCAATAAAGTATTGATTTCTAGAAGTCCAGTTGATTTCTGAGTACATGTCAAAGCTAGTTGGAGCATAAGTGTTGTGCTAGTAAGATAATAATCATTGCGCTAGTGGGAGCATGATTATTATGGTTAGTGTTGCAAGTTAGCAATGTTAATTATAGAAAACAAAAGGTTCAATTCGCTTTGAAAAGTTGTTTTGCTATAATTAAGGGAGATGATTTATACTTCATTCCAACACTAAAAGCTTAGATTGAGATTTTAATCAACTTTAGTCAAGGATATATATGAATGTTATGTTGGAATGGTTTAACATAAGGATATTCTATACATGTTGCATTCTCAAAAATCGATTATGATTACGACATCCCTCTTCATAGTTCGAATTTTAAGAACATGGCAAATAAAATTTTTTATAGCATGAATCGGGTCCCAGATGCTTCGGGTATAGGATCGATTACATGTGCTATAATATTTATCCATTCTAAATTTTCCAAATGCCCAGGGCGTTAAGAGGGAAAAAGGAATAGAACTGGATTTTACTAAAATGATTAAGCAATTGTCGATGACAATCTGAGGTTTGCCAAAGATTGGTTGCTCAGGGACAATTGGAAGTATAGAGATAGGATCATATTGACATATTCTGAAAGGAGGCAACTCTTGTTCAGAAGTGATAGTCAAAATGGGAATATGGAATTGTCTCCATAGGTGGAAGTTATTCTTTGAATCTGTGTAAGATTAGAGAACTTAATGCAAGAAGGGTGTTCAAAGGAATGTACTTTGAATGTGAGACTTCGTTTCCATGGAATTGCTCTCCATTGGAATACTTTGTAATGTCTGTTGCCAAGTCTTTGTGACTTGTGTGCATATTCATTGCAAGGGGATCATTGCATATAAGTTTAGAATCTAATAGATTATAGTAAATGGCAAGAGTTTGGTATTCTTACATTTACAATAAGGATTGGGATTGTGAAATGAGCATAATTGAAATATTGTCAATTGATATGTTTCACAAAGTAAGGATCAGAAGACAAACATAGTGTGCATACTTGGAGTATGGCATAGCTATTGTTTAGACAAACATAGTGTGCATGCTTGGATCATGGCATGACTATTGTTTTTATTTTAGTATTAAGTTGATAAATCGGAACATTATACAATGAATAATGAGTAATCAATATGGTGCTTAGATAAAAGGTGTTTTATTTACACTCAAAGTGTTGGGGCCATATAGGATTAGTATTATTCTTGTGTTTCACTTTGCATGTTTTGACTTCCCGAATAACTAAGTTATTCAAACCATCCACAGTCGATAATACATTGGAAGTAGGTATTAAGGCAATACTGTCATGAAGTTGGCTTGTAGATGTCTAAGGTGTTGGACATAGCATAAGTTGCTACAATATTCATGAGTTCTCATAAGTTCTAAGTATTGGATTAAACCCACGCTCATTTGAATCACTTCATGGATTTTATCACGAGTGAATCATGAGACGATAATATCTTATATTCTTTAAACCTAGAGATATGAGTTGTTGACTATGACTTGGTTATACATTGATTGCACGAAAACACATTGGTAACTCGATGTTATAAAACATGCCTTTGTGTATGATTCAACAAGTAGTTAGTACAATGTCACACCCTCAAAACCAAATGAACGGCGGAAACGTTCTGGGGTGGAGGACGTCATGTACAGTATCACAACAATGCAAGTAGTAAACAAGCAACAACATCATCCATTGCATTAATAATATAATTTCATACAAGTGTGTTCCGTTAAGTTTTAAAGACACCAAAACAATATACATCAAAAATATAAGATGAGTCTTGAACGAGCTCCATCTTCTCAAAACCTGGCTCCGGTACCTGTCTACTGGTGACCTGAGAATACAAGTTATTTTGAAAGAGTTTATCAGCTTTAGAGCTGGTGAGTTCATAAGTATATTAGTGTCTATGTTTGTATGAAAGCATTTGTAAGATGTTTTGTAAGATGTACTGTGTGTTTGTAAAAGTTTTGTATTTGTTTGAACTATCCTAGAAAACCCTATGTTTCCTACTAAAAGTAGCCTTCTACCAAGGCATCTAGTGTCTGTGTGTGTATCCTTTGTAAAAGTGAGTATTTTCCCAAATCCGACTACCATTAACCAAAAATATAGTTTTTGGATTATTGTTTATGGTGTGAAATCACAAAGTAAAATGTAAAGGGAAAATGTTATAGTACTTTAATGTAGTATTATGAAACTACTGTTGTACTAACTACCTTAAGCCAATTGTATATTTTAAGGTAACATGTGATCGGCCTGTATCTTGCTACCGACTCAATAGTAAAGTGACAATGTAAGATGCCACAAAAATGACGTTTGGCACCCGTAGACTTGCAAGTCCCACTGTAGCGAGCAGCAAGGTGTAGGATAGTCAATCCAGTATAGATCTATACACAAACTCATACGCTCCCCAATTAAGGAGATTCTGATACAAAAACAGTCATGGCAGGTAGTGCCATGCCCTGTTTAATGGATCACATAAGTGTATTAATGTAAATGTTATGTGAATTGTGTGCTAGCTGTATTGTGTGTTCTCTCTCTGTCTAGCCTGTATGTTTGTTTCTCATCACTCTGTTTCATGTTTGTTTCTCATTATAGTATGTATTGACTCATGTATGAACTGACTCATTGTATGTTTCATCGTTCTAGTAATAGTATCTTCCTAAACTACCCCTATGGTAGCTTACTAGCAATGTATGAACATGTTTGTATACCCTTGCTACCCAAGGGCATGGACTTGAATGAAGGAAAACCTTTTATATCTATATACATATGCATAATATATAACTAGGATTCAAACGACCCTCGGACAACTAACCTTGATACCCTAAGACCACAATCAAACAAGAACAGGAAGCAGGCTAGACTAGCAGTCCTAAGTCCTTTCAATCTTACTTATATAACTATATCTATATAGATACATAGAATATAAGTTTAAAAGAGTTTAAGTAAAAGTATTTGATAAGTAAAAGAGTTTGTAAAGTAGTTTGAGGTAAAACAGTTTGAAAAGTAAGAAAACCATTTGTTTGGTAGTTATTAATCACATGTGATTGATATAATAACTATAATTGTTCAACTTGTATCCCCCCCCATAAAAGCATTTAAAAACATTTAAAAGGTTAATTAAGGGGTATGAACTCACCTGTAGTTGGTGGTTTGGATGAACTGAAGAAATAGGATTGCTAGGTGTCAGGTGAAGACTTGTACACACACAGTGATCCTATTTAACATATAAATACAACATATGTGTATCTAATTAGCCTTTAAACAACTAATTAGAAAAGTTAAGACATCCTAAGGCAAGTTAAACACCTTATATAAGTGTTATAAGTCTCAAGGAATTCATCTAAGTGTTGTAGAACAATGCTATAGGGTTTAGGGTTCAAAAGAAACCCTAACTTGAGTTTACGGTTTTGTGACCTCAACCCTATGGGTTTACGGTCGTAAACCCTAGAGTTTACGGCCGTAAACTCCCACTCTTTTGACCATTTGTTGATTTGAAGGTTTCTAAGTCCATTGAAGTGTTTCCACTTGAAGTATAAGCCTAAGGAAGAAGCTAGGGCACCATTCCACTCCTATTTGGAGTTTACGGCCCAAAGACCACATCCCTTTGGGTTTACGGTCGTAAACCCTTATGGATGTTGGTATTTTGATGATTTCAAGTCCTTAACACATCAAGGTAAGGATCCAAGTTAGTTACCTAGGCTTAGGAAGGGACTAGGGACATTTTGGTCCCTTAAAATGGGTTTACGGTTCAAGAATGTTCTTGGACCGTAAACACCATTTTCTTGGTGTTTCTTGGATGTTTTTATGTTATAATGAAGTATAGCAAGCTTGAACACACTCTAGGATAGAAGTACTTACTATATGGAAGTTTGAAATGAGCCAAAATGCCAAGAACACTAGTATGTGTTCTTGGTGTTCTTGGTGAAAATGGAAGAATCAACCTTTTGGAATGATTTCACGGTTAGAAAGGTGTTAAAACACTAGATTAAGTGATCTACTAACTTGAAATGGTTGAAAACACTTACTAGATCGGGATCTGGAATAAATCCCGGGATGATACTTGAGAGGATTTGCTTTTGTTCTTGAGAAATTTGGAAAAATGACATAAAATGACAAGTGTCATATATATACTCCAAATTTCTAGGTTTTTGGCTGAAACTATTTTATTCCGGTAGTAAACTCCAATTTCTTGAAGTTTAGGAATAACAGTGTTGCACTATAACCCTAGGGCATCCTCTCTCCTGGTATCTCCTAAAGTGTATATTCTAAAATAATCAAACTTAATCCAAAAGTCTGAAAATTTAACTGTAACTGATTTGACTTCTATTGAATTGACATGTTGTACAGAATAGAAATTTCGGGTTGTCACATCATCCCCTCCTTAGAAGGAATTTCGTCCCGAAATTAGAATTTAAGCAAATAAGTAGTTACAAGGAACTAAGTAAAAAGACGAGGATATTTCAGTCTCATCTGATCCTCTCGCTCCCAAGTGAATTCAGGTCCTCGCTTGGCGTTCCAACGAACCTTCACTATCGGGATGCGGCTTTGTTTCGTTTGATTGACCTCCCGGTCCATGATCTCTACTGGTTCTTCCATAAAGTTGAGGCTCTCGTTGATCTCGATCTCGTCGAGTGGGATTACAAGAGTCTCGTCGGACAGACACTTTTTCAAGTTCGAGACGTGGAAGGTAGAATGTACGTTACTGAGTTCGCTCAGTAAGTTAAGTTTGTAAGCTACAGGGCCGATTCTGACAAGAATTTCGAAAGGCCCAATGTACCTTGGATTTAGCTTTCCACGCTTTCCGAAGCGTATCAAGCCCTTCCAGGGTGAGACCTTCAATAGAACATGGTCGCCCACCTGGAATTCCAACGGTTTCCTTCGTTTATCAGCATAGCTTTTCTGTCGGTCTCTGGAGGCTTTCAGTCGTTCACGGATCTGAACGATCTTCTCCGTCGTTTCCCGTATGATTTCCGGACCTGTGAGAGTGCTTTCAGGAACTCGTCCCTTAGCTAACTGGGTATCACCCACCTCAGCCCAGCACAGAGGGGATCTGCACTTTCGGCCGTAGAGGGCCTCGAATGGAGCAGCCTTTATGCTTGTGTGATAACTGTTGTTGTAGGAAAATTCTACAAGGGGTAAATGAGTATCTCATGTTTTCCCAAAGTCGATCACACAGGCTCGCAACATGTCCTCTAAGGTTTGGATAGTCCTCTCACTTTGCCCGTCTGTCTGCGGATGGTAGGCTGTACTCATGTCCAGCCTAGTTCCTAAGGAACCTTGTAGCGATTGCCAGAACCTAGAAGTGAACCTACTATCTCTGTCCGAGATAATGGATATAGGGACACCGTGCAATCGTACAATTTCCCTTATGTATGTTCTGGTAAGTTTCTCCATCTTGTCTGTTTCCTTGATTGGTAGGAAGTGCGCGGACTTGGTCAATCTGTCAACGATGACCCATATGGTATCAAGTCCACCCATTGTTTTGGGCAACTTGGTTATGAAATCCATAGTGATCCGCTCCCACTTCCATTCTGGGATCTCAGGCTGTTGAAGAAGACCTAAGGGTTTCTGGTACTCGACCTTGACCTTTGCGCAAGTAAGGCATTTACTCACGAAGGTAGCAATCTCTGCTTTCATGTTAGGCCACCAGTATAACTTTTTAAGATCCAGATACATCTTATCTGAACCTGGGTGAACGGAATAACGAGTGTTGTACGCCTCATTCATGACCAAGTCTCTGAAACCACCTAGTTTCGGGGTCCAGATCCGATCCATGAGATAAAAAGCTCCGCCACCCTTAACTTCCAAGTTCTTATCCATCCCTCGCAGGGATTCACTGGTCACATTTTTAGGCTTCAAAGCGTCGAGCTGAGCCGCCTGTATTTGTGTGGATAAGTGTGAATGGATAGTCATAGTCAATGACTTGACTCTACGACCAGAATATTCTTTCCGACTTAGGGCGTCAGCTACTACATTGGCCTTGCCGGGATGATAACGAATTTCGCATTCGTAGTCACCGAGTAGCTCGACCCACCGTCGTTGTCTCATGTTGAGCTCCTTCTGATCGAATATGTGTTGTAGGCTCTTGTGGTCCGTAAAGATTGTGCTCTTTGTACCGTACAGGTAGTGTCTCCAGATCTTCAAAGCAAAAACAACTGCTCCTAGTTCAAGATCGTGCGTCGTATAGTTGACCTCATGTGTCTTCAGCTGCCTCGAGGCATAGGCGATGACCTTACCTCGCTGCATCAGAACACATCCGAGACCTTGGTTCGATGCATCGCAATAGACAACGAAGTCTTCTATTCCTTCAGGGAGGGATAGTATTGGTGCAGTGCACAAGGCTCGTTTGAGCGTTTGGAACGCTCTCTCCTGCTTTTCTTCCCAGTCAAAGGATACACCCTTCTGGGTAAGTGTTGTAAGAGGCTTCGCAATGCAGGAGAAGTTCTGAATGAACCGGCGATAGTAGCCAGCGAGGCCTAGAAATTGACGAATTTCTATAGGTGTCTTCGGTGCTGACTAGCTCTCAATGGCTTTAATTTTGGAAGGGTCCACATGTATTCCTTCCTTGCTAACCACGTGCCCTAAGAATTCGACTCGGCGGATCCAAAATTCGCATTTCGAGAACTTCGAATAAAGCTTCGCCGCGCGCAGGGTTTCTAAGACTTGTCGCAGATGTTGACTATGTTCTTCCTTATTAGGAGAGTAGATAAGTATGTCATCGATGAAGACGATGACGAACTGATCCAAGTAAGGACGACACACCCTATTCATTAAGTGCATGAATACAGCGGGCGCGTTTGTTAATCCGAACGGCATCACTACGAATTCATAGTGCCCATAACGAGTTCGGAAGGCTGTCTTTGGAACATCCTCCCCTAGCACTCGTAACTGGTGATATCCGGATCTTAAGTCGATTTTAGAAAAGAAATTTGCCCCTTGAAGTTGATCGAATAAATCGTCTATCCTAGGCAAAGGATAACGATTCTTGACGGTCAGTTTGTTGAGCTCCCTGTAGTCGATGCACATACGAAAAGATCCGTCTTTCTTCTTGACGAACAAGACTGGAGCTCCCCAAGGTGAGAAGCTTGGTCTTATAAAGCCCTTGCTGAGCAGTTCGTTAAGTTGACAGGATAGTTCTTGCATCTCTGCAGGTGCTAGACGATAAGGCGATTTGGCTACGGGGGTAGCCCCTGGAAATAAGTCGATTCTGAACTCGACTTGTCGTTGCGAGGGTAATCCTGGTAGCTCTTCTGGAAAGACGTTGGGAAAGTCGTGTACTACTGGAATATTCTGAATAGATTTAGTTGCTTGGCTCATATCGACAACATGAGCAAGGAATGCGCGACATTCCTTTCGCAAGAATTTCTGAGCTTGAATGCTCGAGATGATACGAAGGTTTGTGCCGGGTTTGTCGCCATAAACTACTAGGGTTTCGCCAGACGAAAAGATTAAGGCGGACTGCCCTTTCGTAACACATGATGTCGGCACGCTGAAGACTCAACCAATCCATGCCAATGATGACGTCGAAACTTTTAATTGAGACTGGCATGAGATCGATCGAGAATGAATGGCTATCTAAAGTTAAGGTACACCTTATGTATATGCAGCTAGTGCTCTCTGTCTTCCTATTAGCCATTTCTACTGTGAACGGTTCTTTGAGTGCTCGTGATTTTTGCTTAAGTAGATGAGCAAATTTCTGATTCACGAAGCTTCTCTCCGCTCCACTATCAAATAGTATACAAGCATAAGAGTTGTCGAGGAGAAACGTACCAGTGACCACGGTGGGGTCGGCAACCGCCTCCTCATGGCCTATAGCCAGAACTATTCCTACTCCACCGGCATTCCCTGCCTTGGGGCAGTTCCTCTTGTAGTGGCCCACATCACCACAGTTGTAGCAAGATTGGCCCACTCCAGCGCCGGGGACTTGGGTGATTGGCCTCACCGGAGATTTATAGAAACGGGCTGTATGCCCCTTCCTGTTGCAGTTTACACACTGCATGTCCCGACAGGCTCCCATATGATGGTAGTTGCACTTGTTGCATAAAGGCAAACTTCCAGAATACTGCTTTATTGGAATAGCAGCAGTGGCAGGTGCTGTCGCACTATGAACTGCCACCGTCTGCTGTTTCTTCGCAGCCTTCTTCTTTTTCTTGTCATCCTAGAATTTCCGCTTGGACTCTGCAGTTCTGGCGGTTTCTGAGATGGCCAGGGTGGTTGTTGCAGCCGGGGTACGGGCCCCGTAGTCAACTAGCTGTTGTGCCAATCGCTTGGCACTATCAAATGTAGTGGGGCGTGATGCCAATACATTTCCCTGGTGTGGTGGCACCAGCCCCCATATATACCTCTCGATCTTCTTTCCCTCTGTATGAATCATGTTGGGACAGAGGGCCACCAGTTCACAGAACCTGGCGGTATATTCTACGATGTCGGTGCCTTTCATGGTTAGGCGCAAAAGTTCTTCCTCCAGCTTTTGGATCTCGCCCCTCGGGCAGTACTCCTCAATCATGAGGTCTTTTAAAGTATCCCAGCCCATATCATTTGCCACTGAAAGAGATAGTGACTTAACATGGCTATTCCACCATGTTAGAGCTCTGGATTCAAAGGTGCAAGCAGCGAACTTCACCTTGCTCCCTTCTAGACAGGAGCAGATTGCAAAAACCGATTCGGTTTTCTCAAACCATTGCGAGAGTACAATGACTCCACCAGTTCCTCTGAAGGATAATGGCTTGCAGTTTGTAAAATCTTTGTAGGAGCACTCTCTCGAGCGTACAGGGGTTTCAACCTGTATTGTTGGAATAGGAGTCCCTCCTCCAGTGGAACTTGAAGAATGATACTCAGCCATGGCCGTTGCCACAGCCGCAGCTACAGCAGCATTGAGGGCTGTTGTATCAAATTGAGGAATAGGTGGTGGAGGATTACGTCTTGTTGACTTACGTGGAGGCATCTTTTAGCTGAAAGTTTAGAATAAATAAGATATTGATAAGAATTTGACATGAACATTGATGAGAATGACTCATGGACTAACTCTACATAGCCCAACAGCATAATTAAATGGAATACTTGAATGAAGATGAAAGCATTTGGATAATAATTTCCATTAGATTTTCATATCTGTCAAAGATATTGGAATTACAGATGTAATGAGTTTGGGAAAAAAATGACCTAGAAGTAGGTCTTACATCAACCAAGATGGGAAAATTTTGACAGTATACTACCTAATCAAAACCTAGCAGGTCTAAGATTTATAAGGATAGGAAATTAGACTTAAGTTTTTACATAACTAAGTTATATCCAAAAGAGAAGTCGGTACGATTCTAACGACGACGAGAACTACTTGAGTGAACCCTTGAATCCGAAAGCAGACGTTCAATGTCTCTTACGCGCCTATCAGTCCTTGCTTGTTGAGCGCGAAGTTCCCTGACTTCGGCTCGGGTCTCAGCAAGTTCTCTTTGAAGCAGAGCATTACCGACCTGAGCCCTTTCATGAGCGGACTCCAGCTGGCGAATGCGGACAGTATTAACACCAGAATTTGCATCAACTTCTACAACCCGGTCGATAGCCGCTCGACCCTGCTCGGTGTTCCGAGCAATCCTACGAACCATGATAGGTAGGACCCTATCAGCTGAACCTCCCTCAGTGAGGTTGTAGAAGCTTCTGTCTCCATTGTAAGGAAAAGGTTGACCTTGTTCCTGACTCCACCTATTCAAGTTTGTGGCCCACAAAGGTGTGGCTCCTTGAAATGCGGGACGAGGGTTTGGGTTTTGAACAGCTGGGGGTTGGTTGTTGACTTCTGGCTCCGAGTCGGAACCATCAGAAAAACCTTCAGCTTCATAATCATCTAAAGGAATTGGGTGATTATCTTCTGGTTCTTCTTCCAGCCATGCTGCGTTGTCGTGGTTGGGAAAGTACGGGTCTCCGGGAAGATAAAATCCAGCCATTAAATCTACGCGAGAAAAGGGATATAAGAAATAACTAAATTAAACTAACTAACTAAATAAATAATTATAAGATGATCTCTATCAGTTGCCTCAATACTTGTTTAAGGCATACCAGTTATATGTCATGTAGACGAGATAGACCTTCGAATAAGTAACCCTAACCCTAAGCCCACAACCAAACAAGGAACAGGAAGTAAGGCAAAGATCACAGATTCTAAGTCTATGACATCCTAGTACATATAACTTTAGTGTATCCACTAAACAACCATTGATATACTAATAAAGACCTTTAGTTCTCGAATAAGTAATTATAGTAACACAAAATACTCCTATAGTATTTTAAGTTTAATGTTTTGTTCTACTGTTCTTGTTGTAGAAGTGTTGGTAAGTTTTTAGACTTGTTGCAACCTCACAACCACACTTAGGCACACGCTAATCACTCCTCGGATAATGTAGTTGATCAGGCTACATCTTCCCAGGGTTGACCATATGTCTCTAAGTCTGCTTATGCTGTCCACCAATCGTAATACTTTTGTTCTGTCCTAGTGACACTGATTTTAGTATGAATGTAGGTATGTATACTTTATTAAATATTTTATTATTTAAAGTATACACTTTTCATCAGAGTATTTTAAATCCCGCTTGTGTTTATAGTTCGTATATCTTTTATGGGTTGATACACTTGATTCACTATAAACAATGCTCTGATACCAATCTGTCACACCCTCAAAACCAAATGAACGGCGGAAACGTTCTGGGGTGGAGGACGTCATGTACAGTATCACAACAATGCAAGTAGTAAACAAGCAACAACATCATCCATTGCATTAATAGTATAATTTCATACAAGTGTGTTCCGTTAAGTTTTAAAGACACCAAAACAATATACATCAAAAATATAAGATGAGTCTTGAACGCTCCATCTTCTCAAAACCTGGCTCCGGTACCTGTCTACTGGTGACCTGAGAATACAAGTTATTTTGAAAGAGTTTATCAGCTTTAGAGCTGGTGAGTTCATAAGTATATTAGTGTCTGTGTTTGTATGAAAGCATTTGTAAGATGTTTTGTAAGATGTACTGTGTGTTTGTAAAAGTTTTGTATTTGTTTGAACTATCCTAGAAAACCCTATGTTTCCTACTAAAAGTAGCCTTCTACCAAGGCATCTAGTGTCTGTGTGTGTATCCTTTGTAAAAGTGAGTATTTTCCCAAATCCGACTACCATTAACCAAAAATATAGTTTTTGGATTATTGTTTATGGTGTGAAATCACAAAGTAAAATGTAAAGGGAAAATGTTATAGTACTTTAATGTAGTATTATGAAACTGCTGCTGTACTAACTACCTTAAGCCAATTGTATATTTTAAGGTAACATGTGATCGGCCTGTATCTTGCTACCGACTCAATAGTAAAGTGACAATGTAAGATGCCACAAAAATGACGTTTGGCACCCGTAGACTTGCAAGTCCCACTGTAGCGAGCAGCAAGGTGTAGGATAGTCAATCCAGTATAGATCTATACACAAACTCATACGCTCCCCAATTAAGGAGATTCTGATACAAAAACAGTCATGGCAGGTAGTGTCATGCCCTGTTTAATGGCTCACATAAATGTATTAATGTAAATGTTATGTGAATTGTGTGCTAGCTGTATTGTGTTTTCTTTCTCTGTCTAGCCTGTATGTTTGTTTCTCATCACTCTGTTTCATGTTTGTTTCTCATTATAGTATGTATTGACTCATGTATGAACTGACTCATTGTATGTTTCATCGTTCTAGTAATAGTATCTTCCTAAACCACCCCTATGGTAGCTTACTAGCAATGTATGAACATGTTTGTATACCCTTGCTACCCAAGGGCACGGACTTGAATGAAGGAAAACCTTTTATATCTATATACATATACATAATATATAACTAGGATTCAAACGACCCTCGGACAACTAACCTTGATACCCTAAGACCACAATCAAACAAGAACAGGAAGCAGGGTAGACTAGCAGTCCTAAGTCCTTTCAATCTTACTTATATAACTATATCTATATAGATACATAGAATATAAGTTTAAAAGAGTTTAAGTAAAAGTATTTGATAAGTAAAAGAGTTTGTAAAGTAGTTTGAGGTAAAACAGTTTGATAAACAGTTTGAAAAGTAAGAAAACCATTTGTTTGGTAGTTATTAATCACATGTGATTGATATAATAACTATAATTGTTCAACTTGTATCCTCCCCCCATAAAAGCATTTAAAAACATTTAAAAGGTTAATTAAGGGGTATGAACTCACCTGTAGTTGGTGGTTTGTATGAACTGAAGAAATAGGATTGCTAGGTGTCAGGTGAAGACTTGTACACACACAATGATCCTATTTAACATATAAATACAACATATGTGTATCTAATTAGCCTTTAAACAACTAATTAGCAAAGTTAAGACATCCTAAGGCAAGTTAAACACCTTATATAAGTGTTATAAGTCTCAAGGAATGCATCTAAGTGTTGTAGAACAATGCTATAGGGTTTAGGGTTCAAAAGAAACCCTAACTTGAGTTTACGGTTTTGTGACCTCAACCCTATGGGTTTACGGTCGTAAACGCTAGAGTTTACGGCCGTAAACTCCCCCTCTTTTGACCATTTGTTGATTTGAAGGTTTCTAAGTCCATTGAAGTGTTTCCACTTGAAGTATAAGCCTAAGGAAGAAGCTAGGGCACCATTCCACTCCTATTTGGAGTTTACGGCCCAAAGACCACATCCCTTTGGGTTTACGGTTGTAAACCCTTATGGATGTTGGTATTTTGATGATTTCAAGTCCTTAACACATCAAGGTAAGGATCCAAGTTAGTTACCTAGGCTTAGGAAGGGACTAGGGACATTTTCGTCCCTTAAAATGGGTTTACGGTTCAAGAATGTTCTTGGACCGTAAACACCATTTTCTTGGTGTTTCTTGGATGTTTTTATGTTATAATGAAGTATAGCAAGCTTGAACACACTCTAGGATAGAAGTACTTACTATATGGAAGCTTGAAATGAGCCAAAATGCCAAGAACACTAGTGTGTGTTCTTGGTGTTCTTGGTGAAAATGGAAGAATCAAACTTTTGGAATGATTTCACGGTTAGAAAGGTGTTAAAACACTAGATTAAGTGATCTACTAACTTGAAATGGTTGAAAACACTTACTAGATCGGGATCTGGAATAAATCCCGGGATGATACTTGAGAGGATTTGCTTTTGTTCTTGAGAAATTTGGAAAAATGACATAAAATGACAAGTGTCATATATATACTCCAAATTTCTAGGTTTTTGGCTGAAACTATCTTATTCCGGTAGTAAACTCCAATTTCTTGAAGTTTAGGAATAACAGTGTTGCACTATAACCCTAGGGCATCCTCTCTCCTGGTATCTCCTAAAGTGTATATTCTAAAATAATCAAACTTAATCCAAAAGTCTGAAAATTTAGCTGTAACTGATTTGACTTCTATTGAATTGACATGTTGTACAGAATAGAAATTTCGGGTTGTCACATACAAGCATATGAGTCAAATTTTATCCATTCCTTTTACCCTTAAAGGGATAAAAGCGATATCTGTGGGCCCCTCAATGATTTAGTGATCACACCATAAGTGCTTGGCCAAGCCTTGACTGATTTGATTTGTTCAATTAGTTGGTCGTCATAAATCAGAAATCGGGAAACAATAAATGGACAGAGAGAATGATTATAATCCATGTCTCAGTCCATATGATATCTAGAATGGAGGACTATATGATCACTTATCTAATGGACGCGTCAGTTATTTGTTCAGAGTTCGACAACAGCTTTTAAGAGCTACGATGGCTGGCCAGGTTGGAGTCATACTTGCAATAATAGTTATTAGACTTATCCAAGTGGGAGACTGTTGGATTAGTGTCTAAGCCGATAACTATAATTGTTATATACTTGAACCGACCCGAGATGGTCCATTTGGGTTGCATGACATCAGGACATTTGGATAGAGCTTTTGTGAGA
Source organism: Lactuca virosa (assembly GCF_052849685.1). Lineage (NCBI taxonomy): Eukaryota > Viridiplantae > Streptophyta > Magnoliopsida > Asterales > Asteraceae > Lactuca > Lactuca virosa. Next base: position 129,401,436 of record NC_136433.1, read on the forward strand.
AGAGGTTATTTATGACAGATTAATATATTATAAGTTGTAACATATTAATATGAAATCATATTATTTAATTAGAATTGATCAACAATTAATTTGGAATTAATTTAGTGATCCAAAGAGACTAATTAAATATATGGGGATTAATTGTGTAAATCATTCATTCTTATATAGGTGGGCTTATGATCCATGATTCCTTATGTTGGGTTTAACACATGTGGTGACCCATTGATACTCCATGGAGGTTAAAACCCATGGATCATAAGGAATGGGTAAAGTCATGGGTTACATGGTGTAACCCTAATGTGCACACTATATAAAGACCCCATTGGTTGGTGAATTCGGCACTAGGGCATATACAAGAGGGCAAGCCGTTTTCTAGAGTGAAGTATCTCTTCTCATGGTTATTCCCAGTTGTTTTGATGTTGTGTGAACCATTTGACGTGTCACACTTGCGGCACTAGGCTCTTGAGCTCCATGGAATCAAGCTACAACAAAGAGGTATGTAATTCTACTAGATTTTATATTACATGTACTTTATATTATGCGAGTTAGAACAATACCTTGGAAAATTGATATTTTCATGTATAATAGAGAAAACATAGATCCAAAGTATTTAGGGTTGCATGTACACCATTGGAGTGTTAGAATGCTCATAACCCAACAACAATCAACCCTATATCCGAAGCATATGGGACACGATTCATGATGTCTCACATAAAGACATGATACTAGAGTAGTCTTTTGCTATACTATTACTATTTCTATTTGCCATGTTCTCACAATTCAGATTATGAAAAGGGATGCCATAATCATAATCGAATTTAGAACGCAAATAATGTTCCCATATATAGAAGTTCCTTATGTTGAACCATTCCAACATAACATTCATATATTTACTTGACTAAATTTGATTGAAATATCAATCTAAGCTTTTAGAATTGAAATGAAGTATAATTTCCTCTCCCTTAATTATAGCAAAACAACTTTTCCCAATTGAACTTTTTTTTTCTATAATTAACATTGCTAACTTGCAACACTTATTATAATTATCATGCTCCCACTAACATGACGATTATTCACATAACACTTATGCTCCCACTAGCTTTGACATGTACTCAGAAATCAGCTGGACTTCTAGAAATCAATACTTTATTGACTTTCTTACCAAAGTTCAGATTTATGATACGAGATGCTTTGATAAAACTTTATCAAAATCATACACCTTTCCTTAGATAGCACATATGTGTGTCTAAACAATTTCAGAACTATGAAAAGGGATGTCGTAATCATATTCTCAATTGTTTTGACCTTTTCCACTTCTCACAAGTCCATCTTAGTGTGCCGGTTAACCACACACGCTCCACTAACGAGTTTGAGAATGCAAATATCACAATTGCTATCTACTTAAAATCTACTTAGTGAAAGCGTTTCCTCACTATCATTTTCATGTCAGAGAGAAACCTTATGACACTTAGATTTTATGGTGTATGTGTTCCTTTCCATGTGAATTTGTCAAAACCATAATCACAAGACACGGTTAGTGACAAATTCATATGGACTGAACTTGTGCAGTCTTAACTTCTTGCCACCTGGCAGCTCAAGGGACTGCCATTGCTTCTAAGTTGTTATACAATCAATTGAGAACTCTCAGAACTCATATGCAAAGCCAACTTTAACTATAATGGGCACAAAAATAGGAATATGTCAACACGAAAGGTTATAAACCTCAAGTCGTGTGCTAGTGGTAAACTACATATTTTATTCTTGATTAGACTCTTTCAAGATCTTTTAGACTCCCACTGTCCTCTTGACATATAAGACTCTCTCGCCAAGACCCATTGCTTGACAAACAAATATTCAAGAGATAGTGCAGATACTTATCAAGACAAACACTTCACACAATTGGCCTAAGTTGGTCTCTGTTTTATCCAAAACATCACAACTTACCAATTTCAAATGTACAAGAAAATAAAACCTTTTACTCTACATTTGACAAGTGTTAATAAACCTTCTTTAAGATGTGTCACTCAAATTACAATCTTGGAGTATGACTCTAAGACTTGTTTTGGAACTAAGTATGATTCATCTTTTGATTTAACCAATTCAACAATTCACGATTCCTCTTCTTAGTCAAACAAATGCACTAAGATGTCCTTAGAGAATCAATTGTGATATGGTTTCATAATCATTAAGATGATCATAAAACATGATACTAAAGTACTCTCCCATATTTTCAGATTTGAGAAACTTTTATCTTTCTGCCAAATTTGATTCGGCTCATTCGTTCTGCCATACATCGAAACTTTTCCAATGTTTCAGAATTATACTTAAACTTGTAAGTATAACCATATTTAATGAACTTTAGTAAATCAGGACAAATAATCTTATCGATCTTTGTGGTGGACTGGACCAGTGCACATGAATGTGTACTCGATCCCTTAGTCCTTCACTTGACTTACATATACATGTGAACAAGGAATTAGTCTTAATTTTCCAAAGATGAAGATTTTCATTCATCATACTCTACAACTTGCATGATTCCTAGTTTCTATCCAACTGAAACTTGGTTGATGAGAATCTTTCCTTATTTGGTAATTTATGACACTACCACAAACGAAAGAATCAAATCCATTTTCCAATATTGCTATCAATGGAATCATATAAACAACAATTTTTTTTTCCACAAATGCCACTGTAAGGATAATTTGAAAAAAATAAAAATGAAACTTTTCCTTTTATTTAAAACTTCCGGAAAAACTTATCCTTACAATGCAAATGCATATGAAAACTATGTTGTTATCTATTCCTAAGCAATCTATCACAACTCTTAAGCAGCAGCTCAAAAATTCTGATCACCGAACCATACGATCGAAATCCATCTTCGCGATCAGAATCATCTTACTCTTCTTTAAGCTTCCTCTCTTTTCTTTGATTCTTAAAACTTCAACATGTGACCCAGTCACATCATGTAATATGAATCTCCAAATAGGAACTTAATAGAGTTAGATAGTGGACTTAGCAGAAGTAGAATCAAACTTTTTGACTTGACCAACCTTATGCTCTTTCAGGTAAATAGGGAAGCTTCATAACCAATGCCCCTTCCTTTAGCAATAGAACCGTATGGACTCTTTATTAATGGTACATGGGATTATCTCAGACTTAGCCTTTCTCTTACCATTTGATCAACCGAGTTAACTATGGTCGAGCCCTTTCCATTGGGAAGAGAAGGCTTTTCTGGATATCCAATGTTACCATTTTCAATGTCCATGGAGGTTCGGGAAGTTGATATTCTAATCAAATTTGCTTTACCAGTCCTCCAAATCATTGCTGATTCAGCAACAACAAGCAAATAGATAAGATCATTAAGGGTCATGTCATAGTCTGTTTCATAGTAGACCCAAAGGAAACTCACTATGTGACTTAGAAAGTGATTGAACAACCAACTTTCTCAAGACTTTAACACCCAACTCTCCCGACTTGTCAATATATGACTTCATCTCCAAGATGTGAGAACACATAGACCTTGCTTGCCAATAGGGCTTGAGTGACCTTGAACTATTCAAGAACTTGTGGGATAGGGAGAATAGTTGGAGGAGGTGAAGGAAGAGAAGTATGATTTCCATGAACCAACCATGGGACATCATCTTCATTAGGAAAGCTTGTTCCTACGAATTTGGGAAGATCATAGTTGTCTGAACCAGACATCTACACTGGGAGATATTCAAGTTAGTTGATTTAAGTCGTTAATAGAACACCCAATATGAAATATTAAGGCTAGGACCCAACACAATCTTTTATAACTTGGAAGAGGGATGCCGTAATCCAAGCAATAAAATATTTGTAGGTAGGCGAATGACGATTCACCAGTTTCCACCATAAAAACGAAATAATTTATTAGGTTTTAATTGGATTTGAAATTCCTAGATTGTGACAACCTGAAATTTCTATTCTGTACAACCATTCATTTCAATAGGAGTCAAAACTGTTTCTGCTAATTTTCAAGCTTTTTGGAATAAGTTTGAGTATTTTAAGATTAGTACTTCAGGAGATAACAGGAGAGAGGATGCCCTAGGGTTTATTGTGCAACAATATTATTCCGAAACTCCAAGAGTTTGGAGTTTACGGCCTAAACAAAGGTGTTTATGGCCGTAAACCCTAAAAGAGTGTATAAATATGACACTTAGTCATTATTTATCACTTTTCACAATTTCAAGATCCAAAACTCAATTCTCTCTCAAGTATCATCGACTTTTCTTCTTGATCTTCAACATTGTAAGTGTTTCTAGCCCTAAAAAGATGATATCTTACTTAATCTAGTGATCTAACATGATTCCATCCGTGAAATCATTCCAAAACTGTAGATCTTCAAGTTTCACCAAGAACACCAAGAACACATACTAGTGTTCTTGGACTTTTAGCACCTTTTCAAGCTTCTACCTAGTAAGTACTTCTATCCTAGAGTATTATAGAGCTTGTTACACTTCTAAACATCAAGAAAGCACCCAAGAAACCAAGGATCAAAGGTGTTTACGGTCCAAGATGTTCTTGACCCGTAAACCCCAAAAGGGTACCAAAGTGTGCCCTAGTCCCTTCTAAGCCTTGGAAACTAGCCTAGATCCCTTCCTTGATGTGCTTAGTACTTGAAAACATCAAAAGACCATAAACCATTTGGGTTTACGGCCGTAACCCAAAGGGAAATGGTCCAAGGATCGTAAACTCCTAAAAGGAGTGAAATGGTGCCCTAATCTCTTCCTAAGGCTTAAACACGAAGTAGGAATGCTTCTTGTGATCTTTAAGGCTTCAAAACACAAAATGGTCAAAGAAACATGAGTTTACGGCCGTAAACTCAATGAGTTATGGTCACAAAACCGTAAACTCAAATAAAAGGGTCCCCTTGAGCCCTAAACTCAATAGCAATGTCCTACAACACTTAGATGCAATCCTTAGGACTTATAGCACTTAAATAAGGTGTTTTACATGTCCTAGGATGTCTTAACTTTTTTAATTAGTTGATTAAAGACTAATTGGATACATATATGTGATATTATATGTTAAACTAGGATCATTTTGTGTGTACAAGTCTTCACTTGACACCTAGCATCCTATACATTCCGTTCATCCAAACCACTCACTACAGGTGAGTTCATACCCCTTAATTAACCTTTTAAATGTTTTTAAATGCTTTTATGGGGGGATACAAGTTGAACAATTATAGTTATTATATCAATCACATGTGATTAATGACTACCAAACAAGTGGATTTCTTACTTTTCAAACTGTGTTATCAAACTGTTTTACTTCAAACTGTTTTACAAACTGTTTTACATATCAAATTCTTTTATTAAACTCTTTTAACTTATATTCTGTGTATCTATATGGATATAATTATATAAGTAGGATTGAAAGGACTTAGGACTGATAGCTCACCTTACTTCTTGTTCCTTGTTTGGTTGTGAACTTAGGGTATTCGGGTTATTTGTCCGAAGGTCGTTTGAATCCTAGTTATATATCATGTATATGTGTATAGATATAAAAGGTTACTTCTTTCATTCAGTTCAATGCCTTTGGGTAGCAAAGGTATACAAACATGTTCATATACACAAACAACATTACTAGTAAACAATAATAGATATAGTTTAGGAAGATAATATTACTAGAACAATGAAACATACAATGAGTCAGTTCATTCATGAGTAATACATAGTGATGAGAAACAAACATAATACATAGTGATGAGAAACAAACATAATACATAGTGATGAGAAACAAACATAATACACAGTGATGAGAAACAAAACATACAGGCTAGACAGAGAAAGAACACACAATACAGCTAGCACAAACATATACATATACATATACATATACATTACTTACAGTCATGTAAGCCACTTAACGGGGGCATGGCACTACCTGTCATGACCCGTTTTGTATCCAGAATCTCCTTAAGTGGAGAGCGTATGAATTTGTGTATAGATCTATACTGGATTGACTATCCTACACCTTGCTGCTCGCTACAGTGGGACTTGCAAGTCTACGGGTGCCAAACGTCATTTCTTACGACGTCTTACATCGTCGTTTTTCTATAGAGTCGGTAGCAGGATACAGGCCGATCACATGGTACTTTAAATAACAATTGGTTTAAAGTAATTAGTACAGCAGTAGTTACTTAATACAACACTACAGTACTATTTCATTTTCCCTTTACATTTACTTTGTGATATTCACACAATAAACAATAATGTAAAAACTATATTTTTGGTTAATGATAGTCAGATTTGGGAAAATACATACTCTTACAAGAGAGACACACACAGATACTAGATGCCTTGGTAGAAGGCTACTTTTAGTAGGAAACATAGGGTTTTCTAGGAGAGTTCAAACAGTTAGAAACTTTTACAAAACTTATACATTACATACTTACAAACACTTTCATACAAATACATACACTAATATACTTATGAACTCACCAGCTTTAAAGCTGATAAACTCTTTCAAAATAACTTGTATTCTCAGGTCACCAGTAGACAGGTACCGGTGCCAGGTTTTGAGAAGATGGAGCTCGTTCAAGACTCATCTTTTATTTTTGATGTATATTTTTGGTGTCTATATAACTTGACAGAACACACTTGTATGAAATTATATTATTAATGCAATGGATGATGTTGTTGCTTGTTTACTACTTTGCATTGTTGTGATACTGAACATGACGTCCTCCAGCCCCGAACGTTTCCGCCGTTCCGGTTTTGGGGTGTGACATAGATCTTTTGAGATTCATTGAATTTTTCAATGGCATGTTTCAATCTCGATTGTGCCCTCTCAAGTTTTGTGACTGGGATGCCGAGGATCACAAAACACGGTGTGAATAACCATGCAAATATACTTGGTACCCTTAATATTTATCACTTAATCGATGTGCCGGTTTACCACACGCGCTCCACCGATGCTATGAAAAACATTAAGTTACCCTTTGCCTACCTTGTTAAATCCACGTTAGTGTGCCGGTTAACCATACACGCTCCGCTAATGACTTAAGCAAAGTGCAAAGTGTAATTTCATGGGTTAGCACCAAATTCACATTTTCCTAAAGTAACTAAGATTGGGAATTTATCATTATACTTATAATGAAGGGAGAATTATAGTCCTGGTCCTACCCGTTTGGCTAACGACCCACCACCAGTCAAGGAAGCGGTGGGTGATAGTGGACACCAATTAAACTGCCATTTTATAGGCAGTAACCTTATACCCCCTTATAGACCGACTTCGTGAATGAGGCCTACTAAGGGTAAGACTGACTTTGTTCTTATATATATATATATATATATATATATATATATATATATATATATATGTATATATATATATATATATATATATATATATATATATATATATATATGTATATATATATATATATATATATATATATATATATATATATGTAACTTATAATACTATAAGGTATAAGGGTTGAATTTTAACTTTTAAAAACTCTAGGGTTTGGAATTAAAGTGTGTATGAGACTTTACAAATTCCAAAATTTGAGGGCAAGTTTTGAAGTATTCAAAAACTTTGGATTTTCATAACTTATGACTTTAATTAAGGTTTTAAAAACTTTAATGAAGACACTCTTGAACATCCATAACTTGAGGACAAGTTTTGGAGTTCATAAAACAAAAAAACTCTTCAATTTTGCAACCTATGCATTTTAATGAATCTTTAAAAGAAATGACTTTTGGTAATCCATAACTTGAGGACAAATTATGGACTCCATTAAAAACACATTTAGATCAGGTATTAACTAACAAACAATTTTGCAAATAATTCCTATGATCTACCAAAACTCATAAGTGTATGAACAATCATATCAACAATTTCAAAAATTACATAAGCACACATAAAACTTGAAATTTTGATAACAACCTTGAAATTGGTTTACCATAATCATTACCACATCAAAAACAGGTTTACAAGTTCAAAAAACAGCTTAGGGTAATGATTCTAGTCCAATTTCATCCAAAAACATCGAAAATCTGCAAACTGGAAGGCCAACTCGTCGAGTTCTATAAGGAACTCGTCGACTTCATGCTTTAACACATGAAATCATCGATGTTTTGGCCGGAACTCGTCGAGTTTTCAGTCTGGGCAGATTCTGTGTTTTGAAAAATAAGTTGCATCAAGTATAAATGAAAACAAGCCTAGGCTCTGATACCACTGAATAGTTTTGAGCATTCTAACACTCCTATGGTGTACACGCAACCCTATAAACCTTGGATCTATGTTTTCTCTATTATACATGCAAATATTCAATATTCCAAGGTTTCATCCTAGCTGGCATAATATGGAGCAACTATACTACAAAACCCTAGTTAGATGACATACCTTTTGATGGAGCTTGAAGTCTTGGTCTTTAAGAGCTTAGCCCCAATAGTGTGGAAGCCTCAAGTGGAATCACAAATCACCAAAAACACCTTGGAAAACTTGAGAGAATAGTAAGCACACTACAAATTGGCCCACTCTTGTAGACCTCACACACTAGTACCAATTTCAAGTGCCAAGGACCTCTTTATATAGTATGGAGGATTAGGGTTTTATTCATGTAAACCCTAATACCCATGACCTTTCATTTCCATAGTATCCATGGGTTAAAAACTCCATGGACTATCCATGCAAGCTTAGCCCAACCTAAATGAACTTGGCCCATTCCATATATATATATATATATATATATATATATATATATATATATATATATATATATATATATATATATATATATATATACAAGAGTCCATATTTAATTAGTTCATTTTGATCACTAAATTAATTCTAAATTAATTCTAAATTAATTCTTGATCAATACTAATTAAATAATATGATTCCATATTAATATATTAGAACTTATAATATATTAATATAAATCACAAACATACTATTCTCAAAAGACTATCCATATAAATTGTTCCGGTGAAGTGCAACCCAAATGGACCATGCCAAGTTGGGTCAAGTACATACCGATTATAGTTATGGGCTTAGACACTAATCCAACATAAAGTTGGCAACTTTATGGGTCCAAGGGGCCCCTTGGTGCTTATATGTTATGGATATGAAGTTTGGAAGATTTTTGAGTCCATGCTTGAGAACTTATCTCCTTTTTCTTCATGAATAACCAGGTTTGGACTCAAGTCTTGTATTGCGTCACACCCCAAAACCGGAACGGCGGAAACGTTCGGGGGTGGAGGACGTCATGTACAGTATCACAACAATACATAGTAGTAAACAAGCAACAACATCATCCATTCCATTAATAATATAATTTAATACAAGTGTGTTCTGTTAAGTTTAATAGACACCAAAACTATGAAACAAAATAAAATATGAGTCTTGAACGAGCTCCATCTTCTCAAAACCTGGCACCGGTACCTGTCTACTGGTGACCTGAGAATACAAGTTATTTTGAAAGAGTTTATCAACTTTAAGTTGGTGAGATCATAAGTATTTTAGTGTCATTGATTGTATGAAAGTGTTTGTAAGTACTTGATGTATAAGTTTGTAAATATTTGTAAATGTTTGAATCTCCTAGAAAATCCTATATTTTCTACTAAACGTAGCCTTCTACCAAGGCATCAAGTGTCCTGTATGTTTGATTCATGTAAAAGTGTATGTTTTCCCAAGTATGACTATCATTAACCAAAAATATAGTTTTACATTACTGTTCATTGTGCGAAGATCACAAAGTGAATGCAATGGGGAAATAATAAAGTACTATAGTGTTGTATTAAGTAACTACTGCTGTACTAATTACCTTAAACCAATATGTTCTTTAAAGTAACATGTGATATGCCTGTACCATACTACCGACTATAAACACGACGATGAAATACGTCGGAAGAAATGACATTTGGCACCCGTAGACTTGCAAGTCCCACTGTACCGAGCAGCAAGGTGTAGCATAGTCAATCCAGTATAGATCTATACACAAATTCAACGCTCCCCATTTAAGGAGATTCTGGATACAAAACGATCCATGACAGATGATGCCATGCCCCGTTACGTGGCTCACATAACTGTTGTAATGTTCTTGTATATGTATTGTATGTACTAGCTGTATTGTATGTTCTCTCTGTCTAGTATGTATGCATGTTCTCTCTGTATGCTATCGTTTGTTTATCGTTATAGTATTTTCTATCTGTATGTTATTGTTTGTTTCTTGTTATAGTATTCTCTATCTGTATGTATTGACTCTTGTATGAACTGACTCATTGTGTGTTTCACTGTTCTAGTTATAGTATTGTAACTTCCTAAACTATACCTATTATAGTTTACTAGTAATGTTGTTTGTATGAATGAACATGCTTGTATACCTTTTCTACCTAAAGGTATTGAAGTGAAAGAAGGACTTTTATATATATGTACATATACATAATATAACTAAAATTCAAACAACCTTCGGACAAACAACATATACCCTGAGTCCACAACCAAACAAGGAACAGGAAGCAAGGCGAGTTATCAGTCCTAACTCCTTTCAATCCTACTTATATAACTATATCTATATAGATACACATTTGACATATTATAAATTTAAAAGATTTTAATAAAAGTAATTTAACATGTAAAAGAGTTTGTAAAACAGTTTGAAGTAGTTTGTTTGATAAAACAGCTAATTGAATAGCAAATCCTTTCTTTGGTAGTTATAATCACATGTGATTGATATAATAACTATAATACTTCAACTTGTATCCCCCCCCCATAAAAGCATTTAATAATCATATAAAAGGTTGATTAAGGGGGTATGAACTCACCTGTAGTGAGTGGTTTGGATGAAAGTGCTGGATAGGATGCAAAGTGTCAAGTGAAGACTGGAGCACACACGCAGATCCTATTTAACATATAATGTTACATATAAGAATACAATTAGTGCTTATAACAACTAATTATTGAATTGGAACCACCTTAGGGACTAGTAAACACTTAGTTTGAAGTGTTACAACCATATATGATTGTATATAAGAGGTATATGGCTATACAAGGGAGTGTATGGTCAAAATGCGCAATATTTGTGCGTGTGCGGACAGGGTGTGCGGACAGGGTGTGTGTGCGGCCGCACACTCCCTATGAAATGTGCCAAAACGTATTTTAAGGCTTTAGGACTCATCTAGGAAGGTTTCTTACTTCATGCTTTAGCCTTATATGGAGTTCATTGCCATTTTTGGACCTAAAAAAGGGTGTGTGCGACCACCATGATGTGTGCGGCCGCACACCCTTTATGAAGATGATAAAATCGTGTTTTTCTAGTATATCATCAAGTGTTCTTAGCATATAACAAGCTATGATAAGTGTATACACGTTATAGAGGCTTGAAAGGGTGATTAAGGTCCAAAACTAGTGTGTATTCTTGGTGTTCTTAGTGTTCTTGGTGTTCTTAGTGTTCTTGGTGTTCTTGACTAAAGATGGATGTTTTCCGGATCAAAGCAAAGGGTTTTACTAGTTAGGGTCGTGCATCAACAATTCAAAAGGAAGAATTACTTACTTTTGTGAAGATCAAGATGAAGATTTGGATGATACTTGAGAGGATTTCGAGTTCTAGTCTTGAAAAAGTGGAAAAGTGTTCAAGAATGACGAAGTGTTGAATATATAGGGGAGAGTGTGCGGTTGGGATGGGTGTTTGGCCGCACACTCTTGTGTGTGGCCGTACACACAATTGTGTGGCCGCACACTCCATATGTTGGAGTGTTTGGCCTAATTTTGCTTGATATGCATCGAGTTATCCCATTTCTAGGCTCCTACCTTGGTGGTACTAGGTTTAGAACACTCAAATAGACTCTAAACAGTGCTAAAGGATAGCAAAACGAGACTAATTTTGGTTGAATCGATCTATTGTACATGATAAAAATTTCAGGTTGTCACATCATCCCCCCGTTAGAGAGAATTTCGTCCCGAAATTAGAGTTTAAGTAATTAAGTAGTTACAATTTACTAAGAAAAAAGATGAGGATATTTCAGTTTCATTTGATCCTCGCGCTCCCAAGTGAATTCAGGTCCTCGCTTGGCGTTCCAACGAACCTTCACTATTGGGATACGGCTTTGCTTCGTCTGCTTCACCTCTCGGTCCATGATCTCTACAGGTTCTTCCACGAAGTTGAGGCTCTCGTTGATCTCGATTTCGTCGAGTGGGATTACAAGAGTCTCGTCGGACAGACACTTTTTCAAGTTCGAGACTTGGAAAGTAGAATGTACGTTACTGAGTTCACAAGGTAGATTGAGTTTGTAAGCTACAGGGCCGATTCTAGCGAGACTCTCGAAAGGCCCTACGTATCTTGGATTTAGCTTTCCACGCTTTACGAAGCGTATCAAGCCTTTCCAAGGTGAGACCTTCAATAGAACACGGTCGCCCACCTGGAATTCCAACGGTTTCCTTCGTTTATCTGCGTAGCTTTTCTGTCGGTCTCTAGAGGCTTTCAATCGTTCACGAATCTGAACGATCTTCTCTGTCGTTTCCCGAATGATCTCCGGACCTGTGAGAGTGCTGTCAGGAACTCGTCCTTTAGCTAACTGGGTGTCACCCACCTCAGCCCAGCACAGAGGGGATCTGCACTTTCGGCCATAGAGGGCTTCGAATGGAGCAGCCTTGATGCTCGTGTGATAACTGTTGTTGTAGGAAAATTCGACAAGGGGTAAATGAGTATCCCATGCTTTCCCAAAGTCGATCACGCATGCTCGCAACATATCTTCCAATGTTTGGATAGTCCTCTCACTTTGTCAGTCGGTCTGTGGATGATAGGTTGTACTCATGTCCAGCCTAGTTCCTAGGGAACTTTGTAGCGACTGCCAGAACCTCGAAGTGAATCTACTATCTCTGTCCGAGATAATGGATATGGGAACACACTGCAGTCGTACAATCTCCCGAATGTAGGTTCTTGTAAGCTTCTCCATCTTGTCTGTTTCTTTGATAGGCAGGAAGTGTGCGGACTTGGTCAATCTGTCTACGATGACCCATATGGTATCAAGCCCACCCGTTGTCTTGGGCAACTTGGTTATGAAGTCCATTGTGATCCACTCCCACTTCCATTCCGGTATCTCCAGTTGTTGTAATAGACCTGAGGGTTTCTGGTATTCGACCTTGACCTTGGCGCAAGTAAGGCATTTACTCACGAAGGTAGCAATCTCTGCTTTCATGTTAGGCCACCAGTATAACTTTTTAAGATCCAGATACATCTTATCTGAACCCGGGTGGACGAAATATCGATTGTTGTGCGCCTCGGTTATGACCAAGTCTCTGAAACCACCGAGTTTCGGTGTCCAGATCCGATCCATGAGATAATAAGCTCTGCCACCCTTGACTTCCAAGTTCTTATCCATCCCTCTCAGGGATTCACCCACCACATTTTCAGGTTTCAAAGCGTCGAGCTGAGCCTCCTTAATTTGTGTGGACAAGTGTGAATGGATAGTCATAGTCAAAGATTTGCCTCTACGACCAGAGTATTCTTTCCGACTTAGGGCGTCAGCTACTACATTGGATTTACCCGGGTGATAACGAATTTCGCATTCGTAGTCACTGAGTAGCTCGACCCACCGTCGTTGTCTGATGTTGAGCTCCTTCTGGTCGAATATGTGTTGTAGGCTTTTGTGGTCTGTAAAGATTGTGCTTTTTGTACCATATAGGTAGTGTCTCCAGATCTTCAGAGAAAACACAACTGCTCCTAGCTCAAGATCGTGTGTGGTGTAGTTGACCTCGTGTGTCTTTAGCTGTCTCGAGGCGTAGGCGATGACCTTACCTCGCTGCATCAGAACACAGCCGAGCCCTTGGTTGGATGCATGGAAGTAGACTACGAAGTCCTCTATCCCTTCCGGGAGGGATAAAATAGGTGCGGTGCATAAGTCTCGCTTGAGCGTTTGGAATGCTTTCTCCTGCTTCTCTTCCCAGTCAAAGGCCACGCCCTTCTGGGTCAAAGTGGTAAGAGGTTTCGCAATTCGGGTGAAGTTCTGAATGAACCTGCGATAGTAGCCAGCGAGGCCTAGAAATTGACGAATTTATGTAGACGTCTTTGGTGCTGACCAGCTCTCAATGGACTTAATTTTGGAAGGGTCCACATGTATTCCCCCTTCGCTAACCACGTGCCCTAAGAATTCGACTCTTCGGATCCAAAATTCGCATTTCCAGAACTTCGCATAAAGCTTCTCCGAACGCAGCGTTTCTAAGACTAGTCGCAGATGTTGACTATGCTCCTCCTTACTACGAGATTAGATAAGTATGTCATCGATGAAGACGATGAAGAACTGATCCAAGTAAGGACGACACACCCTATTCATTAAATCCATGAATACCGCGGGTGCGTTGGTTAATCCGCACGGCATCACTACGAATTCGTAGTGCCCATAACGAGTTCGGAAGGCTGTCTTCGGAACATCCTCCCCTAGCACTCGTAGTTGGTGATATCCGGATCTTAGATTGATTTTTGAAAAGAAGTTCGCCCCTTGCAGTTGGTCAAACAAATCGTCTATACGAGGCAGAGGGTAATGATTCTTGACGGTCATTTTGTTGAGCTCCCTGTAGTCGATGCACATCTGAAACGATCCGTCTTTCTTCTTGACGAACAAGACTCGACCTCCCCAGGGTGAGAAGCTTGGTATTATAAAGCACTTTCTGAGTAGTTCGTTAAGTTGACTGGATAGTTCTTGCATCTCTGTAGGTGCTAGACGATAGGGCGATTTGGCTACTGGGGTAGCCCCTGGAACTAAGTCGATTCTGAACTCGACTTGATGTTGCGGAGGTAATCCTGGGAGTTCTTCTGGAAATATGTCGGGAAAATCGTGTACTACTCGAATGTTCTTAATGTCTTTCGTTTCTTGGCTCACATCGACAACATGAGTAAGGAATGCGCGACATTCCTATAGTAAGAATTTCTGGGCTTGAATACTCGAGATGATATGAAGGTTTGTGCCGGGTTTGTCGCCATAAATTACCAGAGTTTCGCCAGATGGCAGATTAAGGCGAACAGCCTTTTCATAACACATGATGTCGGCACGA
This sequence comes from Lactuca virosa, assembly GCF_052849685.1. Lineage (NCBI taxonomy): Eukaryota > Viridiplantae > Streptophyta > Magnoliopsida > Asterales > Asteraceae > Lactuca > Lactuca virosa. The sequence goes on from NC_136433.1 coordinate 129,416,463, forward strand.
TGTAGACTCAACCAGTCCATTCCGATAATGACGTCGAAACTTTTAATTGAGACCGGCATGAGGTCGATCGAAAATGAATGACTATCTAGAGTTAGGGTACATCCTATGAATATACTGCTAGTGCTCTCCGTCTTTCCATTAGCCATTTCTACAGTGAACGGTTCTTTAAGTGCTCGTGATTTTTGCTTAATTAAATGAGCAAAATTTTTGGTTCACGAAACTGCTCTCCGCTCCACTATCAAATAGTATGCATGCATAAGAGTTATCGAGGAGAAACGTACCAGTGACCACTGTGGGGTCGGCAACTGCTTCCTCGTGGCCTATAGCCAGAACCCTTCCCACTCCACCGGCATTCCCTGCCTTAGGGCAGTTCCTCTTGTAGTGGCCCGCCTCGCCACAACCGTAGCAAGCTTGGCCCACACCAGCGCCGGGGACTTGGGTGATTGGCCTCGCCGGTGCTTTGCAGAAATGGGCAGTGTGCCCCTTCCTGTTGCAGTTTGAACACTGCATTTCCTGGCAGGCTCCGTTGTGGTGGAAGTTGCATTTGTTGCACTTAGGCAAACTTCCAGCATACTGCTTTACCGGAGCAGCAGCAGCAGGTGTTATCGCTGCGTGTACTGCCACGACCTGCTGCTTTTTGGCAGCTTTCTACTTCTTCTTTTAATCCCAGAACTTCCGCTTGGAATCAGCGGATTTGGAAGGTTCCGAGATGGCCAGGGTTGTTGTTGTTGACGACGGGGTAGGGACCCCATGGTCAATAAGCCGCTGTGCCAACCGTTTGGCACTATCGAATGTAGTGGGGTTTGAAGCCAGAACATTCCCTTGAAATGGAGGCACCAGCCCCCATATGTATCTCTCTATCTTCTTTCCCTCTATGTGAACCATGTTGGGACAGAGGGCCACCAGCTCGCAGAACCTGGCGGTGTAGGAGACTATGTCGGAGCCTTTCATGGTTAGGCTCCACAGTTCCTGCTCCAGCTTTTGGATTTTGCCCCTCGGGCAGTATTCTTCGAACATCAGCTCTCTCAGAGCTTCCCAGCCCATGACATTTGCCACTATAAGAGATAGTGACTTGACATGGCTATTCCACCATGTCAGGGCTTTTGCCTCGAAGGTGCACGCAGCAAATTTGACTTTGCTTCCTTCCGGGCATGAGCAGATCTCGAAGATCGACTCTGTCTTTTCGAACCATTGCGAGAGGGCAATGACTCCGCCAGTCCCTTTAAAGGATAATGGCTTGTAGTTGGTGAAGTCCTTATAGGAGCACTCTCTCGAGCGCACAGGGGCTTCACCATGGGTAGAATGAACAGGTGTACCACCTCCGGTGGCACTCGAAGAATGATATTGAGCCATGGCTGTTGCCACAGCCGCAGCTACTGCAACATTTAGAGTTGTCGTATCGATTTGAGGAGCAGGTGGTGTTGCAGTTATCGGAGGATCGCGCCTCGTTGATCGGCGTGGAGGCATCTTGTAGTTGTAGGTTTACAAAGATGAAGATATTGATAAGAATTGAATGGGGAGAATTTGATGAGAATTACTCATGGACTAACTCTCCATAGCCCAACAGCACAATTGAATAGTATGATTGAATGTAGATCTAGTACTAACAGATGATAGCATTTGGATAATAATTTCCATGAGATTAGATATCTGTCAATAATACTAGAATTACAGATGTAACAAGTTCGGGAAAAATGACCTAGAAGTAGGTCTTACATCAACCAAGATGGGAAAATTTTGATAGAACTACGACCTAATCATGGCCTAACAGGTCCACGTTTTAACAGAGATAGGAAATTAGACTAGAGTTTTACATAACTAAGTTATATCCAAAAGAGAAGGTTGAGTAGGCTCTATCTATGACGAGAACCACTCGAATGAGTCCTTGATTCAGACAGACGGCGCTCTATGTCTCGCATGCGCCTTTCATACATTAACTGCCTACCCCGAAGTTCCCTAACTTCAGTTTGGGATGCAGCTAGCTGTTGCTGCAGAGTCCCATTGGTTATCCTAGCCCTTTTCATAGCTACCTCGAGTTGGCGAATGCGGACCGTGTTAACGCCAGAGTTGGCGTCAATCTCCACGACTCGGTCGATAGTTGCTCGACCTTGCTCGGTGTTCTGAGAAATCCTACGGACCATGATGGGCAGGACTTGGTCAGCTGAACCTCCCTCGTTTAGGTTGTAAAAGCTTCTTTTCCCATTGTAGGGAATGGGTTGACCCTGTTCCTGACTCCATCTGTTCAGGTTTGTGGCCCACAGAGGTGTGAGTCCTTGAAATGTTGGACGAGGGTTTGGGTTTGGAGCTACTGGGGGTAGGTTGTTGACTTCTGGCTCTGAGTCAGAACCATCAGAAAACCTTCAGCTTGGTGATCATCCAAAGGGATTGGGTGATCATCTTCTGGCTCTTCTCGCAGCCATCCTGCATTGCCGTTGTTGGGATAGTATGGATCTCCGAGGATATGGAATCCAGCCATGACATCTACGCGATAAAAGGGGTAAAGAAATAATTAATAGACGATGTAATTAGATAATTATAAGATGATATTTATTAGTCACTTCAATACTTGCATAATGCATACCAGTTATATGTAATCAAAACAGGATAGACCTTCGAATAAGTGATCCTAACTCCAAATCCACAACCAAACAAGGAACAGGAAGTAAAGCAAAGATCACAGATTCTAAGTCTATGACATCCTAGTTACATATAACCTTAGCATATCCACTCAGCAACTATTGAGATACTAATAAAGACCTTTACTTCTCAGATAAGTAATTATAGTAACACAAAATACTCCTATAGTATTTTAAGTTTATGTTTTGTTCTAATGTTTTCGTTGTAGTATTGTTTGTAAGTTTTTAGAGTTGTTGCAACCTCACAACCAGTCTTAGGCACATGCTAGTCACTCCTCGGATAATATAGTTGATCAGGCTATATCTTCCCAGATTTGACTATTTGTCTCTAAGTCTACTTGTGCTGCCCAACAATCGTAATACTTTTGTTCTGTCCTAGTGACACTGATTTTAGTATGAATGCAGGTAGGTATACTTGGTTAAATATTTTATTATTTAAAAGTATATACTCTTGGTCAGAGTATTTTAATCCCATTGTGTTTATAGCTTGTATATCTTTTATGGGTTGATATACTCGATTCACTATAAAGAATGCTCAGATACAAATCTGTCACACCCCAAAACCGGAACGGTGGAGGACGTCATGTACAGTATCACAACAATGCATAGTAGTAAACAAGCAACAACATCATCCATAGCATTAATAATATAATTTCATACAAGTGTGTTCTGTTAAGTTTAATAGACACCAAAAATATGAAACAAAATAAAAGATGAGTCTTGAACGAGCTCCATCTTCTCAAAACCTGGCACCGGTACCTGTCTACTGGTGACCTGAGAATACAAGTTATTTTGAAAGAGTTTATCAGCTTTAAGTTGGTGAGATCATAAGTATTTTAGTGTCATTGCTTGTATGAAAGTGTTTGTAAGTACTTGATGTATAAGTTTGTAAATATTTGTAAATGTTTGTAAATGTTTGAATCTCCTAGAAAATCCTATATTTTCTACTAAACGTAGCCTTCTACCAAGGCATCAACTGTCCTGTATGTTTGTTTCTTGTAAAAGTGTATATTTTCCCAAGTATGACTATCATTAACCAAAAAGATAGTTTTACATTACTGTTCATTGTGTGAAGATCACAAAGTGAATGCAATGGGGAAATAATAAAGTACTGTAGTGTTGTATTAAGTAACTACTGCTGTACTAATTACCTTAAACCAATATGTTCTTTAAAGTAACATGTGATATGCCTGTACCATACTACCGACTATAAACACGACGATGAAAGACGTCGGAAGAAATGACATTTGGCACCCGTAGACTTGCAAGTCCCACTGTAGCGAGCAGCAAGGTGTAGGATAGTCAATCCATTATAGATCTATACACAAATTCAACACTCCCCATTTAAGGAGATTCTGGATACAAAACGAGCCATGACAGGTGATGCCATGCCCCGTTACATGGCTCACATAATTGTTGTAATGTTCTTGTATATGTATTGTATGTACTAGCTGTATTGTATGTTCTCTCTGTATGTTATCGTTTGTTTCTCATTATAGTATTCTCTATCTGTATGTTATCGTTTGTTTCTCGTTATAGTATTCTCTATCTGTATGTATTGACTCTTGTATGAACTGACTCATTGTGTGTTTCATTGTTCTAGTTATAGTATTGTGACTTCCTAAACTATACCTATTATAGTTTACTAGTAATGTTGTTTGTATGAATGAACATGCTTGTATACCTTTGCTACCCAAAGGTATTGAAGTGAAAGAAGGACTTTTATATCTATGTACATATACATAATATATAACTAAAATTCAAACGACCTTCGGATAAACAACATATACTCTGAGTGCACAACCAAACAAGGAACAGGAAGCAAGGCGAGTTATCAATCCTAAGTCCTTTCAATCCTACTTATATAACTATATCTATATAGATACACATTTGACATATTATAAATTTAAAAGAGTTTAATAAAAGTAATTTAACATGTAAAAGAGTTTGTAAAACAGTTTGAAGTAGTTTGTTTGATAAAACAGCTAATTGAATAGCAAATCCTTTGTTTGGTAGTTATTAATCACATGTGATTGATATAATAACTATAATAGTTCAACTTGTATCTCCCCCCCATAAAAGCATTTAATAATCATTTAAAAGGTTGATTAAGGGGGTATGAACTCACCTGTAGTGAGTGGTTTGGATGAAAGTGTTGGATAGGATGCTAAGTGTCAAGTGAAGACTTGAGCACACACGCGGATCCTATTTAACATATAATGATACATATATGTATACAATTAGTGGTTATAACAACTAATTATTGAATTGTAACCACCTTAGGGACTAGTAAACACTTATTTTGAAGTGTTACAACCATATATGATTGTATATAAGGGGTATATGGCTATACAAGGGAGTGTATGGTCAAAATGCACAATATTTGTGTGTGTGCGGCCAGGGTGTGTGTGCGGCCGGACACTCCTTATGAAATGTGCCAAAATGTATTTTAAGGCTTTAGGACTCATCTAGGAAGGTTTCTTACTTCATGCTTTAGCCTTCTTTGGAGTTCATTGCCATTTTTGGACCTAAAAAAGGGTGTGTGCGCCCACCATGATGTGTGCGGCCGCACACCCTTTATGAAGATGATAAAATCGTGTTTTTCTAGTATATCATCAAGTGTTCTTAGCATATAACAAGTTATGATAAGTGTATACACGTTATAGAGGCTTGAAAGGGTGATTAAGGTCCAAAACTAGTGTGTGTTCTTGGTGTTCTTGACTAAAGATGGATGTTTTCATGGATCAAAGCAAAGGGTTTTGCTAGTTAGGGTCGTGCATCAACAATTCAAAACGAAGAATTACTTACTTTTATGAAGATCAAGATGAAGATTTGGATGATACTTGAGAGGATTTCGAGTTCTAGTCTTGAAGAAGTGGAAAAGTGTTCAAAAATGACTAAGTGTTGAATATATAGGGGAGAGTGTGAGGTTGGGATGGGTGTGTGGCCGCACACTCTTGTGAGTGGCCGTACACACAAGTGTATGGCCGCACACTCCATATGTTGGAGTGTTTGGCCCAATTTTGCTTGATATGCATCGAGTTATCCCATTTCTAGGCTCCTACCTTGATGATGCTAGGTTTAGAACACACAAATAGACTTTAAACAGTGCTAAAGGATAGCAAAACGAGTCTAATTTTGGTTGAATCGATCTATTGTACATGATAAAAATTTCAGGTTGTTACATATTGGACATACAAGACCATAAAGCATAGATTTTTATGATCCTTGGAGTGTCAGGAAGCCTCCTGCAAAAGATGGATTAGTGGCTTAATGGATTAAGAAGTTTTTGGATCAAAATGGCAAACAACCGGATCTCACGACGTGAGGAGATGCATGTCATGTCGTGAAGGTTGTAAGACTCGACTATTTTGTCCTGTAATGGCTCACGACGTGAGCCATAGATGGTTTTGGTGGGTTTCGTTGACTTTTTGACCAAGTTTGACTTTGGGTCAAAATTGAGGATTTTGGGCTATTGATTAAGACTTTATTTGGTTTTGGTGATTAGCGGATTCGTGGGCGCATGCAGTGATAAAAGGGACTGTATCACAATGTTTCAGAATTCTTTGATTTAGGTGAGTTTTCCTCAATATACTTGTAGGTCGAAGGCACTAATGCCAACCCGCTCAGTTATGTATCCTGGTATATAGGATGTTTCTATGCTTTAGTGATCTGTTAGATTTGTGTCCTGGTATATAAGACGGTGCGATGCGGTAGCGATCTGTAGATCTGCTTGGTTACGTGTCAACTGGTTGTATGCTATCTGTTATGTATATGTCGACATGTTATGGTTTGGGTTGAGGCTTTACTGTTATGTGTGTGAGCCAACAGACCAATGGCATTCCATTCCGATGACTGAGTGGACCCGTTGTATATTAGCATTCCAGTCCGATGACTGATTGGGTCGTGTGTATTCCAGTCCGATGACTGATTGGACCCATTCTATATTCCCATTCCAGTCCGATGACTGATTGGGACCGGGGTAATCCAACCTGATGGCTGTGGACCCAAGGGTATCCCATTCCGATGACTGATTGGACCCAATATGCAATGTCGTATATGTTATGTTGTGTGGTGGTACTTTGGGGGAACTCACTAAGCTTTGTGCTGACGGTTTAAGTTTTATGTTTCTGGTACTTTAGATGATCGGGGCGAGGTGAAGGCTTGAACTTTCACATCGTTTAGTTTTTATGAGATTTGATTTGGGGATACTATGATTATTGACTATCAGTTTTGAAAAAATGTTTTTATAAACAATTATTGTCTTTGGGTTGTTTTGCAAAAATGAAAATTTTACTATGATTTTTGGGATGTTACAAGTTGGTATTAGTGCCCTGGTTTGAGATAATTGGATTAACATTCGTGTGAATCCAGACTCAAAATAAGGATTTGCAAAAGTTTTCAAATTATTTTCAAATTGAATTCAAATTATTTTCAAAAGTAAACAAGGAAGGATGAGATGTGTACGATTAGTCGGAGCAGGAAAGTATACCCCAAGATACCACACTCTTTTGCTTATGATGATTATGATAGAACTGCATGCTAGTAATAGGCTAGGGATCTTCAGGAATTGCATGATAGAATTTCTTGATGTATGATGCTTGTTAGCCTAGGAGAACTTCTTATATGTTAGATGAAATTGGCATCATTACTGTAGTTGCTTAGTGTGTGCATCATAGTTGTATATAACAAAGATTCTATAGCCTGAGAATTTTTGATTTAGATTTATTTTTTGTTCTTGTCTGATTAAGGGCTTCGGGTAGACTCCAGTATTCGACTGTCTATGGGATCCAATGTTATGTATGATTAGCATGCATGGGTGGTTGCAGGGTTGGTGGAAGTTTCATGAGTGGGTGCAGTTCATAGCAGGTCAGGATAAGGAATGATTAGACACTCTTGAGAGAGTGAGGAAAAGATGAATGTGTATCCTTAATGCTTGGTCTTAGAGGTTGGGAATTTCGTATGAGGATCTGACTGATTTTATTGTGTACACTGCTCGAATGCTGCTTGCTTTATGCTTTGTGGGAATCATATTGATGTGAGTTAACTATCAAATAAATATGTTAAATTACATGCTACGGATGTTAAATAATCTTAGAGTGAAGGATTTGGTCCTATTTTGCAGCCCTTGTCTGAGTCTAACCGTTGTAGGGTTGGGTCTTTTAGTCGAAAGATTATTTAACTTTTGTTGCATGTAATTGAATTCATGAAGTGGTTAGCTGACATTAAGTTGATGGCAGGGGGTGGGAATACTAGGAGATCCTAGGAAGTACTTTAGTGTGATTGCTATGCTTTTTAGCGTGTGTTGGAAGTACTATTACGAGTAGGTAACTTAGAGGACTCGAGATGAATCTTGAGGAAAGTATGGATAGGTGTGGAAGGTAGTTTTGGGACCATACTACTGGAGCACAGGATACATACTCAAATCGAGATAAGTCACGAGGATTCTAAGGAGCTGGTTGAGGGTAGATGACATGGTTAATACCATGATTCGTGACAATGTTGTTATATTTGCCGATCTTTTGGTTATGGTTGACCAGGATCAGGATGAGACTGGTGATTGTTTGGGCTTTAGTGGCCATGTCATTTTGGGTTTGAATGGTGCGAACCTAGGTGAGTTAGTTGATTTTGAGGTCCCGAGGGCCTTACTCAAAGTAGTGCCAGTTCAGTTGTGGGACTCAAGAAGGAAGCAATTTTCGTGATCGGATCGAGGATTTCTGCCGAAAGATGAGTGATTGGCAGATGGATTGGAATGTCTCTATCTATGGCAAGGGTTATGTCCTTCCAGTTTGTCACACCCCAAAACCGGAACATCGTAAACGTTCTGGGGTGGAGGACGTCATGTTAAGTATCACAACACATGCTGTATAGTAATCAAAGTACAACAACCATTGCATTAATAGTAATAGTTTTACATAGGTTACATTTAGCAACAACATCAAAAGTAGATATAGAGAATAACATAAAATGCAGCTCGGTACAAGGTTGTCTTCACAAAAGCTTCCGGAGTGTACCTGTCTACTGACGACCTGAGAATACAAGTTATTTTGAAAGAGAGTATCAGCATTTTAATGCTGGTGAGTTCATAAGTATTTTAATGACATTGATATAAATACATGTTTTTCCTAAAAATAATCTCATTGGATGATGGTGATAAGAGCTTATAAAGTATTTAAATTCCTTCCAGAAAATCCTATATTTTCTATTAAAAGTAGTCTTCTACCAAGACCAGACTGTTTTGTGTTTAAAGAGTATTTTTCCCCAAATGTTACTATCATTATCAAAATATAGTTTTTACATTAATGAGTATATGGGAAAACCACAATTTAATGTAATAGGAAAAAAAAATTTACTTCAGCAATGACATTGCTGTTTATATGGTAATAAAATGCAGACTCCAGGTAGTATTAAATGAACAATACGCCTCGGAGAGTCTAAATGAATGAAATGCAGACTCCAGGTGGTATTAAATGAACAACACACCTCGGGGAGTCTAAAGCAGCCATTAATCCTAAGTAGATTAGTTTAAAGGTTTAAATGTGGCCTAGTGTATAATTAGGAAAATATATTATGATAGTTTTATATGTAGAAACTATCGTGATAATACTTACCTTAAGGCCATGAATTATAAGGTAAATGTAAAAGATACTCGTAACCATACTGATTGACGGATGTAAACACGACGACCTGCTGGCGTCGAAATGAATGTGACATTTGTCACCCCTTGGCTTGGTCGGCCGGGACTGTAGCTAGTAGTCAGGATGTGGGATGGTCTGTCCCGTATAGATCTATACACACAATGCCCGCTCTCCCTCCAGGAGACTCTGGTTACCAACTTGACAACGGTGAAATCTGCGTCATGAGGATGTATCTCGTGTTTTGATTTCTATAAACCTTTCTTTTTACTAAAAGTATAAGTTTTTAGAATATTGATATAGCTAAGTTCTCCTTCATGAAAGTTATGGTTGGTTTCTAAACTATACCTATTATAGTTTACTTGAGAGGTTATCTAGGTACCTTTGCTACCCAAAGGTATTGAACTGGAGTAAGAGTTTTAATGTCTCTCCAGATATACATAATATATAATTAGGACTTCAATGACACTCGGACAAATAGCCGGATGCTCTAAGTCCACAACCAAACAAGGAACAGGAAATAAAGCGGGCTATCAGTCCTAAGTCCTTCAAACCCTACTTATATAACTATATCTATATAGACATGCATCTATCAAGAATATAAGTTTAAAAGACTTTGATAAAAGCTTAGTAATTTAAAAAGAGATTTTGGTACTTTAAAAGAGATTTGAAAACAAGATTTGAAAACCTTTAGCTAGATAAAACAGTTTAACATGCAAAAATCTATTTGCTTGACAGTTATTAATCACATGTGATTGATATAATAACTTAATAGTTCAACTTGTATTCCCCCCCATAAAAGCATTTAAAATCATTTCAAAGGTTGATTAAGGGGTATGAACTCACCTGCAGTGGATGATTCGGATGAACGGATGGTATAGGATGCTAAGTGTCAAGTGAGGACTTGAACACACACGCGGATCCTATTTAGCATATAATGACACATATATGCATCTAATTAGTCCTTTAACAACTAATTAATTAAGTTAAGACACCCTAATACATGGATAACACTTTGATTCAAGTGTTAGGAGTGCTAAAGGGTTGTATCTAAAGAGAGTATGGCCTCACATTGGAGTTTACTTCCCATTTCGTAACAATACATGAGTTTACGGCCCATGGTCATTACCCCTATGAGTTTACGGCCGTAAACTCATGGTAAATTGTACCACTGTGTGATTTAAGGTCTTATACCCCTCAAGGAAGTGTTCTAGGTTTGTATCAAAGGCTTAGGAAGGGACTAGGGCTCAAAATGGCCCTTCATTTGGGTTTACGGTTCTTGGACCACTCCTTGGAGTTTAGGGTCGTAAACCCTTGAGTTTACGGTCGTAAACCCATGAGTTGACGGCCGTAAACTCATGGTCACTCTTACCATTTCGTGATTTTGGGGTTTTTAGCTCATGCATTCAAGGTTCTAGTCCAATATCCAAGCCCTAGAAGGTGTTGGTGGCACTTATGCACCACTTGGTGGTGTTTACGGTTCAAGGAGATCCATTGACCGTAAACACATGTGTTCTTGGGTATTCTTGGTGTCTTTCAAGGGTTTAACAAGTAATTTAAGCACATAACTAGTTAAGAGGGGTGTACTTACTTATAGGAAGCTTGCAAGAGTGTTTAAGGTCCAAAAACACTAGTGTGTGTTCTTGGTGTTCTTGAAGAACACGTGAAGATCTAAGAAAAGAGGAGATTTCATGGATGAAATCGTGTATAAACACTAGATAAAGTGTTATATCAACAAATCTAGGGAAGAAACACTTACATTTTTGGAAGGTTGGAAGAAATATGATATGATACTTGAGAGAGAATTGTGGGTGTTCTTGAGCTAGGAAGTGAAAAATGAGCCAAAAATGACTAAGTGTCATATTTATACTCTTTAGAGTTTATGGCCGTAAACTCCATGTTTGGGACCGTAAACTCCAAACTCTTGGAGTTTTGAGACTTAAGTGATGCACGACAACCTCTAAGGGATACTTCCTTTTATTTGTTCGTTTGACGAATATAAAATAAAAACACCCAAACGGACTGAAAGTCGGCCAAAAACGTACTTAAATGAATTTGGCTACTATTTTAAGTGCTTGACTGTAGAGTTTATACAAATGAAAATTTCGGGTTGTCACACAGTTTTCTGAGTTCGGAGGAAGGAGTGAGCAGGCTTGTAACTTTCAGAGTTGGGATGTAAACCCTGTTGGATTTGGTGTCTAAGCTCATAAGTATAACTGGGATGTACTTTACCCCCATTGTAGCATGGTCCTTTTGGGTTGCCTTCACCAATGCAATTTGATAGGATGGACTTTTGAGAATAAGGTTATTTATGATTTATTAATATATTACAAGTATATCACATTAATATATGGAATAATATTATTATTTAGTATTGATCAAGAATTAATTTGGAATTAATTTTGTGGTCAAAAGAGACTAATTAAATATATGGGGATTGATTATGTAAATCAATGATTCTTGTAGTGTGGGCCAATGATCCATGATTATTTAGATGGGCTAAACCAATAAGTTAATCCATGGATAGTCCATGGAGGTTAAATCCATGGAGCATTAGAATGTGGAAAGTCATAGAGCATTAGGGTTTACAAAGTGTAACCCTAGAATTTGCCACACTATAAAGAGAACCCTCATGAGCCAAAATCGGTTACACCATCTCTTTAAGACAAGTAACTTATTCTCTTAAGCCTCCTCTTGCATATTGGTGTTTGTGAACCATTAGAGGTATCACACTTGAGGTGCTCAAGCTTTCAAGGGTCAAGAACTCTACCCTACTCAAGAGGTAAGCATCCAAACTAAGTTTTTTATTATATAGCTTCAATTGTATGCTAGCTAGGGTGAATGCTTTGGAAAAACAAAATGCATGTATAATTAGAGAAAACATAGATCAAAAGTATTTACGCTTGCATATGCACCATATGAGTGTTATAGTGCTCAAAACCCAACAAACCCAACATGAGACTAGTTGGGTGCAGTTTTTGGCGACAATATGCCAATGTGGGGATGCACAATAGGATTGTTGTGGTATGGATGCCTTGCGATGAGATCCAGGGTTTACTTCTTTGGATATAGGCAGGTCAGGTGCTAGTTGATGGTTTCAGGTGACCAGGAAGGGGAATCGAGAGCGACAACCTTTGTTTTCTCTGATGTATCCCGACCATGAGGATAATGCCATTGGTATTTGCAAATGATTCTCGCGTAGATTCGACTGCTGGAGATTTGCAGACGAGGAGTGTGGTGGTTAATTTGTTCAAGATAAGGAGTTGGTGTTATGAATGAACTGTCAGAATTATTATGGTGCATCTGCATGGGATTCTTGATATTAGATGCGGTTGTGGTTAGAGAGTTCCCGAGGGGTCCATATTAGATTCCGAATCTATTTGGGTTCGAATGGTCTTTATCTAGAAGATCATCTTGATTTGTGTTTTATATATATATATATATATATATATATATATATATATATATATATATATATATATATATATATATATATATATATATATATATATATATATATATATCCCAAGGGTCAGGGATGCTATGCATCTGGGTGAACCGCCTTGGGTTTTGGTCTGTTTGCAACGTCAGTTGGTGGTGGTTCGAACCCTAAGTGGGGGAGAGATGGATATTCTGCTTGGAATATTAGCGATCTGTTGAGTGGTGGTTTCGGAGGAATAGAGCAAGAGGCAGTTAGGTCATCCAGGCTGAGTATCGACTGTTAAAGGAATTGTCATCTTGTTGTATTGACTGGTATCTATAATCTAGACTGGGCAGTTGTTGATCAACCAGTCAGTTTTAGAATTGGTGTGTTTAGCTCCATGTGGGCTTTGGTTCAAAAGTGTGATGGATCATGGATTTGTAGTTAATGCGTCCTCAATCGTTGGTCATCTCGTTCATCATCAACATCAAAAATTCTTTGGAAGTATCGGGTTTTGTACCAGTTGAAGTGCAACGGATGCATCAACCTATCGTCAAGTTCGTCCCGAGTTTGGTAGAAATCCTTGGTTATCCGAGGTTTTGAAGTAGGGGCAATGTTGTTAGTATTTCAGGTATGACTTTGGATCTGAATGGAGTCCAATTTTTGGCATGCCATGCTGGAAGGGTTGGTATTAGGATAGATCCGACCAAAGTTTTAGCAGCACTTATGGATAACTATAAAAATTTTATCAAGTCATTTACATATTGATGAGACCTGTTCAGTCTCAATCAAGATATGGGATATTGTTTCGGTCATTCATGAGGATGTTTCTGTTAACAGTTGAGGTTCGTCATTTCGGTTAGATCTGCTGGTACCATACCCAATGGGTAAGGGTTGTGAGGAAGAAGGAGTATCGTAGAGCTAGGGCTGGTCATGTGTTTTCCCTTGGGGACTTGTTTAGTTTAAAGAAAATAGAAATGGAGCACTTGGATTGAATCATATGCATGGCTCTTATTTGGGTTATAGTCTTTTGAAGTGGAACAAGAGTGCGACCGTCTATCCTATCCTCGAGTCGTGTGTGACCATGTTTTCGTCGGATTTTGCATTGGTAACAACCTGTACTGCGAAAGGAAGTGTGAGTGATAGAAGAGTATGGTCAAGGTTGGGCTTTGGTTATGTTATTTCGAGTCATGAAGTTCATGGTGAAGGTCTCGAGCGGGTTTTCAGGTGGATATACATATGAGCTATACGAGGTGTGACGTAAAATTCTCGGATAGACCATCATTATGCTCGTAGGAGAGGTGGGTTGATTTATGTTTCAAAGTTTAGTTGTAATCTTGGATGATCAGTTGAATGTAATTTTCCTATTTATCTCCATTATAATTTATTTCACATTATGAATGGATTAATTATCTTGGCTCTCGGATGCATGTGTGATGGAGTTTGTGAATGTTGTGTGGAAATTTAGGCCTTTTGGGTATTTGGTTATCAGTGGTTGGGACCACGTAATAAAGTGAAAGTTGGTCTGGGTATCATGGATTGTGCAGTTGTTGGTTAGTGGATCGGGGGTAAGCCTGAGTGTTGTCAGTGGATAGCATTGTAGAGGCTGCTAAATCCGAGTAGAAGCCCAACCTAGTTTTGTATGTGATCATTGGATTTCCTTGTGTTGGTGCATTTATATACATGATTAGATTGGCGGCAATTGGCCGAATAGATCTAGGACTGATAAAATCTGTGAATTTCGGTCAGCCTAATTGATAGAAAGGATGGTTTGGCCTGGTTTGCTGATTTTGTAAGGATTTCTCACTGATGTGTTAGTGTGTGAGGTTGGCAGCTATGATGTGAGATGAAGTTTCTAATTCAGATATTGATGAGCAATGCAAGGTTGGGATACATCGTTCGAGTTAGGTTGGAAGTCTTGGGTAGCATGGGTGTCAATGGGGTGGTTCAGTTTCCCTGAAGGTTGTCCGCGATTTCGAGACCTGAAGGCCCTGGACTGAAAAGTGAATTCTTCTCTTGTGGACTAATGATGTTGTGGGGAATTGTTTATCGTAAGTTTGCTTCTTTCTTTTAAGGTCTGCTGAGATCTCAAGAGGTAATCGATTGTGTTGAGGTGTTGCAGTAGTTATGCCTCAGACCAGTGGAGTCTCTACAAAAATTTTCTTATGAGCCTAGCTTTGGATATTGAATGTTATCGGTGCGGGTCTTGGCATTCAAGCAATCTCAGACCGTGTTAGAGGAGTTGGGTTTGAAGGACGTCAATGGGTTACCTCTAGAATGGGAGCGAGAAGTGATTTGAAGGATGAAATCGAATTTAAGTGGGGGAGAAATGTAACGTCCGCTTTCCAAATCGGATCGATTTAGGGCTTCAAGGGGTCAAAGGCATGGTTTTTTGGTAAAACCATGGCGCACGATGTTACCATAGAGAGATCACGACATGAGTACTAATCAACTAAGATTCTAATTTAAATTGAGCTCCTGACGTGAGCATTAGGAGCTCAGGACGAGAGATGTGATGGAGCTCAAGCCCATGATCTTTTAGGGTTTACTTCGTATTTAAACCCCATTAACTTCACTTTAGGGAACCTAAACAACCTCCTTCATTCCTAAGCTTAGTAAAATCCTAACCCTAGCCTCTCATTGTGATTCTTGAGCTTTTGGTGGAGTTTTGGGTGGCTTGGAGAAGAAAAGATCACCATTGAAGCATATATTCAGCTTGGAAGTTCCATTTGCAAACTCTAACTACATATCTGGACCATTGTGAATAACCAACTTCCAAAATTTATGTTTCCTTGTTGCTAGATTTATGGTTTTATGCATGTTTAGCCATGGTTTAAGAGTTAGAGTGTTGGGACTACATAAAGTTGGCAGCTTTATGGGTCCAAGGGGTCCCTTGGTGCAT
The DNA here is from genome assembly GCF_052849685.1 of Lactuca virosa. Classification (NCBI taxonomy): domain Eukaryota; kingdom Viridiplantae; phylum Streptophyta; class Magnoliopsida; order Asterales; family Asteraceae; genus Lactuca; species Lactuca virosa. The sequence continues at coordinate 129,432,057 of NC_136433.1, forward strand.
ATATGTTATGGATATGAAGTTTGGAGGATGTTTGAGTCCATGCTTGAGAACTTATCTCCTTTTTCTTCATGAATGACCTAGTTTGGACTCAAATCTTGTATTGGACATACAAGACCTTAAAGCATTGATTTTTATGATCCTTGGAGTGTTAGGAAGCCTCTTGGAAAAGATGGATCAATGGCTTAATGGAATAAGAAGTTTTTGCATCAAAATGGCATATAGAAGGATCTCACGACGTGAGGAGATGCATGTCACGTCGTGAGGGTTGTAAGACTCGACTATTTTGCCCTGTAGTGGCTCAGGATGTGAGCCATAGATGGTCACGTCGTGAAGGCGGTTGACTATTGACTTTCGTTGACTTTTTGACCAAGTTTGACTTTGGGTCAAACTTAAGGATTTTGGGTGATTTATTAAGACTTTACTTGGTTTTGGTGATTATCGGATTCGTGGGCGCAAGCAATGCTAAAATGGGATTGTATCGCAGTGTTTCAAAATTCTTCGATTCATGTGAGTTTTCCTCACTGTACTTGTGGGTCGAAGGCACCAATACCGACCCACTCAGTTATGTATCCTAGTATATAGGATGTTTCTATGCTTTATTGATCTGTTAGATCTGTGTCCTGGTATATAGGATGTTGCTATACGGTAGTGATTTGTAGATCGGCTTCTTTTCCTGTCAACTAGTTATATGCTATCTGTTATGTATATGTCGAAATGTTATGGTTTGGGTTGAGGCGTTACTGCTATGTGTGTGAGCCAACGGAATGAGGGTATTCCATTTCAATGACTGAGTGGACCCATTGTATATTAGCATTCCAGTCCGATGACTGATTCGGCCGAGGGTATTCCAGTCCGATGACTAAGTGGACCCGTTATATATTGGCATTCTAGTCAGATGACTGATTGGGTCGGGGGTAATCCAGCTCGATGGATATGGACCCAAGGGTATTCCAGTCCAATGACTGATTGGACCAAATATGCAATGTTGTATATGTTATGTTGTGTCTTGGTGCTTTGGGGGAACTCACTAAGCTTTGTTCTTACGGTTTAAGTTTTATGTTTCAGGTACTTCAAATGATCGGGGCGAGGCGAAGGCTTGAACGTGCACATCGTTCAGTTTTTATGAGATTTGATTTTGGGATACTCTGATTATTGAATATCACTTTTGAAACAATGTTTTTGTAAACAATTATTGTCTCGGGGTTGTTTTGCAAAAATGAAGATTTTACTATGATTTTTAGGATGTCACATGCATTTTTGTATTTTATTGTTAAATACTAACGATGGTCGATGATGTATTTTCCAGGTTGTCACATCCTCCCCCGTTAAAAGAATTTCGTCCCAAATTTTGGCTTGTAGTCGGGGTATTTTCAAACAAGTGGAGATACTTGGTTTTCATTTGATCTTAGCGTTCCCATGTGTACTCCGTCCTTGTTGAGAGAAAAACTTGAGACACACTTGAACAAACGTAAGAACAAGTATAGTTGCGGAATAGTTTATCTCGAAGGATCTAGAAACTCAACAATAATAATAAGTTAAAGAGTTAGATAATTAGAGAGTTAGTTGCAGAAATGTAAGGAAATATAAATGACAGCAGTTGTTATATCAAGTATACACATAAGTTGATTCTTAACAAGGAATGTATTCAGACCAAGTTTGTAAGTGAGATCAAACTTAGTGATTAAGTCACAAGTGACTTGCTCCGAAGAGAGATAGTATTCAGTTATATTCAAGTTAACTTTTGAGAGTAAGAAAGAGAGTAAAGACACAAGATATGAGATTGAAGATGTATGATCAGATCTATTGAATAAGAAAGGTTGAGCTCTATATATAGAGACTCAAAGATTACATTGGATCAACTCTCTAAGCATAGCCATGCAAGGCATACTGGACAATAGAGAGTATTCTAACAAAGTAGATAAAAAGTTAAACTAAGAAAACTACATAGTGAAGCTGCGGATGAATGATGACTTCAGATGCGGTTGCTGACTGCGGATCTTCAATGACTGCGGTAGATCAAGTTCAAGAGGGTCACTTTAATGATTCAACAAATTCCCCCTAAGTGACCTCTTTAACTTCTCTTTAGTTATAAAGTTTTAGAAACTTGATGGGTATCCACCAAAACTTCCTGACATTCTCCAACCAGGTGATCCTTCTTAAGATTTCAAACTTGACTTCGGCAGTTATGTGTTTTGACTTTTGAACTGCAGTTCGACAAACTTCAATCTGCTTCCTTGTGAGACGATTCGTGGCAGTCATAGGAATGAAATATTTGGTTTCATTGAGTTTTCGTTTAAAGATGACTCCAAGATCTGGGAAGTTTGTTGCACCTAGGGATATTTCTTGAAAACCTTCAGTAATCATCGGTGCGGGGTCAAGTGGTGGTAGACCGAACTTTTTGGCTAGGACACGGTGAATGTCTGCATCAATCTTTGCGAATTCACAGACAATTTCCCTTAGAAATGTGCTTGCCATTTCAAGTGCTATCTTCATCTTCAGATGCTTTTCAGATTTGTTTTGGAACACCTTTGCTATCAGAAAGACTTTTTCAGGATTCATACATGGGAAGTCAGCTCGGGTGCGGACGTAGTCCTGATTCCTTCTTGTAAGAGTGTATTGGATGAAGTCAACTTTCATGAATTTCCAGGGCTTATAATTCTTGACTGCGGATGGTCTATCATTAGACTAAATTTTTTCAATTGAAGAAGCATGTTTGGCATAGAATCGATTGAGTCTTTCGAATTCCATGGGTAGTCTCTTGTGGTCAGGTAAGCTGCGGTCAAACTGCTCAAATACAGTGAAGTATTTAGCATTGGGAGAGATTGGAATATCCCAGTAACCATCAGATGGATGTTTAACATAAGTGAGATAGGGTTTGTAGTCATCATCCAGCAGTCTGCGGTGAGGATTGATCCAAGAGTTGACTAAGGACTCATCCATGGTAATGTCGAATCCATTTTCTCTCTAGATGAGCTCAACAAATTTGGCTGCTTTCCAGTCTTTCTTCTTCTGTTGCGTTGCAGGAGAGTCGTTGGAATGTTCGGATGACATGTTGGATGCTAAATTTTTGAAGTGGGGAGGTGTCACACCCCAAAACCGGAACGACGAAACGTTCGGGGGCGGAGGACGTCATGTTTAGTATCACAAGATATGCATAATAGTAAGCAAGTAATGAACAACCATTTCATTAGAAAGAAAGTGTTTACAATGTGTGTGTTCACAAAACATAGAATTCATAAGCAAATAACAAAACAAGACTTGAAGCTATACTGCTCCATCTTCTGAATTCCCAGCACGAGTACTCGTCTAATAGGCTCCTGAGAATACAAGTTATTTGAAAGAGTTGATCAGCAATTAAGCTGGTGAGTTCATAATATTTTAGTGATGTAAGTAAGTTGTAAAATGTTGTTGAAAAATGTAGTTGTAACATGTAGCTGTAAAATGTAGTAAGTTGTAAGTTCTGTTTAGAAAAGTTCGCGTGTTCCTCTAGAAAATCCTATATTTCCTACTTTACTGAAAGATAAGTAAAAATGACTCTACAACCCTTTCTATGAGTACTAAATGGATACAAGTTATATAAAACTTGGAGTAAACAAACAATCGATTGTGCGCATCTGCCCTAAGCCCACAACCAAACAAGGAACAATAAATGAAGCGGATTGCACACATCCCATTGGTTGTTAGATCATTGTTGTATATAACCCTGGTGTATTCACTTGTTACTCATGGAGTTAGTTGTAATGGTTCCTTTATATTTTATGAAAAGATTCTTTAAGAAAACCCTTATTTATTATAATAAAATGATGACCACAGTGACTACTTTTATAATAACTTAGTTTATACTGGATATATATAATCTAATATCGGATAGAAAGTTGACTGGGTGACTCTGCCCTAAGCCCACAACCAAACAAAGAACAGGAAGTAAGGTGGAAAGCACACATACAACTACCTATTGGGTATTAATTATATATAACCATGATGTATAAACTAAAGTATTATAGAGTTAATCACCTAAGGTCCCTTAAGTTTATGCTGGTTTAATAAAATGGATTAAGCCCTTTACTGGGAAGTTTCTAGTTTTATATACCAAAAGTTCTGATTTGGAAAGTATGTTTTGTACTAGAAAACTGTGCATTGACTCTGTGTCTTAGGACTTGACCGATACTTGGTACCCTTATGATGACTTAATCTATACTAAGCATATATATATATATATATATATATATATATATATATATATATATATATATATATATATATATATATATATCTAGAATCGAATAGAAAATAGACTGGGTGAATTCGTCCCAAGCCCACAACCAAACAAGGAACAGGAAATGAAGCGGAGAGCACACATCCTATTACCTGTCGGATCCTATTGGTATATATATATCCTTTGATGTATACATTAAGGAATCATATGGTTAGCATTATGGTCCTTTTTATTAAACGTAGCCTTTTACCAAGGCATCTACTGTTATATGCTTGACTCGACTGTTCTGTTTGTCGTTTGTAAAAATTTAAGTTTTCCCTAGTTTATAACTATCTTAACTCGAAAATAGTTTGCATTTGTCTTTCAAGTGGTATTGTCACTTTATGAAAGTAATGGGAAATGTAAGTACACAGTTGTCGTTTAAAATGACATGCGGATGTACTAATGACCTAAAACATGTTTGTTTTATTAAGGTCATAATGTGAAGGCTAGTACCCCTACTAAACGCTCTCCTTGTCTAGAGATTAAGGGAACCAAACGCGACCTCTGCAAATTCTTGCATGCCGTGTAATTCACATTTTATATGATCATGTATACCAAATATAACTATCACCTTTTGTTTAATATAATGAGTTAGTGATTCATTGGTATAATTAGATCCTGTATGTTCTCATGCTATAGCAACCTAGTATGTTTGATTTGTATGGTATTGTTTGTTTCTCATAATAGTATTCTCTATGTATGTTATGTTTGTTTCTCATCATAGTATTCTCTCTGTATGTTATGTTTGTTTCTCATCATAGTATTCTCTCTGTATGTTATGTTTGTTTCTCATCATAGTATTCTCTCTGTCTGAACTGACTCTCTGTATGCTTCATTGTACTAGAAGTAATGAATAGCATCTTCCCAAACTATACCTATTATAGTTTGCTAATGTTTTACTTGGACTATTTGAAAAGACTGATTTATCTACTAAGTTATGCTTGTACTTTAAAAACGGAGTTTGACTAAACTATAAAGTAACATAACTTTAAAAGAGCTTTTGAAATGTTTTGATCACTTATAAAAGACATAAGCAACATTTTGAAAGATGTGTATAACAAACAATTACACAATTATCATTGTGTTCAACTTGTATTCCCCCGCTTAAAAGCATTTTAAACAGTTAAAAGATTCATTATGGGGTATGAACTCACCTGATGTGGGTGATTCAAACGGGTATGCATGTAAGGATGAGAAGTTCCCCAAATGAAGTCCCGAGACACAACAAGTCGATATGGAGGCTTGAAATGGCGATTAAGGTCCAAGAACACTAGTGTGTGTTCTTGGTGTTCTTGGTGTTTCTTGAAGATGATATTTGAAGATCAAAAATGAAACTCGGGATGATACTTGAGAGAGAACTCAAGTGTTCTTGAGGTGAAAGTGAAAGAATGAAGAAAAGTTGAAGGATATGAGCTTATATGGAGGAGTTTACGACCCAGCTTGAGTTTACGGCCGTAAACTCAAGTGTTGTGGTCGTGAACTCTTTTTGAAGAGGTTAAGGCTTGATTCTTTGTACAGTGTCTCTAGCAGGTACATTCTAACACTCATTCCTTAAGTGTACTAGGCTTAAAACTCCTTAGAATGACCTTTAACAAGGCTAGAACTCATTACTAGTGAGTTTGACACTCATTTGAGTTGATTGACTGAGCTTTAAAAGTAAAAAATTTTCGGGTTATCACATCATCCCCCCGTTAGATGGAATTTCGTCCCGAAATTAGCTTTCTTAGCATTGCTACTGGGGTTGCGCTCCTCTGATTGGCAGAATACCTACTCGTAGACCTGACAACTTTGCCCTGGTGTTCATGATAGGATTCATACTTGGTCCATCTATCATTACCTCGTGTATACAAGTCGTATACAATTAGGATTAGTAAGACGGTCGGATGTGCGACTCTGCCCCAGGTCCACAACCAAACAAGGAACAGGAGATAAGGCAGAAACACACATACTAAATCTGCATAATCATGATCATATACCACCCTCGCGTATACACTGAATAGTGATAGGTGGGCTGTATTCGTCCTTAGACTCTGTGCTCGAACTTGGTCAGCTGGACGAGTGGTATTTCGTGACGGTCTGCCGACATCTGACGATAAGGCTTCGGAGGACAAAGTACTCTTCGCACAAGTACTTCGGCGTTTAGAATATAAAAGATAAAACTGAGGTTTAGGTCGGACTGTCGACACGAATGACGAAAGTTTCGAGAACTTGCCGATCGAGGCGATAGAAACATATGAACTTAGGATGGTGAGTATTACGCCAATTCATGACGAATGATAGTAACAGACTCTTTACTGAACAAAGTTTTGGCCAATTGAAAGAAACGTCTGTTATACGATGATGTATCCCTAGTGTGTTCGATAATGTACTCCTAGTGTGTTCGACAATGTACTCTTTGTAAATGTTCCAGTGTTTCCTGTTTTCACTTTGATGTTAACACTCCTACGTATCGTACCGCTATGTACGCATACATACAAACAAAAGTGCTTTGATAACTGGCATTGATACTTTATATCATGATCCTCCTTGGTACCACTACGATCGCCTGTCACATACATGTTATGAATATTTAAGATGAATAAGACAGTCGACTGAGTAACCATGCCTCAAATCCTCAACCAAATAAGGAACATGGATTAAGGCGGGATCACTCACTCTAAGCCTGCAACCTCTTAGTTATTCACAACCATGATGCATATGCTACGCCATCATAGCTTCTCTAAACGGATCTTTTAGTTCTCTTGAATACTATGATCTATCTCTATATATGAGTTATTATAATTACCTTTTAAGTGTTTTCCCCAAGTTTTAATCTTATATGAATATAAATTAATTTTCAAAGTAATTACTATTTCGAAAAACGTACCGCTGCTTGTTGACGACTCCGGGGTAGGTTCTCCTGCGGTGATCAGTAGAATTCTTCCATCCGCGCCTGAGTTCTTTGTTATCGGGAAGTCCCTCTGATAGTGTCCAATCTCACCATAGCCATAACAAGCTTGGTTTTCTTCAGCTCCGGGGACTTGGGAGATCGGTTGAGCCGGTGCCCTGCAGAAACGGATTGTGTGTCCCTTTCTTTGGTAGTTCAGACACTGCATTTCCCGGCATACTCCAGTGTGGTGGTAGTTGCACTCTCCACACTTCGGGAGGGTTCCATCATATCGACTGGTAGGTGCTGGAGTAGTAGGTGCCGTGGCGGCGTACATAGTACTCGCTTGTTGCTCTTGCGGGGTGTCCTGTGTTGTTCGCTTCTTCTTCCTCTTGTTCCCCGACTTCTGATTATAGTCCTCTTCCCTCGATGGCTCGGGAATAAGGACTTTTACACCATGGCGGACTCCGTGGTCGATGAGTGGCTGAGCCAGGCGTTTAGCACTATCGAATGTGGCTGGGTTAGAAGACAACACATTTCCTTGGGTCGGAGCAGTCAGACCCCAAATGTATCTTTCTATCTTCTTGCTCTTCGGGGTAACCATTCCGGGGCATAGAGCTGCTAGGTCGCTGAACCGGTCAGTGTAGGTCACTATGACTGAGCCGACCATAGTGAGCTTCCATAGTTCTTGTTCCAGCTTTTGTACTTCGCCCCTCGGGTAGTATTCTTCCCTCGTTAACTCTTTTAGGTTTTCCCAACCTATTAAGTTAGCTACTGATAGGGTCAGTGACTTAACATGGTTGTTCCACCATGTTAGGGCCTCGCTAGAGAAGGTGCAGACAGCAAACTTCACTTTGCTCTCTTCTGGGTACAAACAGATTTCGAAGATCGACTCTGTTTTCTCGAACCATTACGAGAGGGCAATGACTCCGCCGGTCCCATTAAAGGACAATGGCTGGCATTTGGTGAAGTCCTTGTAGGAGAACTCTCTCGAGCGCACGGGGACCTCACCTTGAGAAGAATCAGTAGGTGTTCCACCTCCGCTGGTACTGGTGGAGTGATATTGAGCCATGGCTGTTGCCACAGCCGCAACCACTGCAGCGTTTATAGCTGCCATATCGATTTGTGAAGGAGGTGGTATTGGGGTTATCGGAGTAGTGCGTCTGTTTGATCTGTGAGGAGGCATCTTTTCTAAAAGAATACAAAGATGAGATGGAATAAGTCTAAAGAAATGGCCACAAGCCGAAAGCTGAAAAGACAAGGTTATCCTATTTCTGAGTGTACCGGGTCCTGACTTCCACAGGGTTCTAGAAACAATTCATAAATATTTTATACCTAATAAACTTTATGAATTTGGAATAGTTATCCTCGAATGAATATCAGTTTCCAGAATAATTATTACCAGCTGCATGTAAGAAAATAATTTTAACATATAATGTGAGTAGTGTTTCCACTCGCTCATTAAGTTAACAAGATTATTATTTATTAGTGTGACGTGTAAGACGTTTTGGTTACTTCCGTGGATCCTTCTTTGAAATCTTCTCATGAACTTGCCATCGTTTCCTCCTGACTCTTTTGTTGTCTACTATGAGGAAGTGGTTACATCTATCTGGGCTTGTCGTGCGAGAATGGAAGTGACTAAAGAATCTATGAGGTTTAAGGTAACTTTATGGGGTAATCCTTACAGAGTCTTCCTATAATTGTACAATGTATACAAGTTGTATATAACTTAAGACTAAATAGACCTTCGAATAAGTGATCCTACTTCAACACCACAACCAAACAAGGAACAGGTAGTGAAGCGTAGATCACAAATTCTAAGTCTATAAATTCTCAATTATATATAACCTTAGGAGTATACATTGCAAGATTATAGACCTATCCGTAAGGGTCTTTTAAGTTGTCACATAGGTTATTTGTATGGTGCCTAAAATACTCCTATAGTATTTTAATGTAATGTACTTGGTATGTTTTAAACTTGTTATCGCGTTATAGTATCATAGAATACTCCTATAGTATTCTAACTCTAATGTACTTGATCTAGTATTCTCTTGACTGGTGTTCAGGTAAGTTTTAAGACTGTTGCAACGCCACATCACTCCCAAACACATGTCGGTCACATCTGGAATGAATATAGTTGATCAGGCTATATTGATCCGAGCTATGATTACATAACTGTTCAGGTTTGACGACAGCGTTCAACCTTTAAATACTTTAGTTCTGTTCTCCTTGTGATACTTGTTCTAATATGTACACGTATAAGCAAGTAGGTATATTTTTATAACTTATCGTTATACTCTTAAAATATATCATTATCCAGAGCACTTAAGCCCCATTGTATTTATAGTTGTATATATTTTATTGGTTGATATACTTAGTTCACTATAAACAATGCTCTGATACCAATCTGTCACACCCCAAAACCGGAACGACGGAAACGTTCGGGGGCGGAGGACGTCATGTTTAGTATCATAAGATATGCATTATAGTAAGCAAGTAATGAACAACCATTTCATTAGAAAGAAAGTGTTTACAATGTGTGTGTTCACAAAACATAGAATTCATAAGCAAATAACAAAACAAGACTTGAAGCTATACTGCTCCATCTTCTGAATTCCGAGCACGAGTACCTGTCTAATAGGCTCCTGAGAATACAAGTTATTTGAAAGAGTTGATCAGCAATTAAGCTGGTGAGTTCATAAGATTTTAGTGATGTAAGTAAGTTGTAAAATGTTGTTGAAAAATGTAGTTGTAACATGTAGCTGTAAAATGTACTAAGTTGTAAGTTCTGTTTAGAAAAGTTCGCGTGTTCCTCTAGAAAATCCTATATTTCCTACTTTACTGAAAGATAAGTAAAAATGACTCTACAACCCTTTCAATGAGTACTAAATGGATACAAGTTATAAAAAACTCGAAGTAAACAAACAATCGATTGTGCGCATCTGCCCTAAGCCCACAACCAAACAAGGAACAAGAAATGAAGCGGATTGCACACATCCCATTGGTTGTTAGATCATTGTTGTATATAACCCTGGTGTATTCACTTGTTACTCATGGAGTTAGTTGTAATGGTTCCTTTATATTTTATGAAAAGATTCTTTAAGAAAACCCTTATTTCTTATAATAAAATGATGACCACAGTGACTACTTTTATAATAACTTAGTTTATACTGGATATATATAATCTAATATCGGATAGAAAGTTGACTCGGTGAATCTGCCCTAAGCCCACAACCAAACAAGGAACAGGAAGTAAGGCGGAAAGCACACATCCAACTACCTATTGGGTATTAATTATATATGACCATGATGTATAAACTAAAGTATTATAGAGTTAATCACTTAAGGTCCCTTTACTGGGAAGTTTCTAGTTTTGTATACCAAAAGTTCTGATTTGGAAAGTACGTTTTGTACTAGAAAACTGTGCATTGACTCTGTGTCTTATGACTTGACCCATACCTAGTACCCTTATGATGACTTAATGTATACCGAGCATATATATATCTAGAATCGAATAGAAAATAGACTGGGTGAATTCGTCCCAAGCCCACAACCAAACAAGGAACAGGAAATGAAGCGGAGAGCACACATCCTATTACCTGTCGGATCCTATTGGTATATATATATATATATATATATATATATATATATATATATATATATATATATATATATATATATATATATATATATCCTTTGATGTATACATTAAGGAATAATAAGGTTAGCATTATGGTCCTTTCTATTAAACGTAGCCTTCTACCAAGGCATCTACTGTTATGTGCTTGACTCGACTGTTCTGTTTGTCGTTTGTAAAAATGTAAGTTTTCCCTAGTTTATAACTATCTTAACTCGAAAATAGTTTGCATTTGTCTTTCAAGTGGTACTGTCACTTTATGAAAGTAATGGGAATTGTAAGTACACAGTTGTCGTTAAAAATGACATGCGGATGTACTAATGACCTAAAACATGTTTGTTTTATTAAGGTCATAATGTGAAGGCTAGTACCCCTACTAAACGCTCTCCCTGTCTAGAGATTAAGGGAACCAAACACGACCTCTGCAAATTCTTGCAAGCCGTGTAATTCACATTGTATATGATCATGTATACCCAATATAACTATCACCTTTTGTTTAAAACAATGAGTTAGTGATTCATTGGTATAATTAGATCATGTATGTTCTCATGCTATAGCAACCTAGTATGTTTGATCTGTATGGTATTGTTTGTTTCTCATAATAGTATTCTCTCTGTATGTTATGTTTGTTTCTCATCATAGTATTCTCTCTGTATGTTATGTTTGTCTCATCATAGTATTCTCTCTGTATGTTATGTTTGTTTCTCATCATAGTATTCTCTTTGTTTGAAGTGACTCTTTATATGCTTCATTGTACTAGAAGTAATGAATAGCATCTTCCTAAACTATACCTATTATAGTTTACTAATGTTTACTTGGACTGTTTGAAAAGACTCATTTATCTACTAAGTTATGCTTGTACTTTAAAAATGGATTTTGACTAAACTATAAAGTAACATAAATTTAAAAGAGTTTTTGAAATGTTTTGATCACTTATAAAAGACATAAGCAACATTTTGAAAGATGTTTATAACAAACAATTACATAATTATCATTGTGTTCAACTTGTATTCCCCCCCCCCTAAAAGCATTTTAAACAGTTAAAAGATTCATTACGGGGTATGAAGTCACTTGATGTGGGTGATTCAAACGGGTATGCGTGTAAGGATGAGAAGTTCCACGAATGAAGTCCCGAGACACAACAAGTCGATATGGAGGCTTGAAATGGCGATTAAGGTCCTAGAACACTAGTGTGTTGTTGGTGTTCTTGGTGTTTCTTGAAGATGATATTTGAAGATCAAAGATGAAACTCGAGATGATACTTAAGAGAGTACTCAAGTGTTCTTGAGGTGAAAATGAAAGATTGAAGAAAAGTTGAAGGATATGAGCTTATATGGAGGAGTTTACGGCCCACCTTGAGTTTACGACCGTAAACTCAAGTGTTGTGGCCGTGAACACTTTTTAAAGAGGTTAAGGCTTGATTCTTTGTACAGTGTCTCTAGCAGGTACATTCTAACACTCATTCCTTAAGTGTACTAGGCTTAAAACTCCTTAGAATGACCTTTAACCAGGCTAGAACTCATTACTAGTGAGTTTGACACTCATTTGAGTTGATTGACTGGGCTTTAAAAGTAAAAAAATTTCGGGATGTCACAGGAGGAGTCTTCGGTCACCCAGGAGAGGGGGTTTTTTGAATGATTTTCTTTGGCGGTGGAGACTGATGTTGCAGTGGCAACTGATGGCTTGGATTCAAGTGATGAGATGGTTGCGGTGAGGAAACTTTTTAAGTTATGATGGGGGGCTTCTATGCTGACAGATGGTGTTTGAATGATGGTCTTCATCACTTCCCCCTCTTGAGGAATGCAAACCCGGAGCTTCCTCAAGCCATTCCTTAAGACCATCGACTTTAGCACACACCTCCTGAAATTGAGCTTTCAGTGCATCAGCCAGTTGATGATTGTTTGGGATGGTGGTGTTGAAGAGTAATCGATGAATCTCCTTTGTAAGTTGAAGGATCTCAGGACCATGAAAATTTGAAGAGAGAGAGCGTTGGAGTCTGTTGATGGTAGATTGGAGTACCGAGATGGTGAACTCATAGGCAGTGTGAGTTTCATCTATCAGCTTCTGGTAGTGAGTGGACTGGTCCGTAATGGCTTTTTAAAGATCTGCCTTGATTGCGGATACCTCAGAGATGAGGCGCTCCGCAGTAGCCATAAACTGCTTATGATCAGCTTGTCGACTTGTATCAAGAGCTCGAATTCCCATTTCAACTTTCAAGGAAATTCGCTCTGCAGCTAGTGTTTCACGAGTTTCAAGCCTTTCGATTCTTTCAATCAGTGACTGCGGTCCTGGCAAGTCTTCAGGTTGCGGTTGAGTGGGCTTAACCGCAGTAAGAATCTCGTCTACTTTGGCTTGTAGGCTCAGAAATTATTTCCTGGACACAACATTCTTCTTATTCTTATTTTTCTCTTTTGGTTTGGAGGTTGAGTGTTGAGAACCACTCGAAGCTTCTTCTTCATCAAAAATCATTAGATCATCATCAGAAGGAGTAGGTTGATTTACCTCATTAAGATCAAAGTCATCGAATCCGAAGGTAGGTACAGAGCTAACTTCTATTGCGGTGCCATCATCTTGAGAATCTCTAACTGTTGGAGTTGGAGGGAGTTTGGATGTTCCTACACCACCTTGAGTGGTATGTGCGTTGCAGAGTGTCTCAGCCATGGTGGACATCCACTCTTGTACTTTGAGAATGGTGGCTACGGTGTTGGCGTTATTAATTGGGTCAGCCCAGTACTTCGCTACGATTTTGATCTCCTGCTGTTTTTGTTGAAGCTGCTTGGTTTGTTGGTCCTTTCTTGCTTGAAATTCCCTACAAAAAGGGGCATATTTCTTGATTTCTGATTCTGAGACTGGATTGTAGTGTATCCATGAATCGTTTAATTCGTCACCGTCAAATCCTTGAAATCGCACCGAGGTGTCCCTCGGGTTCACGGATCCTTGCACAATGGTGCTCACCGTGGCTAAACCACCTATAAAAGATGTAAGTAGAGTAGGATTTCCTGAGCATCCTCGGTCTCCTTGACCCGTGGTCAAGTCTGGCCTCGAATCAGTTCTGGCAAGGGCGGAAGAATTGCCCTGCGGTTGGGAAGGTGTTTGAAGTGTTTAGGTTACAAACAAGAGGATGGAGTTCAACTCCTCGGGAGAAAAGAAATGTAGACGGGAAGCCCTGGAGACCTTAGGGCGAGGACCAGTTCCATCCCCTTGGGAGTGAACTGGGGGTGAGTCTCCATGTTCGGTTGAAACAGACACACTTTCTGTGTCTGAGTGGAATTCGATGGTTGTAATGAATGGGTCTGTGACCACCCCAAGGACTCCCGGAGCCTTTTGAAAGGCTACGGCATCAGTCCGGTCACGTATTTGGCCAGTGGAATCGGTTTTTCTTTTCTTGAGGATAGCAATGGGTTGTGTGTCATCATCAGAATCACTGGAGGAAGAGGGAGGTTGAGTGTCAGTTGATTCGCCATCTGAGGATTCAATTTGTTTGAGTATCCTTTTCTTGGATGGTTCAGTATGTTTGGGAGCATCTGTCTTCTTTGGGGTTCCATGTTTCTTGATGATGTTGTGGGGACCTTGGCGAGCTGAGGCTAATTGCTTGCGTCTTTTTGAAAGAGATAAGTTGGAGAGAGTGGTGGAAAATGGGACTACGGTACTACCAGGATTGATGGGTGTGGATAAGGCTTGTCTAGGTAGAGGCGGGGTAGAAAGGTATGGGTCAATACCTTCCGTAGCCTCTATGTGGTCAGTGACATCAATGGTTTCAAGTCCAAGTGAGGACAAAATGTGGACTGGTAGTCGTCTAATGGGTCCGAAGATATATTGATCTTTAGAGAGATTGTACCTTTTTAGATCTCTGGTGATGAAGAATTTGACATCGTTGCCCATGCTTAGACCTGCATCCGCATGAAGGCCCGAGATGCATAGTGACCAGAATCTTGCAAAGGTGAGCTCGTTAGGGTTTTCTTTTAGACTCTCTTTGGGAATGTACTGCAAGAAGTCATCCCATAGGATCTGACCGTAGTTGACATCGTGGCCAGTGAAGATACTCCAGACTAAGTCTAAGAGCTTGAGGCCCATGTTATCAGTGCCTCCGGTTCTGCCGTACAGACTGCGGATCACGAAATTCGCCTATGCCCTGAAGCTTCTTTTGGTAGCCCATTTGGTAAAGTGCAGAAAGAATGTCCGCCATGCTTAGGGTGAAAATCTTAGTTGAAGGATGAACTAACAGGTTGATGGCGTTGAGAAAGTTTTCTTTGTTCATAATAACCAAGGAATCATTTATTAGATTCAAGTGCACTTCTTGAAGGTTGTTGAGGGGTCGATATGCTGAGAAAGCACATTTGAAATGGGTTGATTGAGGAACCACATCTGTGAACGAATCAAAAGGACCAAATAATGGGTAATTTGACAAGAACTTGATCATTAACTTGATCGGAGCATTGTAAGAGGGATGGTCTTCAAACACGCCCTAAAATTGCTTGAAGCAATTGTTGGCATTTGGTTTCTTGAGGCAGATTCTGAACCAGTTGGGTTGCTGAGGCAGATGCCTTGGAGAGTTTCTTCGAAATACCCGATTTCACCATTTTTGAAGAGGTTGAAGAAGTTGCAGGTAATATAGAGTGCAAGAAGATGAAGGAGAAGGAGTTTGACTTGAGAGTTTTTAGAAAGCGTAAAACTTTCTTGGGGAAGAAGACGAGGGTTTTATAGTGGCGGATTTGAAACGGTTATTGATTTTACCCTAAGTGAAATTGGAGAAGGTAAAAATGTTTGGGTTGTTTTTTATTTGAATAGGAAGATTAATCTCAGCCACATATTAGATAAAAATGGGTTTAATTTATTTTTTGAGATTTTCCAAAAAGGTGGGGGGCATTTAATGAAATGTCAGTTCCTAAACATCACGTCTGAAGAACGTGTGGTGAGGGGTTAATCCGTTGTACAAAGGAGGAAGATGTAACGGATTTGACGTTTTGGGGGTAAAGGAAGAGACAGTTTAAACGAAATTTTTTATGGAAAGTTGAACTTTTTGTCATTATACCCAAAATAGGTCTGACACAAGGTTTATTCAAAAAGTGGAACTGAGACAGTGACGTGGGTGAGAGATTAATCACTGTGATTGCGGATTGAGACTTCATTAAATAGCACACCCTGTTTCAAGAATTTATAGAATGTTTTTTGAATGTTTTTCTTATTTAATGAGAAATTATTAAATAGCACACCCTGTTTCAAGAATTTATGACGTGGGTGAGAGATTAATCAATGTGATTGCGGATTGAGACTTCATTGCGGATGGATCTATGATCATTACGGATGGATGGCTCGATGACTGCAGTAGAAGAACTGAGGAGAGCACTAGAACAAAAATTAGTAACAACTAACAATAAGGACCATTGAAAGATAGATATGATGTATAGTTACGGTACATGAGATGTACTGCGGTACATAGAATATACTGCGGTACATAGGATATACGAAAACTATCTATCATAAATAAGTTCAATTAGGACCGCAACAGAGACCAAGGATGGTCTGCGGTACCTATCAATTCAAAAAGAACTGCAGGTCCGGATTCATCATTCCTGAAATTTATAAGAAACTGTTGAGTTTTGTAGAGTCAAGTGCCTTTGTGAATACATCAGCAATCTCTTCATGAGTATGGGCAAAAATTAGTTCAATGTTACCTTTCAAGATGTGGTCTTTAATGAAGTGAAACCGTAGTTCAATATGCTTTGTCTTAGAGTGCTGAATTGGATTGTGGGAAATCACTATAGCACTCTCAGAGTCACAATAAATTGGTATCCGCAGCATTCTGTATCCGTAGTCCATGACTTATGTTTTCATCCATAAGACTTGTGAACAACGGCTGGCTGCGGCCACATATTCAGCTTCCGTGGTAGACAGTGATACACAACTTTGTTTTCTTGATGACCAGCTGACAAGTCTTCCACCCAGAAATTGACATCCACCGGAGGTGCTTTTTTGATCTACTATGCATCCGGCATGATCCGCATCTGTGAATTCTTGTAGGCTGAAGTCATTCCCTGCGGGGTACCATAAACCAAGGGTCTTGCTGCCTTTTAGGTATCTTAGAATCTGTTTGGTTGCGGTCATGTGTGACATTTTTGGGTCAGCCTGGTATCTTGCGCATACACCTATTGCAAAGACAATGTCTGGTCGGCTTGCGGTGAGGTACATCAATGATCCAATTATACCTCTATAAGTCTTGTGATCTACTGATCCTCCGGAAGGATCAACAAATATCTTATATCCGAAGGCCATGGGGACCATGGCCAAAGAACAGTTGTCCATTGAGTATTTCTTTAGTAGTTCAGTGGTGTATTTCTCCTGATGGATGAATATCCCTTGAGGGACTTGTTTCACTTGAAGTCCTAGAAAGAAGTTAATCTCTCTATTCATGCTAATTTGGAACTTGTTGGTCATGAGCTTAGCAAATTCATCCACCATTTCCTGATCAGTTGATCCGAAGATGATATCATCCACAGATATTTGTACAAGCATAAGGTGATTACCGTTTGCTTTTCTAAATAGAGTGGGATCAATCACTCCTCTTTTGTATCCGGACGAGACAAGGAATTCAGAGAGGGTCTCGTACCACGCTCTTGGGGCTTGCTTTAGACCGTAGACTGCTTTTTCAAGCTTGAAGCAGTAGTCAGGGAATTCAAGACTTTCAGAACCCGGAGGTTGCTGAAGATAAACCTCCTCTTTTAATTCACAATTGAGAAAAACACTTTTCACATCCACTTGGTGTACCTTGATGTTCTTGTGAGCTGCGTATGCTAAGAAGATCCGGATGGATTCCATTCGTGCTACCGGAGCATACGTTTCGTCATATTCAATACCTTCAAGTTGACTATATCCCTTGGCAACTAGCCTTGCCTTGTTTCTGACGACCACACCAGATTCATCCAGCTTGTTCTTGTACACCCATCTAGTACCAACAATAGTGTGACCTGGCGGCTTCGGAACAAGTTGCCACACTTTTTTTCTTTTGAATTCTTCTAGTTCTTCTTGCATTGCGGATATCCAGTCTGGTTCTAGTAAAGCTTCTTTGATCGTTCGAGGCTCAACTGAGGACATAAATGCTGCATAGTGACAGTGATCTGATAAGTCCTTGGAAGATCGAGTTTGGATACCTGCGGATGGGTTGCCGATGATTTGACCTGGTGGGTGGTCCTTCGTCCATACGTATAGGTGGGGTTGTAGATGATCAGCAGCTGCAGTAGAGGGAATGTCTTCAATATCAGAAGACTCTGCGGTTGGAGATGGCAGTTCCCCCTGGACTTGAGAACATCCTGCGGAATCATCTTGGACTATTGGAGCGAGAATAGCATTTTCTTGAGCAGTTGCAAGAGGTTCCCCCTGGATTGCTCATGGAGGATGCTCTTGAGTTTGAGAAGGTTCCCCTGGATTATTGGAATTGAGAAAATTCTCGAGTCTGTTCTTGTGTCAATGTTCTCTATATCTTCATCATCTGAGTCAGATGAGACATTCGATGGTAAGGATTCTCTACGGATGGGAACTTGAGCTACATCAAGTACTGGAACCTCGATGGTTGCGACTTGATCCGGAGTGGAGCTTTCCCCCTCAACCGGCGAGGTGGAAGTATTGAGTGATGCTACATCGGATAAAGATGGACCAGATACATCAGCATGCTGCTGTAGAGCTTCCTGGGACACAAGAACTTCGGATAACTTGGCTGTTTCGACAGGGTCAAAGAGATCTTCATAGTTTACTTCAACTAGGTTTAGTGGACCCGAAGAAGTAGGAATATCACTTTCTAGGATTGATGTGGTTTCGGTTGATGGAGCGGTGTTGCGGATGTGATAATCATCGAATTTGACATCGAAGCTTTCAATTATTAGCCTTGTGCATCTAATGAGAACTATATACGAAACTTTGTTTCTTGAGTAGCCAAGAAAGAGACCTTCATCAAACTTCGATGCAAACTTGATAAGATGATCTATGTTGTTGATCACAAAACATCTACACCCAAAGATATGAAAGAATCGGACATTTGGCTTGCGGTTGTTAAGGCCCTCATAAGGAGTTTTACCGAGATGCTTGCATTCAATGCTTCGATTCTGCATAAAACATGTTGTGGCCACTGCTTCGGCCCAGATGTAGAGAGGAAGGTGTGCGAAGTTGAGCATAGATCTGGCTGCTTCTACCAGAGTTAGGTTCCTTCGCTCAACTACTCCAATCTGTTGCGGAGTGTAAGGAGCTGAGAAATTGTGAGTGATACCTTTTGTAACCAAGAAGTTGTTTAAGAGATGGTTGGTAAACTCAGTTCCATTATCATTTCGGATGTGACACACTGGTAGTTTGATTTGAAGCTTTATCTCCTTGATGAAATTGATGAGAGTCTGCGGTGTTTATGACTTGAGTTTAAGAAAGAAAACCCATGTGAAGTGTGTGAAGTTATCTACTATAACCAGTATGTATTTCTTGTGGTGAAGACTGGCTACGGTAGATGGACCGCAGAGATCAATGTGTAGGAGTTCTAGTGGTTCAGAAATTGAAGAATCAATCACCATTGGGTGACTTGCTTTGGATTTCTTTCCACATTCACATGCATGACAGAGAGTATCATTGCTGAACTTGAGGATTGGAAGACCTCGGACGAGTTCTCCGGTGACCAAATTGTTGATGTATCTGAAGTTGAGATGAGCTAGCTTGCGGTGCCATAGCCAACTGACTTCGGATACTGCTTTGGATAGGAAGCATAATTGCGGTTTGCCTATGATCAGAGAGACGTCCAGAGGATACATAGTACCTTCGGATCTCGATTTTGATCACACATGTGTTCCTATCGCTTGTCATTACATAGCAAAATTGGTCATCAAATTCAACTTGATGGCCTGCCTTACATAGTTGGCCAACACTGATGAGATTGTGTTTAAGGCTTTCTACGTAAGCAACTTTTTGAATAGAGAAGTTTCCCATAGTAAGAACACCATAACATCGGATTATCCCATTCGCATTGTTACCGAATGTGACATTTCCACCGTTGCAAATTGGCCTGAAATCCCGAAGGTATTCTAACCTTTCGGTCATGTGCAAGGAGCAGACACTGTCGATTAACCATTCTTCTTCTTGTTCCTCCTTGCACAAATCCTGAGAATTACACGGTTAGTTTAGGCATCCAAACTAGTTTGGAGCCTGGGACAATAGGTGAAAATCTGAATGATGCATGAACCGAGGTTGCAGGGACGGGTTTCGTGTCAACTTTTAAGCCTAGTCCTGGGTGTTTGTGAGATTTTGGAGTGTTGTGTTTTTTAGAAAAGTTACGAGGTTTCTGAAACAAACCAGATTTGACATGAGATGAACCATTTTGACAACTACATTGACATTGACAAGATGAAATTTTTTCTTTCATTCTGACACCTTGTTTGGTTAGCGGTCTAAATGATGAGTTAGGCTTGTGACTGGTACGAGAGTGATAAGATTTGGCATTGGTGCTGTTGGAATTTGAAAAAGTTGGTTTCGAAGAAGATTGAGCACGTGTAGATCTTTTGGACCTTTTTGTTGGGTATGGTAAAATACCCTTCCACTTGTTAAAATTTTGATGTGATTTCAAAAGTGTTGGAGTGGGTAAGACACCCTTCCATTTTGGATCATCTGAGGAATAGATTTGAAAACCATTGCTTCGAAAAGACTTTTCTTTCTTTTTGGTTGTGTCAGATGGGTTTGAAACAACTGTTGAAACTATGCATTCCTTTTTGTATGTTTTCTGAATGGGAGAGTTTTTTGAAAAATAGTGCGGGAAAACAAACTTTTCTGGACTCCTAGATTTTGGAAATCTGATATGCCTTTTGTTTTTAGAAAAGTTTTGTCGATTTGTGCCTCGGGATCGAATTTCCTCTTTGAAAGCCTTTTTAGATAAGGTTTTTGGAGAACCGCACTCATTCGTGTTCAGCTGCGGTTTCCTGGAAACCTTTGAAAATTTATGAAAACGAGGGCTAGAGTCATCCGAACTGAAGGATTTAGGGTTTTGAGAGCATTGACCTACTTCAAAGTTTTCTATGGGTAATTCATGATGAATTGGCTGAAGAGTCACAGAGCTTTTGTTTGAGGACTGCGGTAAGGAAGATTTGACTACCGCAAAATAAGACTGAGTTGGAACATCTGTGGGATTTTTGTGGGACTTCTGCAGCTCATGATTGCAATGAGAGACACTACGGTCTGAGGGCAGAGATGGGAAGTCTTGTGAGACTTCGGAGCTCTCTATGACAATTTCCTTATCAACTACGGATGAAGTTTGAGCATTTGGGTAGATTGTGCCACAGATAGGCATTTGATCACTTATGTGACCCGAAACCTCAGGCACAATTTCCTCAATGACACAATTATTACTTAGATTATGAAGTCTACCGAAGTGTCTTCTGATGTCTTCGGGAAAGGTCTTGTCATTGACTGGGTGTTGGGGTATAAAGTTTTCCATGAATGACTTTGTAATGTTTGACTTTTGTAAAACCCACTTGCATGTGGTGCATTAGCCTTGTGGCATGAGATAAAGAGTGAGAGAGAGACATGTAAACACCTCTATATAAGGTGGCTTCATACCACTTGTAGAGGTGTGCTTGAGAGGTGTAAAAGTTGAGTGTGTAAGTGTGTGTTATTTATGTAGACTAGATCTATGTCCTTTTTTGTAACACAATACATAATCAATACATCTCTTGAACACCCAAATCACCATGTTCTTATGTCACAACAATTGGTATCAGAGCGGGTCTTCAAGATCAAGGTGATTTTTGAAGAACGATTCTCGGTTTGGCAATATTTGTCACAATTGAAGCAATTTTTGGTGAGTCTCTCTCTATGATCTCTCTAATTTCATTGAATTCGTGTGTTGCGTTTTTGATTTGTGATCGTTTGACTCGTTGGATCAAATTTTTCTTGAAAAATCCCATTGATGATCCAATAATTTTTTTAAGATCAAGGCAAATCAAAATTTGTATCTGTTACTATTCATCAGATTGAGTCCAAGATTTTCGATCCGGTACTATTCATTAAATCCATATTCGAAGTCAAATGTCTAAATTCCTTGATTTGTTAATCATTTGCAACCCAAAACAACTTTCGTATGCTTCACTGTTCATAAAGCCCATTTTGCAATCTAATATGATTTGTTAATACCTCAAGCCCATTCATACGTTATATTGACTGATATCAATAATTGAGGATCTGTTGATTTGTACACCTGCATTACCGAGTTGTACATTTGCTCTAAAGTCTATTTCCGTTGTTCGTTGGTGCTCTTTCACAGATTGTTCATTTGTCGATTATTCTTGAGTTCCGATTTCATTCTTTCATCTCTAATAATCAGTTGTTATTGATTGTTAATCTGAGTTTAGATATCGATTTCAAATGATGTATATGTGATGAAATCAGATTTGTTTGTATCTAAATATTGAAATCGGAAATTAATTTTGAGCTTTTATAAATCTTGATCAAGAACTTTATAAACAATAATGAAGAACTATTCAAATAGCGAGTTTGATCTGAATTTGCTCTGAAAAGTTTTCGATTTGTGTTTGTTAACTGACGAATTCGAAAAGTCAAAGTTGGGTTGAAAAGTCAAAATCGATTGAATTAGGTTCTTGATGCCGTTCATCAATGGATTCACGATTCGTGAATGAACAAGCGAAGGCTTGGGTGGATGACGATTTTGGAATTCGATTTTGGAGTATTAGTTGCTTTGATGCATCAATGTCGAAATTTTGATTTTAATTTCGAATGTTTGGAGTCGATTGATGGGTTTAAGGTGAGTGGATTTTGGAGTCGACATGAGACAAAGGTTAAGAACGAAGGCTGTGAAATCGATTCTTGGCAAATGATGTTGATGTTGATGTGGTTTACTGATTTGGAAATCGAAGATTGTTTTTGGCTAATGGTTTTTGATTTCGAATGTTTGGGTTATGGATTGATTTTGAGGAAGACTGATGAAGACTTTGTTGCTTCATTAAATCGACGACGATTTTGGTTTCAATTAAACAGACGAAGCCTTGAAGCTTTTGGAGTTCATGTGTTTGTTCTTGATGATCGATAATTTTGATTTGGAAAGAACTGGGTTAATGTACGACGGGTCGCTGTGTTTGGATTTTGAAGATACGATGGGTCAATTGTTGATGTTGGTTTGATGTTGGTATGTTGATTCTACAGTTGATTCAGAGGTTGAATGATTAAGATGTTACTGTTCACTGGATAGGCTTCGTATGCTGAGAATTTTTCGTTTGATTGGGGAAGATGAAGTTTCATACGAAGAGGAGAGAGAAAATAGGCAGTTGAATTTCATACGAAGGGGTAGAGAGGATTTTGTACTAAGGGTCTATGATTTTGAATGTACGAAGAGATACAGTGCTTCGAATGAATGGAAGAAGAAATCAAATAGTTACAATTTTGGTCCCTGCTCTTTTAACGAAGTGGTATAAAAGGTTCAACCTTCGTATGAATGATCAAAGTTTCGTATGATTTGAACAAATGACAAATTTTCAAATTCAGTCCCTTAACCTTCGAATATTTGGCAACCTTGACAATTGACTGAAGTTTCGAACTTTTGACACTTTTCACCCAACTTCGAAAATTGTCTGAAGCTTCGTATGTTTGGGACAACTCTTCGTATGTTTGGAGCACAAAGGGCAGAATTTTCGAAAATAGTCCCTGAGGCTTCGAATGTTTGGCAGTTGGTAGCCAAATTCGAAAAAGGACTGTTTTTGCTGAAAATTGAAGAAAATACATTTCAGGCCCGTGCAGTTTATGCAAATTGACGCTTTCTACCCAGCTTTGGAAAAGGGGGAGAGTTTTGCATATTTTGCTGTTTTGGGCGCACCGGGTCATTACAGAATTTTGAAATTGACAATTTCTACCCATTTTTGATAAATTTTGTCAAAGGCGATCCGTGAACGAAGCTAAAGATTGAATATTTTTTGGATTTTCCGGATTGAAGCACAAAGTTTATGTCACATGTTAAGGGGGAGTTTTGACACGAAAAATTCCGAATAGAGCATGTTCTCTTTCCTTGAAGGTTTTATAATCAAATTTCAATTATAAAAAGGGGGAGAAGTTTATATGGAAATTCGAACTTGGATTTTTCATATTACGCGGATTTGACGACTAAAGTGACCTTGAATTTTTTGAAGCTTACGAAATGATGCAATTGGAAGTTAGAAAATGATTTATTTTCGAAATGGGTTTGGTTTTATTGAAGATTTTTGGGGTGTGTTTTCATGCTCAACTTTTGGTGATCAATTTGGAGTTTGAGAAGCTCGTGATCATTCGTTGATGCTCGATTTGTATGGTCTCACATCCTAGAGCCGAAATTGAAGAATCATGAAAGAATTGAATATTGAAGTTCGTTTCGACATGTGTCACCCTTGAGGCTCGGATCGCATAGTTGCTCGATTTTGGAAGATTTGAAGTGGGTCATCCATTCCTAACTTTGAGGGGGAGAATGTTGGGGTACAAAGTTTTCCATGAATGACTTTGTAATGTTTGACTTTTTTAAAACCCACTTGCATGTGGTACATTAGCCTTGTGGCATGAGATAGAGAGTGAGAGAGAGACATGTAAACACCTCTATATAAGGTGGGTTCATACCACTTGTAGAGGTGTGCTTGAGAGGTGTAAAAGTTGAGTGTGTAAGTGTGTGTTATTTATGTCGACTACATCTATATCCTTTTTTGTAACACAATACATAATCAATACATCTCTTGAACACCCAAATCACCATGTTCATTGTGCAATCTTTAATTCTGCATGCCAAACCATGTTCTTATGTCACAACACTGGGAAATGAAATTCTCGGTCCGGAGGGACATACTGTCGATCTTTGTTAAACTGGGGTGAGGAATCCTTTGCGGTAGGATATCCATTGGACCAACCCCAATTGTATGTATTGTCCATAGTTCCATTATTCACCAAAGTTTCAATAGCTTCACTTTCATTAAACAGTTTTTCTATTAATAGATTTAAGCGTACAATCTCACTCTGAGCTAAATCTCTTTGGTTCAAGGCTATCTCTAATTGTGTTTCACTCAACATTCTTGCATCTTTCTCTAAATCTAAGTCCTTTTCTAACATAGCTACTTTGAGTCTTTTGTTGTCCAGTCGTCCTCTTACATGACACATCTCTTGGGACGCTATATTCTTCTCATCTAGATCTTTGTTATAGTCTGTAAGGACGGCAACACATGTGTCATTAAGATTGTCTATGAAAGGTTGACAGTCATGCATGCTATAATTTAGAGTTTGAATCATGAGTTTTACCTGTTCGACGACGCTTAGAGTTCCATCCTTTGCCATATAGCAGTAGTTCTTTTCCAGCTTTGTATACACATCATCATCCATAGTTGCCAGCATGCAGATCCTGCCTTTTCCTTTGATGTTGCTGATGGCTTCATCCTCATCTCCGGATGACCAAACTTGATGGTCTATTTTTACATGGGCTACGTAAGCCCTTGCATTTTCCCTTTCTTCCAATTCTTGATCCATTCTCAGATAGAATGCTCTGTCTTTCAGTATGTTGGCCTTGCAATCTTTCGCAAAATGATTTTCTTTGTTGCACTTGTGACAAATTACAACATCATTTTTGTCTTCTGAGGGAGTACCGGAGTCAGTGATTTGGATGGACTGCGGTGCCTCCTTGGGTTGAGTATTTTGAGATTGCGGTGGTGGATGAGAACTTTTGGGATATTTAGAGTGGTTATTCTGTGGGTTGAAGTTACAGTTGAATGGAGGTTTGTTGAACTGATGATTCTTACGAAAAGAAAAGGGTGGTAGTCGGTTGAACTGTTGGCTAACAAGAGCAATAGCCTTCTGAAATTCTTCTTCATCATCATTCTCTGAGTCAGCTTCATATGACTGCGGAGGAGTGTTATACGAGGGAGAGTAGGATTGATTGTGTGGAGCTTGTGCTATAAGATCAAGTGGTCCTCCGAAGTCAGCACAATCTTTGAGTACGGTGGATTCTTGTGCTTGCAGTTCCCCATAGAGCTTGTAGAGAGACAAAGAATGAATCTTCCTATCTCCTTGAACTATCATCTTAGCCGTAGTCCAATGTCTTCCCAAACCCTTAAGAAACTGAAGGTTTGTTTCATGGTTACTGCGGATGGTGCCAACATTAGATAACTTAGTGACTATCAGGTTGAATCTTTTGAAGGAGTCTTCCAAACTTTCGCCACTATGAGCTTCGAAGTTGTTGAACTCATTGAGTGCAGTTGTGAGCTTCTTATCTTGAGCTTGTTCTGAGCCCTCATACAAGTTCTTGAGGACTTACCAGATCTCTTTTGCTGATTTGCAGTTTATGATAATGTCGAAGTTGTCAGGAGCAAGTCCACAAGAGATTTCATAAAAAGCAACCGCATCATTTTCCATTTTATCGAGATCATCTCTGGTGGGACGGTTCATGAGTGGTTGACCTCTTCCTAGTCTGGCTGTAGCGCCGTCAGTTTGAACTGGTGTAAGAACTGGGACATGTGGTCCTTCTTCTACGGATCGACATACATCTCTACCAAGTCTCCTCAAGTATCTTTCCATTCTCTGAGACCAGTGATGATATTCATTTGCCACCAATATTGGGGCTCGATTAGAACCACCAACACTATTAGAAACATTTAGAGATAACGATTGTGCCATATTTCCTTGATTTTGAAAAGTTTTTTTTGTTTTGTTTTTTTAAATGAGCTTTAGTGGTAAAGAAGGCCTTTTGAAAGTCAGAGTTTTGTTTCGAAGGCAACCACTATGGCTCTGATACCAATTGTTGATAGAAAAACTTGAGACACACTTGAACAAACGTTAGAACAAGTATAGTTGCGGAATAGTTTATCTTGAAGGATCTAAAAGCTCAACAATAATAATAAGTTAAAGAGTTAGATAATTAGAGAGTTAGTTGCGGAAATGTAAGGAAATATAAATGACAGCAGTTGTTATAGCAAGTATACACATAAATTGATTCTTAACAAGGAATGCATTTAGACCAAGTTAGTAAGTGAGATCAAACTTAGTGATTAAGTCACAAGTGACTTGCTCCAAAGAGAGATAGTATTCAGTTATATTTAAGTGAACTTTTGAGAGTAAGAAAGAGAGTAAAGACACAAGATATGAGATTGAAGATGCGTCATCAGATCTATTGAATAAGAAAGGTTGAGCTCTATATATAGAGACTCAAATATTACATTGGATCAAATCTCTAAGTGTAGCCATTCAAGGCATACTAGACAATAAAGAGTATTCTAACAAAGTAGATAAAAAGTTAAACTAAGAAAACTACATAGTGTAGCTGCGGATGAATGATGACTTCGGATCTGGTTGCTGACTGCGGATCTTCAATGACTGCGGTAGATCAAGTTCAAGAGGGTCACTTTTATGATCCAACAGTCCCTCACTTAGAGTTCCATCATACCTTGACTACAGGAGTTCATCTGTGTTTAAGTCTCTTGACTTCACGATCCTTGATCTCGATTGGATCTTTGACGAAGTTGAGTTTTGTGTCAATTTGTATCTCTTCGAGAGGTATGACAAGCGTGTCCTCAAAGACACTTTTGTTGAGGTTCGATACATGGAATACATTGTGTACGTTGCTGAGCGCTTGGGGCAATGCGAGTCAGTAGGCTATTAGGCCTATTTTAACAAGAATCTCAAAAGGTCCTATGTATCTCGGGTTTAGTTTACCCCGTTTTCAAAATCTTATAACTCTCTTTCAAGGAGATACCCTTAGCATGACTTTATCTCCAACTTGAAATTCAAGTGGTTTTCATCGAAATTCGGCATATTTCTTTTTTCGATCCCGAGTTATTCCCAATCTTTCTCTGATTTGTACGATTTTCTCGGTGGTTTCGTGAATAATTTTTGGTCTGGTTAGCAAAGTGGTCCATGCGTGTCGCTTTTCTAGTTAAGTATCACCGACTTTTGCCCAACATATCGGTGAATGACACTTTCGGCCATAAAGTGCTTCAAAGGGAGCAACCTTTATACCCGTGTGATAATTGTTGTTATATGAGAACTCAACCAAAGGTAGGTGAGTATCCAAAGCATCTCCAAAGTCTATCACACATGCTCTGAGGATATCCTCTAGCATTTGTATGGTCCTTTCGCTTTGACCATCTGTCTGTGGGTGGTAGGCTGTGCTCGTATTGAGACAGGTTCCCAATTCCCGTTGCCTTGTTTTCCAGAACCGGGACGTGAATATGCTATCTCTGTCCAAGATGATAGATGTCGGTATGTCGTGCAACCAGATGATCTCTTTGATGTAAGTTCTGGTTAGCCTTTCCATTTTATCCGTTTCTTTGATGGGTAGGACATGGGTAGATTTAGTCAGACGATGGATTACTACCCAGATCAGTTTGTAACCACTAGAAGTTTTGGGTAGTTTCATGATGAAGTCCATGTCGAATTGCTCCCATTTCCACTCAGGTATCTCGGGTTGTTGTAGTAGACCTGAGGGTTTTTGGTATTCCGCCTTGACCTTAGCGCGAGTCAAGCATTTGCTCACGTAGGTGGTGATTTCTGATTTCAAGTTCTGTTGAATCATAAAAGTGACCCTCTTGAACTTAGCTACCGCAACCATCTCAGCTACCGCAACCATCTCAGCTACCGCAACCATCTTTCTACCGCAACCGCTTTGGCACCCGGAGTCAATCTTGTTCATCAGCAACCGCATCAGCAACCTGAGTCAGCTACCGCAGTCAACTTAGCTAGATTACGTTATTTGTCTTTTATGTAATACACTCTATTATCCAGTATGCCTTGCACGGCTGCTTATAGAGTTGTAATCTAGTGTAGTTTCTAAGTCTCTATAAATAGAGACTTACTCTTTGTATTCATAGAGATAAAAAAAGGAACCGATAACTTATGAATTCTATCTGAATACACATTCTGAAGTTATCTCTCTTATCTTTCTTCACTCATATCTTCTTACTTAAATCTTATCATAATTCTGCTGATCATAATCCCTCTTTGGAGCAAGTCTTTAAGACTTAATCACTAAGCTTGATCTTCCTTATTAACTTGGAGTGAATGCATTCCTTGTTATGAATCAGCTTAAGTGTCTTCTTGATATAACAATTGCTGTCATTTCCATTCCTTTACATTTCCGCAACTAACTCTCTAACTATCTAACTATATTATTGTTGAGCTTTTAGATCCTTTGAGATTAACTATTCCGCATTATACTTGTTCTAACGTTTGTTCAAGTGTGTCTCCAAGTTTTTCTCTCAACAATTGGTATCAGAGCCAAAGTGGTTGCTTTTTGAAAACGGAACTCTGATTTTTCAAAGACCCTTCTATACCACTAAAGCTCATTTCTTCAAAACAAAAAAAAACAATTTCAAATGGCACAATCATTATCTCTAAATGTTTCCAACAGTGTCGGTGGTTCTAACCGAGCCCCAATACTAGTCGCAAATGAATATCATCACTGGTCACAAAGAATGGAAAGGTACTTGAGAAGACTGGGTAGAGATGTATGGTGATCCGTAGAAGAAGGACCACATGTTCCAGTCCTTACACCAGTCCAAACTGACGGCGCTGCAACCAGGCTAGGAGGAGGTCAACCAGCCATGAGCCGTCCCACCAAGGATGATCTCGATAAAATGGAAAATGATGATGTTGCTTTTTATGAAATCTCCTGCGGAGTTGCTGCTGACAACTTCGATATTATCATAAATTGCAAATCAGCGAAAGAGATCTGGGATGTTCTCAAAAACCTGTACGAAGGCTCAGAACAAGCACAAGATAAGAAGCTTACTACCGCACTCAACGAGTTCAACAACTTCAAAGCTCATACTGGAGAAAGTTTGGAAGACTCCTTCAAAAGGTTCAACCTGATAGTCAGCAAGTTATCCAATGCGGGCACCATCCGCAGTAACCATGAAATCAATCTTCAG
The DNA here is from genome assembly GCF_052849685.1 of Lactuca virosa. Classification (NCBI taxonomy): domain Eukaryota; kingdom Viridiplantae; phylum Streptophyta; class Magnoliopsida; order Asterales; family Asteraceae; genus Lactuca; species Lactuca virosa. Next base: position 129,461,714 of record NC_136433.1, read on the forward strand.
TTTCTTAATGGTTTGGGCAGACATTGGACTACGGCCAAGATGATAGTCCAAGGTGATAGAAAGATTCACTCCCTGTCACTTTACAAGCTCTATGGAGAGCTGCAAGCTCAAGAATCCACCGTACTCAAAGACTATGCTGACTTCGGAGGACCACTTGCTCTCATAGCACAAGCTCCACTGCAGTCACCTTACCCTTCCTCATATGACACTCTACCGCAATCATACGAAGCGGATTCTGAATATGATGATGAAGAAGATTTTGAGAAGGCTATTGCTCTGGTTAGCCAACAGTTCAACCGTCTACCACCTCCTTCCTTCCGCAAGAATCAGCAGTTCAACAAACCTCCATTCAACCGTAACTTCGGTTCTCAGAATAACTACTCTCGATTTCCCAAAAGTTCTCATCCATCACCGCAATCTCAGAATATTCAACCAAAGGAGGTACCGCAGTCTCCTCAAATCAATGACTCTGGTACTCCTTCAGAAGACAAGACTGATGTTGTAATTTGTCACAAATGCAATAAAGAGAATCACTTTGCACGAGATTGTAAGGCCCATGTAGTAAAAGACAGAGCATTCTACCTTAGAATGGCTCAAGAGTTGGAAGACAAAGAAAAATCTGAAAAGGCAAGGGCATACGTGGCCCATGTCAAAAGAGACCATCAAGTCCGGTCATCTGGAGACGAAGATGAGGCCATCAGCAGTGTCAAAGGAAAAGGGAAAATCTGCATGCTGGCCACTGCGGACGATGATGGGTCTACAATGTTGAACAAGAACTACTGCTACATGGCAAAGGATGGAACACTAAGCATCGTCGAACAGGTAAAACTCATGATCCAAACTCTAAACTATAGCATGCATGACTGTCAGCCTTACATAGATGATCTTAATGACACTTGTGCTGCCGTCCTTACAGACTATAATAAAGCCTTAGATGAGAAGAACATTGCGTCCCAAGAGATGTTCCACGTGAGAGGATGACTGGATAACAAAAGACTTAAGATGGCTATGTTAGAGAAGGACCTAGAGTTAGAAAAGGATGCAAGAATGTTAAGTGAAACCCAATTAGAGATAGCTTTGAACCAGAGAGATTTAGCTCAGAGAGAAATTGTACGCTTAAATCTCTTAATTGAAAAATTGTTTAATGAAAGTGAAGCTATTGAAAATTTGGTAAACAATGGAACCGTGGACAATACATACAATTGGGGTTGGTCAAATGGATATCATACCTCAATGGATTCCTCACCCCGGTTCAACAAAGACAGACTGTATGTCCCTCCAGACCGATAATTTCATTTCCCTGTCAATGACAAGACTTTTCCCGAAGATATTAAAACTCACTTCGGTAGACTGCCCAACTTAAGCAATAATTGTGTCATTGAGGAAATTGTGCCGGAGGTTTCCGGTTACACATGTGATCAAATTCCTATCTGTGGCACCATCTATCCAAATTCTCAAACTTCATCCGTAGTTGATGAAGAGATTGTTGTTGAGGGCCCCGAAGTCTCAAAAGACTTTCCATCTCTGTCCTCAGACCGCAGTGTCTCTCACTATAGTCAAATGTCCCACAAATGTCCCACCGAAGTCCTATCTAAGACTTACTCAGCGGTAGTCAAGTCATCCCTACCGCAGTCATCAGTTCAAGGAACTGTAACTCTTCAGCCAATATTTCACGAACTAACTATAGAAAATTTTGAAGTAGGTCAATGTTCCCAAATTCCTGAATCCTCAAGCTCTGATGACTCAACTCCGCGTTTTCAAAATCATTCCAAGAATTCCAGGAAACCGCAGTTGAACAACAATGACTGCGGTTCACCAAAATCCTTGGCAAAAAAGGCTTTTAAAGAAGAAATCAGATCTCGAGGTACTAATAGACAAATTTTTTCAAAAAACAAGAAGCAAGTCAGATTTCCTAAATCCAACAGTCCTAAAAAATTTGTTTTCTCTCACTACATTTCAAAAAAATCTTCTTTCAAGAAAACAAACAAAAAGGAAAGTTCAGGTTCAAAATTCATTCTTACTCCTTCTGACACAACCCAAAAGGGTGTTCAATCTTTTCGAAACTATGTTTTTCAGGTCTATTCTTCAAATGATCCTAAATGGAAAGGTATTTTACCCACTCCAACACTTTTAAAGTCACGTCAAAATTTCAAATGGAAGGGTATCTTACCAAATCCATCAAAAAGAATTCAGAAATCTACACGTGCTAAAACCTTTCATAAACAGACTTTTTCAAAACCCAAAAACACTCGTGTCAGGAATAACCCATCTTGGACCGGTAACAGATCCAAAACATCCTTAAAACCGCTGACCAATCACAGTGTTAGATCAAAAGACAAAATCTCCTTTAGTAAATGTCAGTGTAGTTGTCAAAAGGTTTTATCTCATGTCAAATCAAGTCAGAGTCAGAAACCTCGTATTTTTTCAAAAAATCACAACACTCCAAATCTAGTCAAACACCCAGGACTAGGCTCAAAAGTTGACAAGAGACCTGTCCCTGCAACCTCGGACCATGCATCACTCAGAAACACATCAATTGTCCCAGGCTCCAAACTTGTTTGGATGCCTAAACTAACCGTGTAATTCTCAGGCTTTGTGCAAGGAGGAACAAGAAGAAGAGTGGTTAATTAACAGTGCCTTCTCCTTGCACATGACCAGAAGGTTAGAGTACCTTCGGGATTTCAGGCCTATATGCAATGGTGGAAATGTCACGTTTGGTAAAAATGCAAATGGTGTCATCCGAGGTTACGGTGTTCTCACTACGGGAAACTTTTCCATTCAGAAGGTTGCTTATGTAGAAAGCCTTAAACACAATCTCATCAGTGTTGGCCAACTATGTAAAGCAGGACATCGTGTTGAATTTGATGATCAGTTTTGCTACGTAATGACGAGTGATAGAAACACTTGCCTGATCAAATCTCGATCCGAAGGTACCATGTACCCTTTGGATGTTTCTCTAATCATTGGTAAACCGCAATTGTGTTTCTTGTCCAAAGCTGTATTCGAAGTCAGCTGGCTATGGCACCGTAAGCTAGTTCATCTCAACTTCCGGTACATCAACAACTTAGTCACTGAAGAACTAGTCTGCGGTCTCCCTATTCTCAAATTTAGCAACGATACTCTCTGTCCGGCTTGTGAATGTGGTAAGCAGTCTAAAGCAAGTCACCCTCTGATAATGGACTCTTCTATATCTGAACCACTGGAGCTATTGCACATTGATCTCTGCGGTCCATCAACCGTAGCCAGCCTCTACCACAAGAAGTATATACTGGTTATTGTTGATGACTATACACGCTTCACATGGGTCTTCTTCCTCAGACTCAAATCAGAGACACCGCAGATCTTCATCAACTTCATCAAAGAAATCGAACTTCAGATCAAACTTCCAGTTAGACGCATCCGCAGTGATAATGGAACCGAGTTCACTAATCATCTTCTTAACAGTTTCTTGGTGTCCAAAGGCATTTGTCACAACTTCTCAGCACGCTACACACCGCAACAAAATGGTGTAATAGAAAGAAGGAACCGCACACTAGTAGAAGCAGCCAGATCGATGCTTAACTTCGTCCAACTTCCTCTCTACTTCTGGGCTGAAGCAGTAGCAACCGCATGCTTTCTCCAAAACCGAAGTATCGTGTGCAAACGCCTCAATAAAACACCATATGAGGGCCTTAACAACCGCAAGCCCAATGTTCGCTTCTTTCATATTTTTGGGTGTAGATGCTTCGTGATCAACAACAGAGATCAGCTCAACAAGTTTGCACCGAAGTCCGACAAAGGCATATTCCTTGGTTACTCCACTAACAAGGTTGCTTATCGAGTGCTCATTAGGCGTACAAGGCTGATCATTGAAAGCTTCGATGTGAAATTTGATGATTCTCACATCCGCGACGCCCCTCCGTCTACTGAAACCACCGCAATCATGGAAAGTGACATTCCTGCCTCTTCAGGTCCCTTGAATCTAGTTGAAGTCAACTATGAGGATCTTTTCGATCCTATTGAAACGGCGAAACTATCCGAAGTTCTTGTGTCACCCGCAGCTCAACAACAACATGCTGATATTTCTAGACCATCTCTATCTGAAGTAGCCTCTCTCAATACTTCCGCCTCTCCGGTTGAGGGGGAAAGATCTACTCCGGATCTAGCCGCAACCGTCGAGGTTCCAGTACTTGATGTTGTTTAATTTCCTGTCCGCAGAGAAGCATTACCATCAAACGTATCTTTGGATTCGGATGATGAACTCATAGAAAATATCGACACTAGAACTGATCCAAAGATTGTCACTCTCCCATCCGCAGTCCAGGGGGAACCTCTCCCAACTGCTCAAGAGAATTCTGTTCCAATAGATCAAGATGACTCAGCAGGATGTTCTCAAGTCCAGGGGGAACTGTCATCTCTGACCGCAGATTCCTCTGACATTCAAGATATTCCCTCTACCGCAGTTGTTGATCATCTGCTGCCACGTCTTCATGTATGGACGAAAGACCACCCACCAGGTCAAATCATTGGGAACCCATCTGCAGGCATCCAGACTAGATCTTCCAAGGACCTATCTGATCACTGCCACTATGCAGCATTTATGTCCTCGGTAGAACCCAAAACGATCAAAGAAGCATTGATTGAACCTGACTGGATAGCTGCAATGAAAGAAGAGCTTGAAGAATTTCAAAGAAATAAAGTTTGGCAGCTCGTTCCGAAGCCACGTGGTCACTCCATTGTTGGCACTAGATGGGTGTTCAAAAATAAGTTGGATGAATCGGGTGCGGTAGTCAGAAATAAGGCAAGGTTAGTTGCAAAGGGGTATAGTCAACTTGAAGGCATTGACTATGATGAAACGTATGCTCCGGTAGCACGCATGGACGTTAAGAGTGCCTTTCTAAATGGGGAACTAAAAGAAGAGGTTTATCTTCAGCAACCTCCAGGCTTTGAAAATGTTAAATTCCCAGACCACTGCTACAAGCTTGAAAAGGCAGTCTACGGTCTGAAGCAAGCCCCAAGAGCATGGTATGAGACTCTTTCTGAATTCCTTGTCTCATCCGGGTACAAGAGAGGAGTGATTGATCCCACACTATTCAGAAAAGCAAATGGCGACCACCTCATGATCGTACAGATATATGTGGATGATATCATCTTCGGTTCGACTGATCAAGGCATGGTGGATGAATTTGCTAAGCTCATGACCAAAAAGTTCAAAATGAGCATGAATAGAGAGATTAATTTCTTTCTAGGTCTTCAAGTGAAACAAGTACCGCAAGGCATATTCATTCATCAAGAAAAATACACCACTGAACTATTGAAGAAATATTCTATGGACAACTGTTCATCTGCTAAGGTCCCCATGGCCTTCGGTTATAAGATCTCCGCTGATCCCTCAGGCGAATCTGTGGATCACAAGACTTATAGAGGCATCATCGGCTATTTAATGTACCTCACTGCAAGCAGGCCAGACATTGTCTTTGCAACTGGTGTATGTCCAAGGTATCAGGCTGACCCAAAAGTCTCACATATGACCGCAGCCAAACAGATACTACGGTACCTGAAAGGAAGCAAATCTCTTGGTCTATGGTACCCCGCAGGCAATGACTTCAGCCTGCAAGCTTTCACAGATGCGGATCATGTCGGATGCAAGCTCGATCGAAAAAGCACTTCAGGAGGATGTCAATTCTTGGGTGAAAGACTAGTCAGCTGGTCCTCAAGAAAACAAAGCTGTGTCTCTCTATCAACTGCAGAAGCCGAGTATGTGGCCGCAGCCAGCTGTTGCTCTCAAGTCCTTTGGATGAAAACTCAACTAATGGACTACGGGTATAGAATGTTGCGGATACCGATCTATTGTGACTCTGAAAGTGCTATTGCTATTTCTCACAATCCAATTCAGCACTCCAAGACTAAGCACATTGAACTACGGTATCATTTCATCAAAGACCACATCTTAAAAGGTAATATTGAACTCATATTTGTCCCTTCTCATGAAGAGATTGCTGATGTGTTCACAAAAGCGCTCGATTCAACAAAGCTTAACATCTTCTTGCAAATGTTAGGAATGATGAATCCAGACCCGCAATTCTTTTTGAATTGTTAGCTACCGCAGACCATCCTTGGCCTCCGTTGCGGTTCTAACTGAGAATTACATGTGTTAGATGGTTTTGGTACCGCTGTCTAGGTACCGCAACCATATATCATACGTATCTCTCATGGGTCTTTATGGTCTGTTATTACTAATCTTTGTACAAGTGTTTTCCTCAGTTTCTCACTACAGTCCTTCCTTGTTCATCCGCAATGACGTTTCTCAACCGTAATGAAAGTTTCATCCGCAATGACGTTTCTCAACCGCAATGAATTTTCCATCCGCGATCATCATGATAATTTCTCAACAGTTTTATCAACTCTTGAATCTTTGTGTGCTATTTAATGATCCTTCATTAAATTAAACATTAAAAAAAACATTCTCTTTAGAAACTGTCACATTCTCTTTCTGAATAATCCTTGTCTCAGACCTATTTTAGGGATGATGACAAAAAGAACGTTTTTGAATAAACTCATCCTTAATTTGTCCTTTCCTCTCCCCAATACGTCCCATCCGTTACAACTTCCTCTCCCATCACCCCCTCGATCACCTGACGTATTTACATGTGTCTGACTTTACATTAAATGCAAAACCCCTTTTGGAAATCTCCCAAAATCTCCTCAAACCCGTTCTAATTATGTGTGGCTGAGATTTAATCCAAAATTCATAGATTTCCCCCAAAACCCCAATCGACATTTTACCCTATCCTTACCATTTACCTAGGGTTAAACACCTTCTTACCCCCCTTTATAAACCCATCTTCTTCCCCAACAATACTTTACGTTTTTCTGAATATCTATTCTTTCTCCCAAATTCCTCAAAACCTTCAAAACTTTCAAGAACTCTGTTTTCTTCTCTCAAATCTTCAACAATGGTGAAATCAGGTGCATCAAAGAAGCAATCCAAGACTTCAGGTTCTGTAAATCCAATAGGTACCGACTCTCCAACAATTGCTTCAAGTAATTTCAGAGCAATATTTGAAGATCATCCTTCATATAATGCTCCCATCAAGCTTATGATCAAGTTTCTCAGGAACCACCCTCTGTTCGGTCCATTCGATGCATTTACAGACGTTGTTCCAGTTTCTACTCTATTCAAATGTGCATTCTCTGCATATCGCCCAATGGAAAACTCCCAAGACGTTCACCTCAATCTCATGAACGATTCTTTGGTCATCTTGTCCAAAGAAAAGTTCTTAAATGCCATTAATCTTCTGGTTCACCCCTCCATCAAGATTTTCTCACCTTCAATGGCAGATATTACATCCGCACTCTACCAGATGGGGTATCAGAAACCAATTCGAGGGAGTGATGAGTTCAAAAAGAATCAGCTGCCTGTGGTATGGCAGTTTGTGTGTCATTTTGTCATCCGCTGCCTATCCGGCAGAACCGGAGGCATCGACAACATGGGACTGAAGCTATTGGAATTGATATGGAGCATCTACATAGGCCACGACGTAAACTATGGACAAATCCTTTGGGACGACTTCCTCCAATACATTCCCAAAGAGGACCCAAGGGAGAACCCAACCGAGCTCACATTTGCACGGTTTTGGTCACTTTGCATCTCAGACTTACATACGGATGCTGGAATAGACATGGGTAGTGACATCAACTTTTTCGTCACTAAGGATCTCAAAAGGTACAACCCTTCTTCTGATCAAACGATATTTGGACTGATCCGCAGACTCCCTACTCATATCCTTTCTTCTCTTGGTCTTGAGACTGCGGATGTCTCAGACCACATTGAGGCTACGGAAGGTATTGCCCCATACCCTCCTACCCCGCCTCTTCCATCCGCAGCCATTATCCCTGAGGGTACCGCAGTCCCCTCTTCCACTACACTATCCAATCTTTCTCAAAGAAGAAAGCAGTTGGCAACCAAGAAACAAAGAACACCCAATAAGGATGCTGCTAAACGCACCGCACCCACCAAAAAACGCAAAACAAAACCTGCCCCAATCATATCTAGCAGTGATTCAGATGAGGATAGGCATCCAATCTCTATCTTCAAGAAAAGGAAAACAACCGATACCACTATCCATATGCGTAACCGGACCAATGCTGAAGCCTCTCAACAAGCTCCAGTAGTCCTTGGGGTGCCCGCACACCCATTCGACACCACCATCATTTTCCAGTCAGACTCAGAAAGTAAGTCTGATTCTCAACTACGTGGAGACTCCCCCCCAGTACACTCCCAAGAGGACGACACTGGTTCACGCCCTAAGGTCTCCAGGGCTTCCCGACTGCATTTCTTTTCACCAGAGGAGTTGCGCTCCATCCTTCTTTCTGTCACCCAAACACTACAAACACCTTCCCACCCGCAGGGCACTTCTTTCGCCCATGCGAGAACTGAGCAGCGGCCACACTTGACCACGGGTCAAGGAGACCGAGGAAGCTCAGGAAATCCTACTCTGCTTTCATCTTTTACAGGTGGTTTAGGCACGGTGAGCACAAATGTGCAAGGATCCATGGACCCGAAGGACACTTCGGTGCGCTTTGAAGGATTTGACCATGATGCATCCAATGACTCTTGGTTACAGTACAATCCGGTAACTGAGTCAGACAAGAAGAAATATGTTGCGTTCCAAAGGGCTTTCCAAGCCCGCAAGGAACAACAAATCAAGCAGCAACAACAGAAAGAACAGGAGATCCAGTCCATGGCTAGATATTGGGCAAATGCCATCAGCAATGCCAGTACATTAGCCACCATTCAAAAAATTCAGAACTGGATGGATCAGATGGCTGAAACAATTTCCAAAGCTCAAGCTTCAGGTGCAGCCGCAGGTACCTCCAAAGTTCCTCCTACTCCAACTCCCATTCCATCTCCCACTCCTACAGTCAATCCATCACAAGACGAAGAACCTGCAATCGAACTCACTTCAGCTCCCACCTTCGGTCTTGATGATGAAGACATCCAAGAAGTAAACAAGCCAAGCCCTTCTGATGATGACCTCATGATGTTTGAAGAAGAGGAGTCCAGCGGTTCTCAACATTCGACTTCCAAGCCTAAAGAGAAGAAGAAAAAGAAGAAGAATGTTGTCACCCGAAAGGAGTTCATGAGCCTTCAAGCCAAAATCGATCAGATCCTGGCTGCGGTCCAGCCTACTCAACCGCAACCTGAAGACACTCCAGGACCGCAGTCACTGATTGAAAGAATAGAGCGTCTGGAAACAAGGGAACGCATGGCTGTTGAACGAATCTCTCTCAAAGTAGAGATGGGAATCCGGTCAATAACCGCAAGGCTGACCACAAGGACTTCATGGCTGCAGCGGAACGCCTCATTACTGAGGTGACCGCAATCAAAACGGATCTTCAAGCGGCCATCGCGGATCAAGCTTCTCAGTCTCAGAAATTGATAGATGAGACTCATACTGCTTATGAGTCCACTATCTCTGTTCTTCAAGCAACCATCAACAGACTGCAGAAATCCCTTTCCTCAAACTTCCATGGCCCTGAGATCCTCCATCTCACTGAAGAAATCCACAAGTTGCTCTTCAGCTCCTCCACTCCAAACAACCAACATTTGGCAGGAGCTCTCAAAGCTCAGTTCCAAGAAGTCTTCAACAAGGTGGATGGACTTAAGCAATGGCTTGAGGAAGCACCGGGGTTGCATCCCTCAAGAGGGGGAAGTGATGAAGAACAAGAAGCCCATCACTCTGATACTTCTATTCATCAGAGTCCCCCCATCATCACTGAAAAAATTTCCACACCACCGCAACCATCTCAACATACTCCATCTCACACTTCACCTCCAAAAGATACTCCCAAAAAGCCAGAGACTCCTCCGCACTTTAAGAACTTGGCTAAAAACATGTCTTCTCCTAGCACCACAGACTCCCCTGCCACCGCTCAAAGGAAGCATGATTGGAAAGCAGCCAAGCTGGCAGAGTTAATTTGGAGAGAATGTGGGTTTGACACCATGATGGATGAGTCCTTGATCAATTCTTGGATCAATCCGCATCGCAGGCTCCTAGATGAAGATTACAGACCCGCACCTCACTTATGCTGAACCCCCTGCTGATGGATACTAGGATATACCAATTTCTCCAAATGCCAAGTACTTCACTGTATTTGAGCAGTTTGACCAAAGCCTTCCAGATCACAAGAGACTGCCAATGGAGTTTGAGAGACTTAGTCTTTTTCATGCTAAACATGCCTCCTCCATTGAAAACATATGGTCTAACGACAGACCATCCGCATTCAAGAACTACAAAGTCAGGAAATTTATGAAGGCTGACTACATCCAGTATACCCTCACCAGAAGGGAGCATGACTACATCCGCACCCAGGCAGACTTTCCTTGTATGAATCCGGAAGAAATCTTCCTTATTGCCAGGGTGTTCCAAAACAAGTTAGAAAAGCACCCTAAAATGCAGATAGCGCTTGAAAAATCCAACTCTTTTCTCAGGGATACGGTCTGTGACTTTGCCAAGATAGATGCGGATATCTACCCCACCATCCTCAAGAAGTTTGATCTCCCACCTTTTGAACCTGTGCCAATGCCTTCCGAAGGCTTCCAAGAAAGATCTCTAGGCGCAACAAACTACCCTGAACTTGGAGTCATATTCAAAAGGAAGACTGACAACGTCAAATATTTCATTCCTATGACTGCCATGCACCGCCTGACCAAGAAACAACTTGACATCTGCCGGACTGCAATTGAAAGATCTAAGCATACTACCGCAAAAGTCAAGTTCGAGATCACAAGAAGAATCACATGGTTGGAAAACGTCAGGAAGTTCTGGTGGATTTTGATCAAGTTCCTCAAACTTGATAGCTGAACCGGAGTTAAAGAGGTCACTTAGGTGGAAATTGTTGAATCATAAAAGTGACCCTCTTGAAGCAAGTCTTATCATAATTCTGCTGATCATAATCCCTCTTTGGAGCAAGTCTTTAAGACTTAATCACTAAGCTTGATCTTCCTTATTAAGTTGGAGTGAATGCATTCCTTGTTATGAATCAGCTTAAGTGTCTTCTTGATATAACAATTGCTGTCATTTCCATTCCTTTACATTTCTGCAACTAACTCTCTAACTATCTAACTATACTTGTTCTAACGTTTGTTCAAGTGTGTCTCCAAGTTTTTCTCTCAACAATTTCGACCACCAATACCTCTTCTTTAAGTCAAGATACATCTTATCAACTCCTGGGTGAACTGAGTACCTTGTCATTTGAGCTTCATCCAGAACTAGACTCCTGATTTCAACATATTTTGGTACCCAGATTCGGTCCATGAAACGTAAAGTTCCATCTTCCTTGGACTCGAATTGTTTCTCCATTCCCCGCAGGCATTCATCCGCTTCATTCTCTTCTCTAAGTGCCTCTAATTATGCTTCTCGGATTTGGGCAGGAAGGCTTGACTGAATGGTTAGAGTGATTGCTTTCACTCTGCGAGGTGTGGCTTGTTCCTTTCTACTTAGGGCATCGGCTACTACGTTAGCCTTGCCTGGGTGGTATCGAATCTTGCATTCGTAGTCGTTCAGCAAATCTATCCATCTCTATTGTCTCATTTTGAGTTCTTTTTGATTGAAAATTTGTTGAATACTTTTGTGGTTGGTGTTGTTGGATTAATGTCTAAGTCCATAACTATATTTGGTATGTACTTGACCCTACCCGGCATGGTCCATTTGGGTTGCACTTCACCGGCACAATTTATATGGATAGTCTTTTGAGAATAGTATATTTATGATTTATATTAATATATTATAAGTTCTAATATATTAATATGGAATCATATTATTTAATTAGTATTGATCAAGAATTAATTTAGAATTAATTAAGTGATCAAAAAGAACTAATTAAATATGGACTCTTATATATATGGAATGGGCCAAGTTCATTTAGGTTGGGCTAAGCTTTCATGGATGGTCCATGGAGCTTTTAACCCATGGATCCTATGTAAATGAAAGGTCATGGGTATTAGGGTTTACAGGGATGTAACCCTAATCCTCCATAATATATAAAGGGGTCATTAGCTCACAAAATTGGCACAAGTGTGTGAAAATAAGAGTGGGCCGATTTTAGTGTGCATACATATTCTCTCAAGTTCTTCCAAGGTGTTTTGGTGATTTGTGATTCCATTTGAGGCTTCCACACTATTGGGGCTAAGCTCTTAAAGCTTGAAGACATCAAGTTACATCGAAAGGTATGTCATCTAACTAGAACTTTGTAGTATAGGTGCTTCATAATATGCTAGTTAGGATGAAACTTTGGAATAGTTAATATTTGCATGTATAATAGAGAAAACATAGATCCAAGGTTTACAGGGTTGCATGTACACCATAAGAGTGTTAGAATGCTCAAAACCCAACAGTGGTATCAGAGCCATGGGTCGTTTTCTGTTGTATTGATGCAAATGTTTTATTTTCAAGTTGAAAAAAAAGGAAAAAAAACATGACGTTTGTCAAATTTTAAGATAATTACTTGTTTTTGTGAAAAAAACTAATTATTTGTAAAATTTGAATCATTTGCTATATGAGTTGAATTAGGTCAAATTTAGTAAAAGATAAAATGATATGATTATTTTATTAGTTTTAAAAGTTTGATCTAAAGAGTTTTTTGAAACCTCCATAAGTTATGGATATGAAAAGGTTTTTAAAAAAAATTGATTCAAAGTTTTTTATGGAGTTACAAAACTTGGTCTTAATGTTTTAAAGAATTCCATAACTTGTTCTTAAGTTATGGAACGTAAAAAGTTTCATCATAAAACAAGTATTTAACTCCATAAGTTATGGAATCCAAAAGTTTTCAAGAGTTACAAAACTTGCCCTCAAGTTTTGGAATTTGGAAAAAGTTTTTTATGATAAAAAAAAAGAATTGAATTCTAAAACTCTTGGGTTCATAACTTAAACAATTAATTAAATGGTTTTAATTTTGAATTTAATAATTGGAATTATGATGTTTTTATTGAATAATTTAATTAACTCTTATGGACATTATTAATAGTTAATTAAAGCGTTTAATTAAAAGAGTATTATTAATCCATAAATATATGGTTTGAGTTTAATTAAATTAAAAGTCTAGTTTAATTAATAGATTAAACCACCAAGTATTTTAAATGTCTAAAATACACCCTTATACTATTATAATATTAAAAGTTTAATGTATTATATGTATAAGAGCAAGTCGTCTTACCATTAGTAGGCCTCATTCACGAAGCCGGTCTATAAGGGGGGTATAAGGTTACTGCCTATAAAATGGCAGTTTAATGGGTGTCCACTCTCACTCCCCGCTTCCTTGACCGGTGGAGTGTCGTTAGCCAAACAGGTAGGACAAGGACTATAATTCTCCCTTCATTATAAGTATAATGATAAATACTAAGTAACTAAACACTTATAAATTCCCAATCTTAGTTACTTAGGAAAATGTGAATAAGGTGCTAATCCATGAAATTACACTTTGCACTTTGTTTAAGCTGTTAGTGGAGCGTGTGTGGTTAACCGACACACTAACTTGGACTTAACAACGTAAGCAAAGGGTAACTTAATGTTTATCATAGTATTGTTGGAGCGTATGTGGTTAACCGGCACATCGATTGAGGGGTAAATATTAAGGGTACCAAGTATATTTGCATGGTTACTTCACACCTTGTTTTGTGATCCTCAGCATCCCAGTCACAAAACCTGAAGGGCACACTCGAGATTGAAACATGCCATTGAAAAGTTCAATGAATCTCAAAAGAATCTAGGAGTTTCAAAACCAATTAAAACCTAATAATACATTTCGTTTATCTTGGTGGAAATTGGTGAATCGTCATTCACCTACCTTCAAATATTTTATAGCTTGGATTACGGCATCCCTCTTCCAAGTTATAAAATAGTTTGTTGGGTCCTAGCCTTAATATATCATATTGGGTGTTATATTAAGGACTTAAATCAACTTTACGTGAATTTCTCCCATTGTTGATGTCTGGTTTAGACAACAATGATCTTCCCAAACCAAGCTTTCCTAATGAATATGACTTCCCGAGTTTGGCTCATGGAAGTCATACTTCTCTTCCTCCACCTCCTCCAATTATTCTCCCTAACCCACAAGTTCAAGGTCACTCAAGCCCTAATGGCAAGCAAGGTCTATGTGTGATCACATCTTAGAGATGAAGTCACATATTGACAAGCCGGGAGAGTTGGGTGTCAAAGTCTTGAGAAAGTTGGATGTTCAATCACTTTCTAAGTCACATAGTGAGTTCCTTTGGGACTACTATGAAACAGACTAAGACATTAACCTTAATGATCATATCTATTTGCTTGGTGCTGCTGAATCAGCAATGATTTGGAACGATAGTAAAGCAAATTTGATTAGAAGATCAACTTCCCAAAAACTTTATGGACAGTGACAATGGTGACACTGGAAATCCAGAAAAAGCATTCTCTTCCCAATGGAAAGGGATTGGCCATAGTAAACCCGGTTGACCAAATGGTAAAGAGAAAGGCTAAGTCTGAGATAGTCCCATTACCAAAGGGTCCATGTGTTTATTTTGCCAAAGGAAGGGGCGTTGATTGCAAACCTGTCAAATTTACCTAAGGATGTTAAAGTCAATAAGTTTGACTCTACATCAGGTAGAGCCCATTATCTAACTCTGTTAAGTTCTATTCTGAGATCCTCATTACATGATGTGACTGGGTCACATGTTGATGTTTTAAGAATCAAAGAATAGAGAGAAATCTTAAACGAAGTATATGTTGATTCTGATCGCGAAGGTGGATTTCGATCGCATCAGAATTTTGAGCAGTTGCTTAAGAAGTTATGATATATTGCTAAGGAATAGATAACAATAATTTTCCATGTGGATTGTAAGGATAAGTTTTTCCGTAAAGTTTTAAAATAAAAGAAAATTGTTTAATTTTATTTATTTGAAGTATCCTTACAATGGCATTTGTGGAAAATTGTTGCTTATATGATTCCACTGACAGCAATATTGGAAAATGGATTTGATTCTTTCATTTGTGGTAGTGTCTAAATTTACCAAATCAGGAAAGTTCCTCATCACCCAAGTTTCAATTGGACCGAAACTTGGAATCATGCAAGTTGAATAGTATGATGAATGAGAACTTTCAAGCATTGGAAAATCAAGACTAATTACTTGTTCACATGGATGTGTGAGTCAAGTGAAGGACTAAAGGGATCGAGTACACATTCTTGTGCACTGGTCATGTCCACCACAAAGCTCGTTAAGACTATTTGATTTACTAAAGTTTAGTAAATATGGTTATACTTACAAGTTTAAGTATAATTCTGAAACATTGGAAAAGTCTCAATGTTTGGCAGAACGAATGGAAAGAATCAAATTAGGCAGAAAGATAAAAGTTTCTCAAATCTGAAAAGATGGGAGAGTACTTTAGTATCATGTTTGTGATCATCTTAATGATTTAGAAATCATATCACAATTAGTCCTCTAAAGGTCATCTTAGTGCATTCTTATGACTAAGAAGAGGAGTCATGAATTGTTGAAATGGTTAGATAAGGAAGATAAGTCATACTTCGTTCCAAAACAATTCTTAGGGTCATACTCCAAGATTGTAACTTGAGTGACATATCTTAAAGAAAGGTTTAAAACACTTGTCAAATGTAAGAGTAAAAGTGTCCTACTCTTGTACATTTGAAATTGGTAAGTTGTGATGTTTTGGATAAAACAAAGACCAACTAAGGCCAATTGTGTGAAGTGTTTGTCTTGATAAAGAATCCACACTATCTCTTGAAAATTTGGCAAGATAGTCTTATATGTAAAGTGGATAGTGGGAGTCTTAAAGATCCTAAAAAGAATTTCAAGAACTAATCAAGAATAAAACCTGAGGTTCTTCACTAGCACACGACTTGAGGTTTATAACCTATCGTGTTGACATATTCTGTGCCCATTGCAGTTAAAGATGGCTTTGCATAGGAGTTCTGAAAGTTCTCAATTGGTTG
The DNA here is from genome assembly GCF_052849685.1 of Lactuca virosa. Lineage (NCBI taxonomy): Eukaryota > Viridiplantae > Streptophyta > Magnoliopsida > Asterales > Asteraceae > Lactuca > Lactuca virosa. Next base: position 129,477,683 of record NC_136433.1, read on the forward strand.
CATAACAACTTGGAAGCAATGGCAGGCCCTGTACTGCCAGGTGGCAAGAAGTTAAGATTGCATAAGTTCAGTCCATATGAGTTTGGATTTGTCATTATCCTTGTCTTGTGACTATGGTTTTGACGATTCACATGGATAAGAACACATACACCATAAAATCTAAGGGTCATAAGGTTTCTCTCCGATTCATGAAAATGATGGTGAGGAAACACTTCCACCAAGTAGATTTGAAGCAGATGGCAAAAGGTCTAAACAATTGAGACTATGATTACGAAATCCCTTTTCATAGTTCTGAAATTGTTTAGACACACATGCATGCTATCTAAGGAAAGGTGTATGATTTTGATAAACTTTTATCAAAGCATCTCGTAACAGAAATCTGAACTTTGGTAAGAAAGTCAATAATGTATTGATTTCTAGCAGTCCAGCTGATTTCTGAGTACATGTCAAAGCTAGTGGGATCATAAGTGTTATGCTAATAATCATCATGTTAGTGGGAGCATGATAATTATTGTTAGTGTTGCAAGTTAGCAATGTTAATTATAGAAAACAAAAGTTTCAATTCGTGAGGCTGCAGGGATTGAAAAAGTTGTCATGCTATAATTAAGGGAGAGGATATACTTCATTTCAGTTCTAAAGGCTTAGATTGAGACCTTAATCATCTTTAGTCAAGAATATATATATGAATTTCATGTTGGATTGGTTCAACTTAAGGAAATTCTATATATTGCGTTCTCAAAATTCGATTATGATTACGACATCCCTCTTCATAGTCAAATTTTGAAAACATGGCAAATAAAAATATTGTAGCAAAAGACTGGTCTAGAATCATGTCTTTATGTGAGACATCATGAATCGTGTACCATTTGCTTTGGGTACAGGATCGATTGCATGTGCTATAATATTTTTCATTTCTAAATTTTTCCAAATGCCGAAAGGCATTAAGAAGGGAAAAGGTCTAGAATTCGATATGACTAAAATGATTAAGCAATTGTCGAGGACAATCTGAGGTTTACCAAAGATTTGTTGCTCAGGGACAGTTGGAAGTATAGTGCTAATTTTGGAAGGACCATATTGACATATTCTGAAAAGAGGCATCTCTTATTCAGAAGTGATAGTCAAAATGAGAATATGGAGTTGCCTCCATAGGTGGAAGTTATCTGTGTAAGATCAGAAAACTTAATGCAAGAAGCATGTCCAAAGCAATGTACTTTGAATATGAGACTTAGTTTCCATGGAGTTGATCTCCATTGGAATACCTTATAATGACTGTTGACAAGTCTTTGTGACTTTGTACATATTCATTACAGGAGGGTCAGTGCATATAAGTTTAAAATCTAAACAGATTTCGATAAATGATAGGAATTTGAAATTCTCACATTTTTCGATAAGGATTTGGGAGTGTGAAATTAGAATCATTGAAATTATGTTCAATTGGTTTATTTCACAAAGTAAGAATCATAGACAAACATAGAGTGCATACTTGGTGTATGGCAAAGCTATTGTTTAAGAAAAACATAGTGTACACGCTTGGAGCATGGGACAACTAGTGTTTTTAATTCAAGTATAAAGTAGATAAAACCGAAACAATGAATAATGAGTAATCAGTATGGTGATAAATAAAAGTGTTTATTTATATTTATAGGGTTTCATACCATATTTGATTCATTTATTCTTGTGTTTCACTTTTCATGTTTTGACTTCCAGAATAACTAAGTCGCTCTTCCTGAATAATTAAGTTATTCAAACCGTCCACAGTCGGTCATATGTTGGAAGTAGATATGAATCAAGTTTGTCATGGGTTGGTTTGTAGAGGTCCAAGTTGGTGGACAAAGTGGTGCTACAACACTCATGAGTGCTCATAAGTTCTGAGTATTGGATTCAACCCACGCTCATTTGAATCACTTCATGGATTTTATCACGAGTGATCATGAGACGATAATATCTTATATTCTTAAAACCTAGAGATAAGAGTTGTTACTATGAGTTGGTTATACATTGATTGCACGAAAACGCATTGGTAACTCGATGTTATAAAACGTGCCTTTGTGTATGATTCAACAAGTAGTAGAACAAGCCATATGAGTCGAAGTTTATCCATTCGTTTTACCTTCGGGATAAAAGCGATATTTGTGGGCCCCTCGATGATTTAGCGATGACACACATGAGTGCTTGGCCAAGCCAGGACTGATTTGATTTGTTCAATCAGTCAATCTGATGGGTTTAGGCCATAAGAACATCCTATGTGCTCATACAAACCCTAATGCTTGGATCTAGGTTTCTCTATTGTACATGCAATTCATCCAAGACTTTAAACCCTAGATCTAGTATATGATAATCAATATAACATATGAATGAGGGTTTAGATCATACCTTGATTGTTATGTATCAATAACAATCTCAAATCCTTCTTGTAATGACTTTAAAAAGCTTAGAGTCACAAGTGTCACTCCTCTAATGGCTCACAAACACCAAGAGCAAGAGGATGAAGAAGAGAAGAGAAGGAGGCTACCAAAACGTGTGGAAACCCTAATCAACAAGTTCACCACGTTTTTGAGCCATAAGGGTCCTTTAAATAGAGAGACTATTAGGGTTATCAAACAAGGAAACCCTAATTTGGATGCTTAAGCCCTAAGCAACCCATGGACTCCTTCCTTAAAGGCCTAGGACGATTTCTAATGGGTTTCCCCATAGAATTCGTCCACCCCTTTAATATGTAGTCCATTAGCTCAATATTCAACTATCATACAATTGACAGTTCTAGTCCCTTAAGTTTAATTAATCTCTTTTAGCCACAAAACTAATTACCAATTAATTCTTGACTAATATTAATTAAACAATATGATTTCTCCTATAATATATTATTCTCATAATATATTAATAAATCATATTTAATCCTTTCTCTCCATAATTCATCCTATCAAGTTGCTTTGGTGAAGGCAACCCAAAAGGACCATGCACCATCGGGTCAAGTACATACCAAAATGGTTATGGACTTAGACACTAATCCAACAGTCTCCCACTTGGATAAGTCTAATAACTATTCTGCGTATGACTTCAGATCCTGATCTGCAATCGTAGCTTTCCAAAGCCGCTGTCAACTCTGATCTTTTCAGATACGCGTGTCCTTTAGATAAGGGATCATATATTCCTCCATTCTAGATATCGTATAGACTGAGACATGGATTTAAATCATTCTCTCTGTCTATGTGTTGTTTCCCGATTTCCGATTTATGACGACTGACAACAGACTACAATTGAACACATCAAATTAGTCCCGGCTTGGCCAAGCGCTTAGGTCTTATCACTAAATCATCGAGGGGCCCACAGATATCACTTTTATCCTACTTAGGGTAAAAGGAACGGATAAACTTCGACTCAATGCTCGCTTGCACTCACTCACCGAATCACAAACAACAATATGTTTTATAACACCAAGTTACTGGTGCGTTTACATATTATCAATGTGTAACCGACTCGTAAGATACAACTCACACATCTCGGTTTCAAGAATATAAGATATTATCGTCTCACCAATCACTCGTGATAAAATCCATGAAGTGATCCAAGTAAGCGTGGGTTTTAATCCAATGCTCAAATCATATTCATAAGCACTCATGAACGTTGCAGCAAACATTTGCTTATGTCTAATACACTTTAGACAATCCACACACCAATTCACGACAGTCTTCATTCATACCTACTTCCAACATATGAACGACTGTGGTCCGTTCGAATAATTTGATTGTTCTGAACCAATTTAATTATTCAGGAAGTCAAAACATGCAAAGTGAAACACAAGAATAATACTAATCCTATATGGTCCCAAACCTTTGAGTATAAATAAAACACCTTTTATTTATCACCATATCGATTACTCATTATTTGTAGTTTCGGGTAATCAACTTCTTACTTGAATTATTACTACACTTGTCCCATGCTCTCAGCATGCACACAATGTTTACCTACGGTCCTTTCTTTGTCAAATGAACACATTTCCAATCATAAAACTTCCAGTCCTTTTCATAAGTATAAGAATATCAAATTCTTGTTACTTATGCTAGATTCTAACATTTTATGCAATGATTCTTTCGTAAAGTCATAGCTCAAAATCATCAAGACTTGGCCAATCTCTATCAGAAGCAATTCTATAGATATGATGTCTCTCACTCAAAGTACATTCCTTTGAACATCCTTCTTGCATAAAAGTTTCTAATCTAGACATAGATTCTTAATATCCAACTCCCAATATGGAAACATTTCCATATTTGGCATATGACAATTTATTCTTAATAGAATCTTATCTATTCATATTAATGTCATCCAATACCATACTTCCAACTACTCACAAGCGACCAATCCTCAGCGAGCTTTGGATCGTCCTTTGATAGTTGTTTAATTATTTTAGTCAAAACCGATTCTAGTCCTTTTTCCCTCTAAATGCGCTAGACATTTTGAAAATTTTAGAATGGTCAAATATTATAGCACTTGCAATCGATCCTATACCCGAAGCATATGGAACACGATGCATAATGTCTTACATAAAGATATGATGCTTTATCCATCTTCTGCCATAATATTTTATGTGTCTCGTTCTTACAATTCGAACTATGAAGAGGGATGCCGTAATCATAATCGAAATTTAAGAACACACTATGTATCCTTTGACTAATTTTATTAAAATTTCTCAATCTAAGCTTTAGATTTTGAAACGAAGTACAATATTCTCTCCCTTAATTATAGCAAAACAACTTTTCAACCCTTACGACCTTGCAAAGTATAACTATTGTTTTCTATAATTAATAATGCTAACTTGCAATACTTGCCTTAATAATCATACAAGCACAACATTTATGCTCCCACAATCATGATGATTATTATCGTATGAGCATAACACTTATGCTCCCACTAGCTTTGACATGTTTTAGAAAACAACTGAACTTCCAGAAAACATTACTTATTGAATTTCTGAAGTTCATATTTCTAATACCTAATGCTTTGATAATCCTTTATCTAAGCTTCTTAAACTTATACACCTTTGCCTTAGATATCTCATATGTGTGTCTAAACAATCTAGACTAATTGCCAAATCTCACAATCGAATTATGGAAAGGGATGCCGTAACCATAATCGAATTCGAGAATACAATTTCACAATCACTATCTTCTTAAAATCTCTCTTAGTGAAAGCATTTCCTCACAGTCATTTTCATGAAGGAGGGAATCTTATGACACTTAGATTTTAATGGTGTATGTGTTCCTATCCATGCGAATTTGTCAAAACCAAAGTTTGCGACAAATCCAAACTCATATGGACTGAAATTTCTCAATCTTGATTTCTTGCCTTATGGTAACACGAGTGCCCACCATGTCTTCCAAGTAGTTAAGCAGCTCACCCTTTCATATCAACGTACTTTTCATTGATCAAGGTGCTTGCCTTTTATGCGTTCAAATGAGAACTTATAGAACTCACATGCATAATTAACTTAATTGGAATGGCACAGAAACAAAATAATGTCAACACGATAGGTTGTAAACCTCAAGTCGTGTGCTAGTGATGATCGATAAGGTTTATTCTCGATTAGTTCTTGAAACTTTTCAAGACCATTAAGACTCCCACTGACTCCTTGACATATAAGATTCTTTTGTCAATAAACATTTCTCGACAAACAAATATTCAAGAGTTTAGTGTAGTTTTTATAAAGACAAAACACTTCACTACATTGGACCTAGTTGGTCTTTGTCTTATCCAAGACATCACAACTTTCCAATTGTGCAAGAATAAGAAAAGTTTTTCAAATTTCACATTTGATGAATGTTATAAACCTTCTTAAGACTTGTCACTCAATTCACAATCTTAACTCTAAGACTTGGTTTTAGAACGAAGTATGATTGACTTCTTGATTTAGCCATTTCTTCAATTCTTGATTCCTCTTCTCAGACATACAATTGCACTTAAGACTCACTTAGAGGATCAATTGAGATATGGTTCTTAATCATTAAGACCTATCATAAAACATAATAAAAAGGTACTCTCCCTTCTTCTTAGAATAGAGAAACTTTTATCTTTCTGCCTACTTGATTCTTCTTATTCGTTCTGCTATTTATTGAAACTCTTTCAATCAATTGAGAATTACACTTAATCTCATAAGTATAATCATATTTACTTAACCTTAGTAAATCATGACGGATATCTTTGTTACTCTTGTGGTGGACTTGATCAACACACAACCTTGTGTACTTGATCTCCTAGTCCTTCACTTGACACTTTGTCAATGAATTAGTCTAATTTCCAAATATGAAATTTCTCATTCATCATGCAACCAAGTTGTATGATTCCAAGTTTCTATCCAATTGAAACTTGGGCGATGAGAAACTTTCCCTATTTGGTAAATTCTTGACCTTTCCACAAATAACATAATTAAGAATCAAATCCATTATTGCTAATAATAGAAACTTACATCAATTTTTCATACACGCCATTGCAAGGATAAATAAATAATATAAAATCAAAATTTATATTATTGCGGAAAAATTTGTCCTTACAATGCAATTCAACTGAAAAACTATGTTGTTAAATATTCCTAAGCAATCTATTCTAACTCCAAGTAGTAGCTTAAGATTCTAATCTTCAAGTAATGCGATCGAAATCCATTTCTTCACGATTAGATTCCGCTCACTTCTTCCCTTAAGATTCCTCTCTTTTCTTCGATCCTGCAAGACATCGAAATGTAATCTTATCACATTATGTATTAAGAATCTAGAATAGGAACTTAAAAGAGTTAGTTAATGGATTTTACCTAAAGTAAAGCCATACGTTTTGACTCTCCCATCTCTTAGATCTCTTAGGTAAATAGGGCAGCTTTGTCTCCAATGCCCCTTCTCTTGGCAATAAAAGCAGATTGACTCTTTTGGAACAACACACGGAACTACTTCTGACTTTGCCTTTCTCTTATGATCAAACTTTTCGATCATGGCATGCCTTTCGTTGCCATTGTCTATATCCATAGAGGTCTGGAAGGCAGATCCACCAATCAACTTTGCTTTTCTAGTGCGCCAAATCATTGCTGATTCAGCAGCAATAAGCATATAAGTGAGATCGATGAGGGTTACGTCGTGGTTTATCATATAGTACTCTCTTACGAACTCACTATATGAGTCAGGAAGTGACTGAAGAACCCAGTCAACATCCAGCTCCTCACAGACAATAGATCCCAACATTCTTAACCTATCAATGTGTGACTTCATCTCTAGGACGTGTGCACACACTGACTTTCCTTCTTCATGTTTACTTGCCAAAAGGGCTTGAGTGATTTTGAACTTTTCAATCTTTTGAACTTGTGGGTTAGGGAGAACAATAGGAGGAGGTGGAGGAAGTGAAGCATGATCTCGTGTTCCTCGATCGAATCGTGGAATATCATCTTCATGTGAAAAGCTTTTTCCACGGGATTTGGGAAGACCATAGTTGTCATACTTTGACATCTACAAAACGGGAGAAAAATTCAAGTTAGTTGATTGATTGAGTCCTTAATAAATCACCCAAATGATATATTAAGGCTAGGACCCAACACAATACTCTACAACTTGGGAAAGGGATGCCGTAACCCAAATTGCAGAACATTTGAAGGTAAGTGAATGACGATTCACTAATTTCCACCATGAAAAACGAAGAAAAAAAATTTAAGTTTTAAATCTATTGAAAATTCCTAGATCTTTTGAGATTCATTGAACATTTCAATGTCATGTTTAAATCTCGATATGCCCCTCGATTTGTGACTGGGATGCCGAGGATCACAAAACAGGGTGTGAATAACCATGCAAACTTACATGGTGCCCTCAAATGTTACAGTCACCTATTCGATGTGCCGGTTAACCACACACGCTCCACCGAACTATGACAAACAATGAGTCACCCTTTGCTACCTTTGCTTAGAACCATTTAGTGTGCCGGTTAACCACACACGCTCCACTAACGTCTTCGCAAGGGCACAAAGTGTAATTTCATGGAATTGCATCAATTCACTTTTGCCTAAAGTAACTAAGATTGGGAATTTTGTAAAAGCATTTAGTTACTTTTGCACTTCATTATATTTATAATGGAAGGTTTCTGTCCTATCCTACCCGTTCGGCTAACGACCCTCCACTAGTCAAGAGTGCGGTGGGCAAGAGTGGATACCCATTCAATCGCCATTTTATAGGCAATTTCCTTAAACACCCCTTATAGACCAGCTTCGTGAATGAGGCCTACTAACGGTAAGACTGACTTTTACTTATACATATATATAATGTCAGACCTTTAATGTTATATATAGTATAGGGTGTATTTTACACTTTTTAAAATACTAGGTGGTCTAATTTAATAATTATACTTTTAATTTAATTAAATTGTACAACAAAACTTTATGGATTTACTAAATCTCTTTTAATTATACACTTTAATTAATTAATAAAACCATAATGGTGTGATTTGAACTTTTCAAAACAATACTAGGGTTTTAGAATTTAACATTCCTAAGTTAAACTTTTAATCAACCTTTAAATTCCAAAACTTAAGGGCAAGTTTTGAAACATTTCAAAACATTAGGGTTTAGAATTTAAATATTTCAAAATCAAACTTTTCAATCAAAATTTAAATTCCAAAACTTGAGGGCAAGTTTTGAAACCTTTTTCAAAACATTAGGGTTTCAACTATTTAAATTTCAAAACAAAACTTTTGAGTTCAAATTTAAACTATAAAACCTAAAGGGGAAAAATTGAAACTTTTCATAACACAAGGATCAAATAACAAATAATATAAATTAAACAATTTATTTTATCATTATCTATATTTGACCTAATTTTAATTTCTTGCAAAGTAAGTTACCCAATTAATACAAATAATCAAACTTTATCATATAAGGAAGTTATTATCCAATCAATTGGTAATTATCTTTTGTTTAATCAAGGATATACTCATAAATATGTATAAAATCGGATTTTAATGATCTAAAACAGATAAGGCAAGTATCCATGAGTAAAACAGCAAGAAATCTCGAAAATAGCTCCATCTGACGCTCGAACTCGCCGAGTACCACAATGGACTCGCCGAGTTGAGGCCTACTCGCCGAGTACACTGTGGTACCCGCCGAGTTCATCAAGCAGGGAGCTCAAAAAACGTTTTTGCAACTTGAACAAACATACAAGGCATCAATACAATAGAAACCAATCAAGGCTCTGATACCACTGATGGGTTTAGGCCATAAGAACATCCTATGTGCTCATACAAACCCTAATGCTTAGATCTAGGTTTCTCTATTGTACATGCAATTCATCCAAGACTTTAAACCCTAGATCTAGTATATGATAATCAATATAACATATGAATGAGGGTTTAGATCATACCTTGATTGTTATGTATCAATAACAATCTCAAATCCTTCTTGTAATGACTTTAAAAAGCTTAGAGTCACAAGTGTCACTCCTCTAATGGCTCACAAACACCAAGAGCAAGAGGATGAAGAAGAGAAGAGAAGGAGGCTACCAAAACGTGTGGAAACCCTAATCAACAAGTTCACCACGTTTTTTAGCCATAAGGGTCCTTTAAATAGAGAGACTATTAGGGTTATCAAACAAGGAAACCCTAATTTGGATGCTTAAGCCCTAAGCAACCCATGGACTCCTTCCTTAAAGGCCTAGGATGATTTCTAATGGGTTTCCCCATAGAATTCGTCCACCCCTTTAATATGTAGTCCATTAGCTCAATATTCAACTATCATACAATTGACAGTTCTAGTCCCTTAAGTTTAATTAATCTCTTTTAGCCACAAAACTAATTACCAATTAATTCTTGACTAATATTAATTAAACAATATGATTTCTCCTTTAATATATTATTCTCATAATATATTAATAAATCATATTTAATCCTTTCTCTCCATAATTCATCCTATCAAGTTGCTTTGGTGAAGGCAACCCAAAAGGACCATGCACCATCGGGTCAAGTACATACCAAAATGGTTATGGACTTAGACACTAATCCAACACAATCATCATAAATCAAAAATCAGGAAACAACAAATGGAAAGAGAGAATGATTATAATCCATGTCTCAGTCCATATGATATCTAGAATTGAGGAATATATGATCCCTTATCTAATGGACAAGTCATTGACAAGGTCAGAGTTCGACATCGGCTTTAAGAGCTACGATTGCCAGTTAGGTTTTGAAGTCATACTCAATAATAGTTTTAGACTTATCCAAGTGGGAGACTGTTGGATTAATGTCTAAGTCCATAACTATATTTGGTATGTACTTGACCCGACCCGGCATGGTCCATTTGGGTTGCACTTCACCGACACAATTTATATGGATAGTCTTTTGAGAATAGTATATTTATGATTTATATTAATATATTATAAGTTCTAATATATTAATATGGAATCATATTATTTAATTAGTATTGATCAAGAATTAATTTAGAATTAATTAAGTGATCAAAAAGAACTAATTAAATATGGACTCTTATATATATGGAATGGGCCAAGTTCATTTAGGTTGGGCTAAGCTTTCATGGATGGTCCATGGAGCTTTTAACCCATGGATCCTATGTAAATGAAAGGTCATGGGTATTAGGGTTTACATGGATGTAACCCTAATCCTCCATAATATATAAAGGGGTCCTTAGCTCACAAAATTGGCACAAGTGTGTGAAAATAAGAGTGGGCTGATTTTAGTGTGCATACATATTCTCTCAAGTTCTTCCAAGGTGTTTTGGTGATTTGTGATTCCATTTAAGGCTTCCACACTATTGGGGCTAAGCTCTTAAAGCTTGAAGACATCAAGCTACATCAAAAGGTATGTCATCTAACTAGAACTTTGTAGTATAGGTGCTTCATAATATGCTAGTTAGGATGAAACTTTGGAATAGTTAATATTTGCATGTATAATAGAGAAAACATAGATCCAAGGTTTATAGGGTTGCATGTACAACATAAGAGTGTTAGAATGCTCAAAACCCAACAGGTGTATATGATACACTTCGGGCTATACAAGTAGTGTCGCGAAATCTTTAAGGCGAAAATTATAGCTCCCAATTCTAATTCATGGGTGGTGTAATTATTCTCGTGAGTCTTAATTTGGCATGAAGCATATGTGATCACTTTGTCTCTCTGCATAAATACACATCCCATGCCCTGGTGTGATGCGTTGCAATAGATGACAAAGTCTTTGGTTCCTTCCGGAAGTGAAAGAATTGGCGCACTACACAACATGTGTTTCTATTTCTGAAACGCAAATTCTTTCTTTTCTTTCCATTCGAAATTTGTGTCCTTCAGCATAAGTGTTGTGAGAGGTTTGGCTATTTTTGAGAAATTCTCTATAAATCTCCTATAGTGTCATGTCAATCCTAGAAATTAAAGCACCTCAGTTGGTGTTATGGTTGCTTCCCAATTCTTTATTTCCTTGATCTTGGATGGGTCCACGTGAATGCCTTTATTGCTAACTACGTGTCCTAGAAAATGTACTTCCCTGATCTAAAATTCACACTTTGAGAATTTTGTGTACAATTTCTCTCTTCTTAACTACTCCAAAATGATTCGAAGATGTTGTATTCTTCCTCTGTTCGTTAGTATATCAATATGTCATCGATAAACATGATCAAAAATATATCCAAGTAAGGTTTACAGACACGGTTCATTAGATCCATGAAGATTGCGGGAGCGTTGGTTAAACCGAAAGGCATAACTAGAAACTCGTAATGGGCGTAGCGAGTCCTAAATATCACCTTTGGGATGTCTTCCTCTTGTACTCGAAATTGATGGTAACCTGACCTTAAATCAATTTTTGAGTAGAAGTTGGATCCTTGTAGTTGATCGAATAGTTCATTAATCATTGGGAGTGGATATCTATTCTTGATCGTCAGTTTATTCAACTTCCGATAAGCGATGAACATTCTGAAGGTTTCATCCTTCTTCTTGACGAATAACATCGGGGTTCCCTGAGGTGAAAATCTTGGTCTTATACTGCCTTTATCCAAAAGCTCTTAAACTTTTCCAGACAGCTCTTGGATTTCCAAAGGGGCTAATCGGTAAGGATATTTTGCTACTGGTGCTGCCCCTGCAACTAGGTCAATTCAGAATTCGACCTTACGAATTGGCGGTAGTTCGGGCAAGTCCTCCGGAAATACATTGGGAAAATCACATACTTGGGGTATGTCTTTAATTTCCTTCTTCTCGACCCTTTTATCTACGATGTGGGCTAAGAAAGCGTGATATTTCTTGTGAATGTATTTATGTGCCTTCAAGCAAGAGATAATTCTAAGGTTATTTATTGGCTTGTCTCCATAGATCACCAAGGATTCGTCGTTGGGTAAAGGTAATCATAATGCCTTGTCGTAGTATAAGATTTCAGCTCGGTGTAGCAATAACCTATCAATACCAATTATGACATCAAAACTTTTGATGATCATTGGCATGAGGTTGACGTGAAAGGTGTGGTTGTTGAGAGTTAGAAAGGCAGTTTTCTAGTATTTATTGAGTACTACTAGATTCTCCGTTAGCCATTTCTACTATATAAGGCTCATCTAGGTTCCTAGACTTATGGTTTAAAAGTTATCTAAACTTAGGTGTAATAAAGCTTCTTTCAACACCAGAATCAAAGAGTATAGATGCATATAAAGCGTTAATAGGAAATGAACCTGTCACAACGGTGGGGTCCTACATGGCATCCCTTGCGTCAATCAGAAACTCTCTTCCCCGGACTTTTCCTCCATCATTCCTCAACTTCGCTCAGTTCCTCTTGATATGTCCAGTAATCCGACACTCAAAACAAGCTCGATTATCTGGCACATCAGCCACCCCTGGGTTAGTTGTGGCGGCAGGTGCGACCGCAGGCTGTCTGTAGTACTTGATGGTGTGTCCCCTTCGATTGCACCTGGTACAATGCATGCAGTTTCCATAGTGGTGGAAGTGGAACAAATTGCATTTTGGTTGTATATCCGCGTACTATCCTTGAGGTGTTGGGTCTGGACTGACGACATATGCCCTGATAGTTTCCTTTTTCTTGCTTGGATGTTGTTTGGAGGTACCCTTAAATCCGCTTCTGGATTTGTGCTTGTTTTCTCCTGACTTCGAGATGTTAGCTATTTGGACCGAAGTGCCTCGTCTTATCTCTTAGTTGGTTATGTTGTATGCTAACCTCTTGGCACTGTCGTACGTCGTTGGTCGAGATGTCATGCCCAACCCTTGGATGGGTTGAACTAATACCCACATGTATCTATCAACCTTCTTTTACTATAGATTCACGAAGCTTGGACAAAGGGTTTCAAGATCATTGAACCTATTTGTATAGGTCGAGATTTCAGCGTTGTTCATTTTCAGGTTCCACAACTCTTTCTCCAATCGTTGTATTTCCTCCCAAGAATAGTATACCTCGATGAGCATTTGCTTAAGTTTCTCCCAAGATAAGGCATTAGCATTGGCGAGGCCCATGGTCTTGACGTGGCTTTTCCATAAATACACGGTCGTATCTACAAAAGTGCAAACGAAAAATTTCACCTTGCATCCCTCAGCAGAAGAACTGATTTCGAAAACAGACTCAGTCTTTTCGATCCATCTTGTGAGGCCTACGACTCCTTCGTTCCCATAGAACATTTTAGGCTTGCAGTTTATAAAGTCCTTGTAGGCGCATGCTCTTGGAGCACCTTGATTTTTTCCTTGGGAGGTTTCGCCTCCCGCTCCTATCTTAGAGTTTGTGTGGTGATTGTTTTCAAGTGTTGCTAGAGCATCAACTATTTGCTGCTCAACCATGGCTTCAATGGCCACGTGGTCCATAGGTGGGTTACTCTGAGCAGACTTGGGATATTACTCTGCTTGGAGACTTTGGTTGGATCTGGTGAGTCTTGGGGGTGCCATTTCTTAATTCCTAAAGTTAGTGTTGACACATGATTTATTCGATCAGATTTATAAGGTAACGTCCTCGTTGATATGGTTATGTCGTGGTGTGTTAATGTTAGTGTTAAATGAATCAGTAGAGTAATAACACAACAACATAGATTTCATTCAACCATATAAGTATAATATGCATCATAATATCATACAATGTGACCACCAAAAAGGGGTGGTTAGAGTAAGAAAAGCTATGAGGTTACAAAATAAACAAGTACGTTTAGCAAGCCTTTCTAGTACACTATCCCAAAAGTATAAATGTGTCTATCCTAGCCATCGTGCTAGAGAAAAGCGTAATATCCACAGTACACAATCAAAAGATCCATCAATTGAACTAGTTGTCTATAAACATAATTTATCAAACATCCGAAAATTAAATCCTTGAATCTTCCCTTTCTACCCGAAGCTCCAAACTATCAGTGTGACTGATCACTCCCTCCAACATGTGAAGATGAAACTGAGCCTCATCACTCACTTCCTGTAATTGGTCCTAAGTATGTAGGATCCTTATCTTCATCACATCCCTCTCCTGCTTAAGATACTGTACCCGCTCTGTTAGTTGCATCAGGGCCATCCCCAAAAGAAAGAGCTCGGAGTCTATCGCTCCTATACGATCTAAGTAATGGGCAGATCTAAGTAATGGGCAGTCTGTGGTACAAGGAAGAAGATATCCTGCTCGACTAGAGTGTCTCGGGTAGGGTTAGGTGCGGTAGAGGACTCCCCCACCACGAAGCATGAGCCGATATCCTCCTCCTTCCTCCAAGCTCTAATATGGGGCATCTAGGTGTAGATCTCACATAGTTTTTTCGTTAATGGTGGTGATGTTGGTGGGGATGCTGCTCTCTTCTGAGAGGGGATATCAGTAGTCTTTCTTTGGGGTTGTTTCACCTGAGTACCAGTAGTGTGTGCTATGAAATATCGATGCGAAGGAGTGGGCAGGGTGGTGAGATCTCCAATGAGGTGGCAATATACTCCTCATCCTCATCTGACTCATAATCTAAGCTGAGAAGCTCAAGTCCAGCTAGTGTGTAAACTGATGGATAAACAGGATCGGAAGGGTATGAGTTGAAGTGATCTGCTGGCGTGTATTCGGGCTCGAACGGGTGCTCAGTTGGAGTATAGCCAGGCTCGGTGTCATCATTGTCCTCTGTAGGCTCCTCCTCATAAGCCACGATCATCGTTGGGATGTTCGTAGGGTCAGAAGCACCATTAACTGCATGCTCCTTTGCTGGTAGGGAAGTTTCACTCCACGATCCTGCGCCTTCCACACTCTCTGTAACACCGTAAATTTTCAGACAAATTTTTCATTTTAGAACAACATGATTCTCAATATCACATTCCAAAACCACATATTGTCAAATTGTCAAAAACGCAAATTCATAAATTGTTTGATAAAATCCAGGATCCACAAAACATAAACTCCATCTCGTTTGTGTACACTCAAGTCGACGCCTTCCCGCGATCCTGAGAAGTACCTGAAAACACATATCACATAACACGGTAAGCACAAAGCTTAGTGAGTTCACCAAAATACCACACACATCTCATTAGACTCTCATGGCTATATCTCAAATAAGACCCTCTGGTCAATGTGTCTCAGTGGAATCCTCCGGTACCACAATTCGGGTGGACCTTCCGGTCCTAACTCAGTAAAGCTCAGAATAATACACAACATAAATCGCAAAGACATAATACATGACATCACAATACTCAATAGTAGCATACACGACCCTCCGGTCACACAAATTACCATTGAAGGTAAGTATAGTGAGAAGACTCACCTCGTAAGCAAGCAAATAAATCTCGTACACGAATCACCGATCTAGCCTTCGCCTAACACACACAAAAATTATCTCTAATTAACACTTAAATCAAAACTCTAAGTAAACCAATATATTTTCTCTCTTTAATCTCTTGGGATGGGTAAAAGACCATTTTACCCCTCTGTGGTCTCCATAATCTCTAACTTGACCAAACCCTATAGTCAACAGAAGTCAACACTCGAGTCAACAGTCCATGTTGACCCGACTCGTTGAGTGCACCTATGTGACTCGTCGAGTCCCCTTGTTTCATCAGAAGTGTCGCGAAAGTACCCCTTAGCTCGTCGAGTTGTCTCATCAACTCGCCGAGTCACACGTGTCTAGACTCGTCGGGGAAAACCCTAACCGACTCGTCGAGTCCTTTCAGACTCTATTCTCATTCAGACGTTTTAAGGCAAATTTACAACCCCAAACTCTAGATCTAGCCTCCCAAGGCTGAGATACCACGTAACGCTACAAGCATTACGTCCATGCGTGGCACTTAGGGCTTGAAATACCAAAACCACTACTATTTAGGATCATAAGCATAAAATCTCATTTATAGCTGGATAAAGTTGGGACCTTTGGACTCTAGGGACCTCACAAGGTCCAGATCTGAAGTCTCAATCTCTTGGTAATCTCAACACACTCAAAACGTCAAGAAAATATGGAAAAAGCCCTAAAGCTCCATAAAAGTGAGATCTAATTGAAATAGTGAACAAGGGGGAGACTTTTTTCCCTTCAACAGAAGCTATAGATGAAATAAAACCAGATCCAACAATCCCTTCTCGTTTCTTTCTTTCATATTCCTCTCTTCTCTTCAAATAGTGCACTAAAATGCCCAAAGATTAGCTCTCTTTCTCTCTTAGCTCAATATAGACGATTAGGGTTTCACACAGGGGAGTAAGGTGGCTGGTGAGGCAGAAATGAGGGCTTAAGGTCCTTTAAATAGGGCCCAACCCTAGAGATTTAGAGTTTCCTTTCACAGCGCCAACTTGTCGAGTTGGCTCTCCAACTCTTCGAGTTGGTCTAAAACCCACACGACCAAAACTCTTCTCTACTCGACGAGTTGCTCAATGAAAATCATAAAAATATTATACCTAGGAATTGGGATGTTACACTCTCATGCAAACCTGCATAAGACATCAAACATGAAATATGTTTATGAGAGATGTGAAGATCAATTAAATACAATATATTATCCAATTTTAAGTATGTAAAAGATAGTACTCGTAACTCCTGAGTCTCCCTACTATGTTGTAAGTCATGAATAGTGGCTCCTAAGCCAGAAATCCTTGAGTGTATATGTCGTTAAGCCAAAAATTCTCAGATGTAGAAGTCCCTAAAAGAAATCTCCAAGTATAGAATCATTTTTTATGCATCCAATCCTGGAGTACTTAAACTTTTAGATTGCCAACCACCGTATCCGAGTTTGGTCGTGCGTCGGTCGGTCCATAATAAAACTTAGTTGCACATTCCAAGTCTGGTTGTGGTATGGCCGTTGTACTATACCAACTCTACACATGGTTTTTGACCAATAATCTTGAGTTGTGATTTCGTGGATTTGTGTTTGTGGGTAGTAGATATATTTTTGTGAGCATATTTTTATTGCTTTATATATTTAAATCTTTGTTGGGTTGTAACATCCCATAAATTTCAACAAATTTAAACTTTTCAAAACAACCAATTTATTATTAGAAGTGTTACAAAACCATTTTTTTCGAACATTATTTAAAATCAGAGTCTCCCAACGTCCAATCAGTTGTAAAAGCAGGGATGTGTACGGTCATGCCTTCGCCCTGCCACGATCATCTGAAGCACCTGAAACAATAAACTAAAATTGTCAGAACAGAGCTTAGCTAGTTCCCCCAAGGTACCATCACACAAACATATAACATTTACAAACAAGCATGCTCAAATACTCATGCCTACCCCAATCAGCCTTAGGCTGGAATACCAGTCATCTCTACGATGGGCCAAGTCATCCTCGGGATGGAATACCCTTGTGTCATAAGCAGTTTGGTCCAATCAACCATCAGGTTGGAATACCAAACATGTCGGGTCCAATCAACCATCGGGTTGGAATCACCGAAGCCTATTGAATGATGCACAAAGGAGTCCCGTCTCACCATATACCATACAATCATATCGGGTCCAATCAACCATTAGGTTGGAATACCCCAGGCCTAATCAACCATCGGGTTGGAATGCCAATATAGAACGGGTCTTGTCATCGACGAGATGGAATACCCTCGGGCCCAATCAACCATTGGGTTGGAATGCCCCAGTTATGTTGGCTCACGCACATAGCAGTAAAACCTCAACCACCACCAACATATAATAGTCAACAGACAATCAGGCATATCTACAGATCACTAAGCATAACATTATCATATATACCAGGATACCAATCTAACATATCACTACAGCACGATAACATACTATTACATAACAGGATATTAAATCCAAAGAGCCGGCCTTGGTGCCTTCGACCCGCAAGTATAGTGAGGAAAAATCACCTTGCAAACCGAACAACAACTGATGAGGTCCCGACTCCGAATCTCAGCTCCAACCGACACCTATCCATCCAATATACCAAATTATACAATACCATCCAAAAGACCAATTATCAAATACCAACCAAAATACCAACCAAAATACCAATTCCCAAATGCCAACCAAAAACCAAAAATGTCCCTTGTTTAAAATTAGTCAAAGTCAACAGTCCATGTTAACCCAACACGTTGTGTTGCCCCTTCGCCACGCCGAGTTCTGCCAACATCCAAACAGTCGGGAAAATCCCAGCCAACACGTCGTGTTGGCTTAGAAACACGTCGTGTTTGCTGAAGTTCCAACAACTTAATACCTTAAGTTGTTTTCCTCGATTCCAAGAGCTCCAAAGCTCAGATCTAGTCCAAAACGTGATCCAGAAGGATACAGTTTCCAACTTTATCCATTGGGACATCCCAAAAAGGTCAAAACTCAATCCATAAAGCTTAATAATGCAAGGGCATAACCAATAAGCACTTAATCCTTAAAGTCCGAAGTCCATCATTTCAAGAATTGATTCTAACGCCAAAACCATCCCAAAGATTAGTGCTTTATAGACATACATGTCTGATCCATGTCTTGTACTCATATTAGGTAAAAATGAGGATTTATGACCTAACCTCTATGCATGACGTCAAAACTTGATTATAATACACATCCAAGACACTACTAAATCACCTTGACCTGGAGATTCATAAAGTTGCAAACTTTATGAGAAAATCGAGTCATGGACACTTACAAAGGTCCAGAAGATTGCCATGGTGAAGTATAGGGACTTACTTGTGTAACACTAGTCAAAATAGGTCAATAGACAATCACATGTGATTATACCAATCATGTAATGTGATTTTGTTAAACTAGTAATGTGATAAGAGTGATATGTAGTCATGATAAATTCTAATACAAATATGAACTTTCTTTCTGATACAACTCAAAGTATACGTCCATACAATTCCAAAAATATAGAGAATGTCTGAATTTGACTTCGCATGAAGAAGTTATCATAAACCGAACACTATAAATCTCTATAATAAGAGGAATTTAAAATAGACTTAGAATTAGCTATTGGAGTCTAAAAGAGAGTTATAGTACTTGTAAATACCTACATGTGCATATAAAGAATGTCAAAAACGGAGTTTGTATGTGAGAGATACGACCTTCCGAAGATTCAGCTGTCATAAACCCTAATCTGACTGAGTTCACGACGTGAGCACAGAACTCACGACGTGAGGAGTTAGTTATCCACATCTCGGAATCTAGAAGGTATGTGATGAGGCTGCGAGGGGATAAGATCCAAACTCACGACGTGAGCAAGGATATCTCAGGACGTGATGAGTCACATGCCCACCTTCCGAAGCTAGGGACGCAAATGGCAAGTCTATGGGGATAAGATCCAAACTCACGATGTGAGACTATAAAACTCACGACGTGAGAGTCCAAAATCCTTACTATAAATAGCAGGTCCGACTTCAGCTATTCTTACACCTGAACTTCTTTATCCTCTCTCCTTTGCTGAAGCCATCTTGCATCCCGAGCCCCGACGACCTCGTACGCTGATCGTTTCTGCTTAGATTACATAAAATCACGCTACTAGGGTGAGTTTCACGACCCCACTTTCTAATATTTCAGGGGAAACGCATGCTAAATATTATATATATGTTATTATTATATCTATATGATAGTATATTAGCATCAACGTAGATAGTTATAATAAACGGGATATAGTTATTTCGTATTTGAAAGTATAGAACTATCGTAAAGTTGTTAGCATGTTATTGTTATAGTAGTATACTAATGTAGTGTAACGCCCCGATTCTCAGGTATTGTCTAA
Source organism: Lactuca virosa (assembly GCF_052849685.1). Taxonomy (NCBI): domain Eukaryota; kingdom Viridiplantae; phylum Streptophyta; class Magnoliopsida; order Asterales; family Asteraceae; genus Lactuca; species Lactuca virosa. Next base: position 129,497,785 of record NC_136433.1, read on the forward strand.
ATAAGATTTATTGGGTGAAGCTCTACTCGACGAGTCGGTTGACCTACTCGTCGAGTAGCAGCGGGGTGGGATCGCGTGTTAAGTGACCTACTCGACGAGTCCATATTGGGACTCGGCGAGTAGGAGCTGGCAGATGAAACCCTAAATCCTGGGGTTTGCACCTCTATTTAAAGGAGCCTCAGCCTCCTTTGGCCTCTTTGCAGTCTTTGAGAGCTCCTTAAAACCCTAATACGCGTGTGTGTGTGTGCCCATTGTGTGTTTGAAGCTTGAAAAGAGGATCTTTGGAGGAAGAAGGCTTGGAGAAGAAGGAGATTGGAGCAAGTAGAGTCTGGGAATCAACACTTATCTCAGTTATCATCTTCTGGAGGTAACCAAATCGCCTTTTTCCTTGTGAATCTCTTATATTGGTTGAGTTTTAGGGTTTTTGGTGAGATATTAAGTTGGAAAGATGAGCTATGGGCTAGATCTGAGGTTGTGACTTCAGATCTGGACCCTCCTTGGATTCTAGAAGCATAAAGTTACAATATTGGTCATGATTGAGGTCCCTCTTGAGCATGAAGCTCCATTAAGAACTTAAAATAGGCATTTAGAGCCTTTATAGCCATGCATGCATGTAAAATTTGCAACTTTACGTGATAAGCATGCCCTAGAAGCTTGGATCTGTGATTTGGAGCCGCTGCATGGCTCAAAGCAAGTCTGTATGGAAAAAGGACTGAATGGACTCGGCGAGTCGCAGGGTTGACTCGGCGACTCACATGAAGATAGCCGTGAACTCGACGAGTTGGATGAACAACTCGGTGAGTCCGATGAAGATTACCATAAGACTCGACGAGTGGATGAACAACTCGGCGAGTCGGATGAGTTTTCCTTAGGATATGTATGCGTGTGTATCCGTCGAGTTGCGAGGAGGGAACTCGACGGGTGGCCTTAAAGTTTGATCGAGAATCGAAGGAACTCGACGAGTCTCCTCGATGACTCGGCGAGTTGGAATGTGCTTCAAGGAACTCGGCGAGTAGCCGAGGGTACTCGGCGAGTTGGGGTCAACATGGACTGTTGACCTTGACTGAGGACTTTGACTTTGACCAGGGGTTGACTGGTGGGTTATGGAGTACCTTATACGGTTAAGGACTTATGAATATATTGTACTATGATCATAGGTGGTGGATCCTGTGTCAAGTGATACGAGAGTTGGAGTTTATATTCTGAGTCGACATCTGCAAGGTGAGTTGTCCTCACTATATCGATAGGGTCTACGGCACCAAGGCCGGCCCTTTAGTTGTTATTTTTATGGTATGCTACATGTGGCTATGATCTGTTAGATCGGAATCAGGGTAGACAGTATGTTATGCTCTTATGATCCGTAAGGATTGGTATGTTAGTGACCTTCTAGGTCGGTACTCTAGTTACGAGAGAATTCTATGATTGGTGATCAGTGTGATAGATATGTTTGATATTTGTATATGCCTGTATATGATAGTTATGCGCACATGGTTATTTGCTTGCTGGTTGGGTTGAGGCGGTCCTACTTTGTGCTGAAGGCCAACATACCCTATGAGCGATTCGGGGAGACTGCAGGCCCACGAGGCGGACCAGTCATGCCGAAGGCTCGGGATAGATTCAAATAGACTGTAGGCCCGGTAGGGCGGTCCAGTCAGGCCGATGGCCAGTATGCATGTTGATTGATTGATTGTTACTGATATAGTATTGTTAGTGTGGTATTGGTATTTTGGGGGTAGCTCACTAAGCCCTCGGGCTTACAGTTTCAGTTTATTGTTTCAGGTACTTCAGGAGATCATGGCAAGGCGAAGGCGTGACCGTACCGCTCCTCATCCTTATGTTATGATTTTGGGACACTCTGATGAATATTGATTTGAAAACATTTTTGTAAACGATGCTATTGGTTTTTATTTATGATCGAAAAAGTTTAAATTTGGCGTAAAATTTATGGATGTTACAAGTTGGTATCAGAGCCTTGGTTTGAGTGAATTGGAGGAACACTCGTGTGAATCCAGTCTCAAATCAAGGGGATTTCCGGAAAGAAAGTTTTAAAAATGGTTTTCATAATAAAGGATGGAGGATGCAGAGGGTACGATCAGCCGGAGCCTGTAACTAAACCCCAAAATACCATATAGTTATTTGATACTCTGATATGTTAGAACATCATGCTAGTGCTAAGCTAGGGATCTTCAGGAATCGCATGATAGATTTGCTTGATTATATGATACCTATTAGCCTAGGGTTTCTTGTATATGGAATTGACATTATAACTGTAGATGTTTAGTATATGCATCACGACTGTGTATTGTTAAGATCTTATAGCCTGAGAATGTCTGATTCGACCTTAGGGTAGGATTGGATATTCGAAAGTCTATCTGGTCCAACATTATGTGCGGCTAGCATACACTAGCGCTGCAGGGGCTGATGGAAGTTCCATGTAGGTGTGAGTTGTGCAGAGCTGTGGGATCAGTTGGGAGATAGGCGATGTTCCCTAGTAGTGAGGGTTGAGCGCACATTATGTTGAGTATAGTATTAGGGCGTTGTGGTGATACTTGAGACAAATATGGGTAGGTGTGGAAGGTAGTATAGGCCCGTACTACTGAAAGCACAGGACCCATATGCATAGCAAGGAAGTCACAACCCCTAGGATTTGTGGGTTTTGGTCTTCCGATATCATGTTGTTTATCTGATGTCTTGAATGTACCTTTCAGTATGGTGGTGATGCGATGTTTTGCTGCTGGGTCCGGATCAGGATCCGGATCCGGATCAGGGTCAGGGTCGGGGGACGGAGGGTCAGAGGTGCCGGTAGCACCTGAGCCCGTGGTTCAGATGGGGACTGAGGAGCTGGATGCCAGGATCCGGGAGATTCTGCACGATGAGGTCGCTGCGGCTTTCCGAGCGCAGCTACCAGAGATGTTTGGGTCGATCAAGACCGTGATGGTTGAGTATTTTGATGAGCGATATGCAACTCTGGCAGAGACAGCAGCCGCTGCAGCCACTTCGGCTGTAACTGCGGCAGGGGTTAGAGGAGGAGCCAGCAGGGCTTTTCAGTACCGGGACTTCGATAATACGAAGCCCCCGATATTTGATGGTACTCAGGATGCGATCAGAGCTATGCGGTGGTTGTCTGACGTGGAGGGCTGTTTCTTCACGTGCTCATGTCCTGCTGACCAGAAGGTCAGATGTGCTCTGAACCTGCTTAGGCTCGGGGCAAAGGACTGGTGGAGATTGACGACAGGTTCATATTCTGATGATCAGCGGGCTGCTGTTACTTGGGAGCAGTTCCGGGATATGTTTCGCACCCGCTACGTTCCGCGCGTGGAACGGGAGCGGCTTGCTCAGGAGTTTTTGACATTGAGACAGGATTGGGAGTCTGTGATGGAGATTACCCGGATGTTCACTGAGAGGGCTATGTTTTGCCCGGAGTTTGCGTCAGAGCAGTCTCAGATGACTCCTTATCTGAGTATGCTCAAGACGGATATACGACAGTTTGTGGCTACACAGCGTTGTGAGACCCTCCTGGATCTACAGGAAGCCGCGAGGCGGCGTGAGTTGGAGATAGAGCTGCAGCTGAAGGAGCAGCGTCAGGCACCGGTACAGCCTCAGCCGGCGCCTAAGCGGTCTAAGACCGCTGATACACGGTCTGCGGGTCAGCAGAGCCGTACTTGTGGAAAGTGTGGCAGGGTTCATTCGGGAGCTTGTAGAGCAGGAGGTGGGTGCCACAAATATGGCAAGGAGGGGCACTATGCCAAGGACTGCTGTCAGTCCGCCCCTCCTGCAGAGATGAGGATTTGTTACCATTGTCATCAGGTTGGTCATGTGAAGACCAACCGTCCGCAGCTCGCCGCCAAGTCGGCGCAGGGTTCCGCGCCAGCTACTATGAGGATTGGAGATGGGAGGCCAGTCAAGGTGGAGCCTCCGAAGGCTCAGGGTCGCGCCTTCCAGCTCACGGCCGAGGAGGCCAAGGCAGTACCGAATGTGGTTGCTGGTACGTTTCTATTCTCTGTCTCAGTTATTGTATTGGTGTTATGCTTATTGATTGTACCTGTGGTTAGGTACGTTTTTAGTGAATTCTTTGCCCGCTTTAGTATTATTTGACTCGGGGGCGAGTCGGTCATTTATATCTCAGACCTTCTCTAGAGGGTTCAGTGTGCCAGTAGATGATCTTGAGTGTCCGTTGCGAGTTTCGATCGCCAATGAGCATGGGGTTTCTCCTTCTTCGGTCTACCGGGGATGCGAGTTGGAGATTTTCGGGGTGTCCTTCCCGATAGATTTGATTCCTATCCTCATGGGGGATTTATGCGTGATTGTAGGGATGGATTGGCTTAGCCGTTTTTGGCGCCTTGATCGATTGTGAGGGACAGTGGGTGGTGATTCGAACCCCAAGTGGGGGAGAACTAGTAGTATATGGTGAGGGCACCAGTTCGGGATCAGGGTTTTGTTCGGCAGCCAGGGCTCGACAGTATATTCAGCACGTGTGTGCCGGTTATTTGGTGTATGTGGTAGATACGCGGGTTAGAGAGCAGCTCTCAGTTTCAGAGGTCCCGATGGTTAGAGAGTTTGCTGATGTGTTTCCGGAGGAGTTACCCTGAGTGCCTCCGATGAGGCAGGTTGAGTTCAGGATTGATCTAGTGCTAGGTGCGGCCCCTATCGCCAAGGCGCCATACCGTTTGGCACCGCCTAAGATGCAGGAGCTATCATCTCAGTTGCAGGAGCTGCTGGGTAAGCAGTTTATTCGTCCGAGTAGTTCACCCTGGGGAGCACCGATCCTTTTCGTCAGGAAGAAGGACGGTTCGCACAGGATGTGCATTGACTATAGGGAGCTGAACAAGCTAACGGTGAAGAACCGTTATCTACTCCCGTAGATAGACGATCTTTTCGATCAGCTGCAGGGTGCATCTTGGTTTTCCAAGATTGATTTGAGATCAGGATACCACCAGGTCAGGGTGAGGGAGGAAGACGTGGGGAAGACCGTGTTTCGGACTCGGTATGGTCATTACGAGTTCGTGGTCATGCCGTTTGGGCTCACCAACGCGCCAGCAGTGTTTATGGATCTGATGAACCGAGTCTGTAGACCGATGCTCGATCGCTCGGTCATTGTGTTTGTAGATGATATCTTGGTATATTCTAAGACCCGAGGGTAGCATGAGGAGCATCTCAGGGAGCTGCTGGAGGTTCTGCGGCGAGAACGGCTGTATGCCAAGTTCTCGAAGTGTGAGTTTTGGTTTCAAGAGGTCCAGTTCCTCAGACATCTCCTTAACCAGGAAGGGATTTTGGTCGACCCGGCCAAGGTAGAGGCGGTTATGTAGTGGGAGACTCCGAGATCTCCCTCAGACATCAGGAGTTTCTTGGGCTTAGCAGGGTACTACAGGAGATTTATTCGAGACTTCTCCAAGATCGCAGTACCCCTCACTCGTCTTACGAGGAAGGGGGTGGATTTGCGGTGGGGCTCTTAGCAGCAGAGGGCGTTTGAGATCCTCCGGCAGTGTTTATGCGAGGCGCCGGTGTTAACACTCTCTGAGGGAGTGGAGGATTTTGTGGTATTTTGTGATGCATCCATCACTGGCTTGGGGACCGTCCTCAAGCAGAGAGGACGGGTGGTAGTCTATGCGTCGCGGCAGCTGAAGCCGCATGAGACGAGATACCCTACGTACGATCTTGAGTTTGGAGCGGTGGTTTTCGCTCTCAAGATTTGGAGGCACTATCTGTACGGGGTCCGTCGCACTATATACACGGATCACAAGAGTTTGAGACACATCATGGATCAGCCGAACCTGAACATGAAGCAGCGCAGGTGGCTAGATGTGGTCAAGGACTATGATTGCGAGATCCTTTACCATCCTGGTAAAGCGAACGTGGTTGCGGATGCTCTGAGCCGGAAGTCAGCTGGGTCCTCGACCCCAGCCAGGTGTATGAGGATAGCGGTGGATTCCCCGCTTGTGAGCTTGATTAGGGATGCTCAGATTGAGGGTATGAGACCAGAAAACTGGAAGTTGGAGAAGATTAAGGGCGAAAGCGCCCAGTTTGTTCAGGATAGCCGCGGATTGTTGACCCGTTACAGTCGGGTTTGGGTTCCAACGTTCGGAGGGGTCTGGCAGACAGTGATGGAGGAGGCTCATAAGTCTCGTTTTTCTATTCACCTGGGAGCCACCAAGATGTACCGTCATTTGAGTTCGAGTTATTGGTGGCCTGGCATGAAGCGAGATATCGCTTGGTTTGTTGAGAGGTGCTTGACATGTAGGATGGTCAAGGCCGAGCATCAGAGGCCACATGGTAAGCTGCAGCCTTTGGAGATTCCCATGTGGAAATGGGAACGGATCGCGATGGATTTCATCACGAAGTTGCCAAAGACGGCAAAGGGGTTGGATGCGATATGGGTCATCGTGGATCGATTGACCAAGAGTGCCCCTTTTCCTAGCCATACGGGAGAGTTCGTCGGCAGAGAAGTTGGCCGACCTGTACGTCCGCGAGATTATCTCTCGCCACGGGGTTCCAGTTTCCATTGTTTTCGATCGGGATGTCCGATGTACTTCCCGTTTTTGGCAGAAGTTTCACGAGGAACTGGGTACGAGGCTGCATTTTAGTACAGCGTTCCATCCGCAGACTGATGGGCAGAGTGAGCGGACCATCCAGACCCTCGAGCATATGTTGAGGGCGTGCGTGATTGATTTCGGTGGGAGTTGGGATTCCCACCTACCGCTTGTAGAGTTCGCCTACAACAACAGCTATCATTCCAGTATTGGCGCCCCGCCTTTCGAGCTGTTGTATGGGCGGAAGTGTAGGACCCCAGTCTGCTGCGGCGAGGTTGGGCACAGGGTGATGGGTCGGACAGAGGTAGTTCTGCAAACTACCGAGATGATACAGCAGATTAGACAGCGACTGCAGACCACTCAGAGTCGGCAGAAAAGTTATGCCGACCGACGCCGATCTGAGCTGGAATTTCAGGTGGGTGACATGGTTCTTCTGAAGGTCTCACCCTGGAAGGGAGTGATCCGCTTCAGGAAGAGGGGAAAATTGGGTCCCCGTTACATTGGGCCGTTTAGGATTGTTGCCAGGATTGGCAGGGTGGCTTATAGGCTAGAGCTTCCGAAGGAGCTTAGCCGGATCCACAGCACATTTCATGTTTCGCAATTACGAAAATGCATTATGGACCAGGAGGCAGTGGTATCGGTGGATGACAGTCAGGTCGATGAGTGCCCGAACTATGTGGAGAGGCCTGTGGCTATTTTGGAAAGGAAGAAGAAGATCCTACAGAACAAGGAAATACCTTTAGTAAAGGTACAGTGGGAACATCGGAAGGGATCCGAGTGGACATGGGAGCCGGAGGCGGAGATGCGCGAGCATTACCCGGCATTGTTTATTCCAACGGACTTCGAGGGTGAAGTCTAGTTCAAGTGGGGGAGAGTTGTAACGCCCCGATTCTCAGGTATTGTTTAAATAAGATTTATTGGGTGAAGCTCTACTCGACGAGTTGGTTGACCTACTCGTCAAGTAGCAGCGGGGTGGGATCGCGTGTTAAGTGACCTACTCGACGAGTCCATATTGGGACTCGGCGAGTAGGAGCTGGCAGATGAAACCCTAAATCCCGGGGTTTGCACCTCTATTTAAAGGAGCCTCAGCCTCCTTTGGCCTCTTTGCAGTCTTTGAGCGCTCCTTAAAACCCTAATATACGTGTGTGTGTGTGTGCCCATTGTGTGTTTGAAGCTTGAAAAGAGGATCTTTGGAGGAAGAAGGCTTGGAGGAGAAGGAGATTGGAGCAAGTAGAGTGTGGGAATCAACACTTATCTCAGTTATCATCTTCTGGAGGTAACCAAATCGCCTTTTTCCTTGTGAATCTCTTCTATTGGTTGAGTTTTAGGGTTTTTGGTGAGATATTAAGTTGGAAAGATGAGCTATGGGCTAGATCTGAGGTTGTGACATCAGATCTGGACCCTCCTTGGATTCTAGAAGCATAAAGTTACAATATTGGTCATGATTGAGGTCCCTCTTGAGCATGACGCTCCATTAAGAACTTAAAATAGGCATTTAGAGCCTTTTATAGCCATGCATGCACGTAAAGTTTGCAACTTTACGTGATAAGCATTCCCTAGAAGCTTGGATCTGTGATTTGGAGCCGTTACATGGCTCAAAGCAAGTCTGTATGGAAAAAGGACTGAATGGACTCGGCGAGTCGCAGGGTAGACTCGGCGAGTCACATGAAGATGGTCGTGAACTCGACGAGTTGGATGAACAACTCGGCGAGTCCGATGAAGATTACCATAAAACTCGACGAGTGGATGAACAACTCGGCGAGTCGGATGAGTTTTCCCTAGGATATGTATGTGTGTGTATCCGTCGAGTTACGAGGAAGGAACTTGACGGGTGGCCTTAAAGTTTGATCGAGAATCGAAGGAACTCTACGAGTCACCCCGATGACTCGGCGAGTTGGAATGTGCTTCAAGGAACTCGGCGAGTAGCCGAGGATACTCGGCGAGTTGGGGTCAACATGGACTGTTGACCTTGACTGAGGACTTTGACTTTGACCAGGGGTTGACTAGTGGGTTATGGAGTACCTTATACGGTTAAGGACTTATGAATATATTGTACTATGATCATAGGTGGTGGAGCCTGTGTCACGTGATACGAGAGTTGGAGTTTATCTTCTGAGTCGACATCTACAAGGTGAGTTGTCCTCACTATATCGATAGGGTCTACGGCACCAAGGTCGGCCCTTTAGTTGTTATTGTTATGGTATGCTACATGTGGTTATGATCTGTTAGATCGGAATCAGGGTAGACAGTATGTTATGCTCTTATGATCCGTAAGGATTGGTATGTTAGTGACCTGCTAGGTCGGTACTCTAGTTATGAGAGAATTATATGATTGGTGATCAGTGTGATAGATATGTTTGATATTTGTATATGCCAGTATATGATAGTTATGCGCACATGGTTATTTGCTTGCTGGTTGGGTTGAGGCGGTCCTGCTTTGTGCTGAAGGCCAACATACCCTATGAGCGGTCCGGGGAGACTGCAGGCCCACGAGGCGGACCAGTCATGCCGAAGGCTCGGGATAGATTCAGATAGACTGTAGGCCCTGTATGGCGGTCCAGTCAGGCCGATGGCCAGTATGCATGTTGATTGATTGATTGTTACTGATATAGTATTGTCAGTGTGGTATTGGTATTTTGGGGGTAGCTCACTAAGCCCGAGGGCTTACAGTTTTAGTTTATTGTTTCAGGTACTTCAGGAGATCATGGCAAGGCGAAGGCGTGACCGTACCGCTCCTCATCCTTATGTTATGATTTTGGGACACTCTGATGAATATTGATTTGAAAACATTTTTGTAAATGATGCTATTGGTTTTTATTTATGATCGAAAAAGTTTAAATTTGGCGTAAAATTTATGGATGTTACATGTAGATCTTGAGTTATACTTAGGATTCTATATATATGTTGTGTGCGATATAGTTCTATATGTTAATTTATAAAGTATGTTGTTATTGTTAGTTTTATGACAAGATAAAACTAACAAAGTATCTTGAGTTATACTTAGGATTCTATATATATGTTGTCGGAGAGTCAAAATGATACTTTCAAAACTATATTTTTGAACGTGGAAAATGTATTATTTTATGGAGTCAAAACCTATGGACTCGCCAACTTTATGTTGACGTATTTTAAAATGCATGTGTTTTCAGGAACTTGAAAAGTTGGTATGTATTCGAACTGAAGAAGTTTTACTATTACCTTTATGTTCATTAAGAAGTATGCCATAGTCGGATATTATGTAATAGGTCCTAGAAAAACAGTTATGTAACTTTCAGTTATCAATAAATGTATGTATTTTCTTTAGTACTGTTCAATGTATGTTATATAACTGTGATACGAATAATGACGTTACACCACCCGGTGTTTCCGCCGATGGCTGGGGCTGTGACAACTTGCTTGATCTTTGCTTCGTTCCTCCTCCTTTCATCCAATACCTTCTGACGATGGAGCACCGTTACCCTCCAATGAATGGGAAGAGAGTGAACCAATGGAAGTGAGCGAATCAATGGAGGAGACAGAATTGTTGGCATCATCTTTACCACCGATGAACACTCTTTACCGTCAAGTTCCAGGAGGAGCAAAAATGAAACGCACGACACGTAAATCCATACCAATATGGAAAAGGATTAAGAAAAATCAGAAGGTGACATCTTCAGGAAGTCACAGAGTTCAAGATGAACCTGCACGGATGACACAAACCGTTGATAGGTGGGTGGCGGAAGAAAGAGCTACTAAGATGTATGAGACTGGTCAATCATGTCGACCACATCTCCCACATTCTTCTGAAGTTAACACTTTATCTCAATTGTTTGAGAAAAGTGTGAAAATTGAAGATAAGATGGAAATTGTCGCAGGGAGGGTTACTCATCTCTCCGGAAGAGTACGAAGGCTAGAAGGACAAAGGACGCGAGATCAGGAATCGGTGATGGATGTCCATCATCGTATAAATTTCGCTTATAACGACATGATTACTCATGATGCAAGGATTGCAGAGTTAGAGCTCTACAAGCAAACCTCAAGAAATGAAGAACGCACGGGAAGTCTTGAGCAGAGAACTCAAGCACTTGAGGAGCAAGTGGTTAATGTCACTGACGTGCTAGGTCATCACTTAGGTTTCTGGTAGATAAGCTAAAACTAGTGGTTGTGTAAATTGAGAAATCAGACTAGTTAAGGCGAAAAGAGGATAGTTTATAGCAAGGATGTATAAAACCTTGCAAATTTTGCATTGTTTATACAAACTTTTCTCTTATAAGCCTAAATAAACTGATGTAACCACTGGTAATAATATGAAGCATATATTACAGTAATCATTGTGTTATCCATTATGTTTTACACTTTGAAGAATAATTAAAGTATTTAGTACTCGTGTAGTAAATGACTAATTCTTCATAAAACTTATAAAATTCTTATTATTTATAATAGGAACTAAAACAAAATGCCTAGAAGGAGTAGTGCTCGGCTAAACCCTAACCGACCATCAGCACCACAACAATAACCACCAGAACCAAACCCGCCAATAAGTGCAGTACAACTTGAAGAAATCATATCTTAAAGAATTGTTGCGGCTCTATCTAATGTCACAAGAGATGGAGTTAGAAATGAAGGCCATGTAGGGACCGCTAGAACGTGTACCTACAAATATTTTATGAATTGTAGGCCAAAAAGATTTCATGGAAATGAAGGGGTAGTTAATTTGATGAGGTGGATAGAAAAGACAGAGTCCGTATTTCAAATAAGCTTCTGTCCAGATGATTGTAAAGTGCGATTTGCAGCATGTACTTTCGCTGATGCAGCAATTACTTGGTGGAACAGCCATGTGAATGCAATGGGAAGTGATAGTGCAAATTCCATGAAATGGGAAGAGCTAAAGATGATGCTAGTGGAGGAGTATTGTCCTAGGGAGGAGATACATAAACTGGAACAAGAACTGTGGACCCTAACCATGAAGGGTTCAGAGATAAAAGCTTATACCGCTAGATTTAATGATCTTGCAGTAATGTGTCCAGCACTTGTAACCCCTGAATATAAAAAGATTGAGCGATATATATGGGGTTAGCATTGCAAATCAAAGGCATGGTGATCGCATCAAAGCCTACAACCTATGACAGCACCAAGAGAATAGCTCATTAGCTAACCCTCACAGAGATCCAAGGAACAGAAGTGGTCTCAAAGGCTGAGTCTCCCAAATCTGGAACAAACAAGCGCAAGTTTAATAAGAAGAATCCCAAAAAATCATCTGAGAAAAGACAAGAAGTGGCAACCAATTATGCAGGCAAGATAGCAGTACCTACACAACCAAAATATTCATGGTGCAATCAGTGCAACCGTCATCATCCAGGTGACTATTTTGTCTGCACGAAGTACAAGAAGAAGGGACATACTGCTAGTTACTGTAGGAGCGCAACACCTACAACAGTCAATCAGCAAATAAATACTGGAGCAGGTCATGGTGAAGGAAGAAAGTGCTACGAGTGTGGGGAGGTTGGACATATCAAGAATGAATGTCCAAAGTTAAGGAGTCAAGGAGGTATAGGGCATGGCAGGGCGTTTGTGATCGGAAGCAGAGAGGCTATCCAGGACCCTTCGGTCGTATCTGGTACGTTTCTCATTGATAATTTATATGCTACCATACTCTTCGACTCTGGGGCAGATAGAAGTTTTATAACTCCGACATTTAGAAAATTATTAAGTCATGAGTCTAGTAAATTAAAAGAAATCTATGAAGTAGAAATCGCTAATGGTCAAACCGAGAGAACACATGAAATCCTAGAAAACTGTCTGTTAACTCTTAATAACTACCTTTTTCACGTCAACCTCATGACAATGCCTATCGGTAGTTTTGATGTCATAATTGGCTTGGATTGGTTATCTTCACACCGCGCCGAAATTCTATGTCATGAGAAAGCCATACGACTACCCTTACCAAACGGCGAAGCCCTGATTATCTATGGTGATAAATCTAGGAAAAACCTCAAAGTCATCTTTTGTACTAAGACCTAGAAATATCTACATAAGAAATGTAGCACATTCTTAGCCCACATTGTAGATAGGAAGAGAAAGATAAAAGAAATCAAGGACATACCTCAAGTATGTGATTTCCCTGACATGTTTCCTGAAGATCTACCTCGAATACCTCCCGTCCGACAAGTCCAGTTTCGAATCGACTTAATTCCAGGAGCAGCACCAGTAGCAAAATCTCCTTATCGGTTGGCTCCATCTGAATTCTTGATCTATTCGATCAACTGCAAGGATCCAGCTACTACTCAAAGATAGATCTCAGATCAGGATACCATCAACTCAGAGTACAAGAAGACGACGTTCTAAAAACAGCATTTAGAACTAGTTATGGTCATTATGAGTTCTTAGTTATGTATTTTGGATTGACCAATGCCCCAGCAGTGTTTATGGATCTCATGAATCGTGTTTGAAAACCATACTTGGATCAATTCGTGATCATATTTATCGATGATATATTAATATATTCACGAACCAAGGAAGAACATGGTCAACACCTGCAAATAATCTTGGAACTACTAAGAAAAGAAAAGTTGTACGCTAAATTCTCCAAATGTGAGTTTTAGATTAGAGAAGTACAAATTTTAGGTCATATAGTTAGCAACGAAGGAATTCATGTTGACCCATCCAAAGTTGAAGCAATCAGGAAATGGGAAGCACCAAAGACGCCAACAGAGGTGCGTCAATTCCTAGGACTTGTTGGCTATTACCGCAGATTCATTGAGAATTTCTCCAAAATAGCCAAGCCGATTACAACATTAACCCATAAGGATAGGAAGTTCAACTGGGAAGACAAAGAAGAAGCTGATTTTCATAAACAGAAGAAAATGTTGTGTAGTGCACCAATCCTATCCCTTCCAGATGGGACGGAAGATTTCGTTGTATACTGCGACGCATCGAATCAAGGATTGGGATGTGTGTTGATGCAAAGAGGAAAAGTTGTCGCCTATGCATCACGACAACTTAAGGTGCATGAAAATAATTACACTACCCATGATCTTGAATTGGGAGCTGATATGGGCTTATTTAGTCATAGAAATCATTCATTATCTTATTAATTATTGTTGATTTTATATCATTTTATGGACAAAAGGTACTTAATTAGCTTAATATTTCAATTTCAGCAATAAAAGACATGCTCGGGTGGAGAAGGAAGCGGAACTAGCGATTGGAAGCTTGGATCTTGGAATTTGAAGAAAGAAGGATGTTGTTGGGGAGCTTGACCCCTCGTCAGTGTTTTGGCCATATTTCATGAACCGTAACTCCGATTGACGAGATTCAAAATGTTCTGAAAACTAGACACAATTTTGGACGACTTTCATGTTTTGAGAAAATGCTAAAAATACAAGGTACTCGGCGAGTAGGGTCGCCTACTCGGCGAGTCGCATCGAAGATTCGAGAAGATAAAGACGCGCTGACTTGCCGTACACGGGATTTTAAGTGATGGACTCCGCGAGTAGGTCACTGGACTCGCCGAGTAGCCCCTGTTTTCAGAATATATATATAGAAACGCTTCTCATTCGAACCCTAACGAATGGGGGAAGTTTAGGACGATTTTTGGAGACCAGAAGGGTTCTTAGAAGCTGTGGTTTTCGAGATTTCAACCTAGATATCAAATTGGAAGAAGATCAAAGGCAATAACACACTACTTTTATCTTAATCTTTTGCATAAACCATGTTTCAATCATTAGATTATGTTTTTAGTTTGTTATTTGCTGTAGATATGAGCTAAAAACTCATAACTTCTGTTTAGGATAGATGATTTTGTGATTATGGTTTGATTTTATGGTAGGATTAATTTAATATTGGTGATTTTGTTGATTCTAGCTTGTTAAAGAGCCTTATGTGTGAATGATAACTATTTTTCTGTTAGTAGGAAGATAATTAAGAAGCATGAACATCTCTTAATTGCTACCTCATATAATATATGTGACCACTTTATTATATGACTAGGATTAGCGACTGTGAAACTAGAATTAATAGAAAAATAGGTAAATTCATGTGTGAGCTTGTGTGATGACCATCAACAAGAGGTTAACTAAAGGACCAAATTAGTTAACCATTACAAGTCTAAATTAACCCGAATAAATAACCTAGTGAATTGAATTAAATTAGACAACTGGCCACTGTTTGAGTTAGTTTGTTCTCTAAGGATTAGTGCAGCGAACGTGAATCTAATCACTTGAATCGGTAGCCAATAGAAGAATTAATCCATTGCACTATTACCATAATATCAACCATAGGATCAATTGAGTTGAACTAAACAGAAGTTCCCTTCGTTATTGAATTTAGTTGAATATTTGCTTATCTAGTTTTTAGTTAAGTAGTCTAAGTATTAGTTGTTTAAGTTTCCTAAAACTCCTAGTGGGTTCGACACTATTTGGGTAATAGTCGATAGATTGACTAAGTCCACCCATTTCTTACCAATTAAGCAGAACGACAAGATGGAGAACCTAACTAGAATTTATCTTAAGGAAATTGTCAGATTGCATGGAGTTCCAAATTCTATTATTTCTGACCGAGATAGTAGATTCACTTCACGATTTTGGCAATCTCTACAAAAATCCTTAGGAACACGTCTAGATATGAATACAACTTACCATGCACAGACTGATGGTCAGAATGAGAGAACCATTCAGACTTTAGAAGATATGCTCCGAGCCTGTGTAATAGACTTTGGAAATGCGTGGGATACTTATTTACCGTTAATTGAGTTTTCCTACAACAATAGTCATCACACCAGCATCAAGGCTGCACCGTTTGAGGCTCTTTATGGACGAAATGTCATTCGCCAGTGTGTTGGGCAGAAGTTGGAGATACGTAGATGGCCAGAGAACGTACAGGCAATACCTTACATACTGGACCAGAAATAATCCACGAGACAAATGAAAAGATCGTGCAAATTAAGGATCGATTAAAGGCTGCACGTGATCGTCAAAAGAGATATGCTGACGTAAGACGTAAGCCTTTAGAATTACAAGTTGGAGATAAAGTAATGTTGAGGGTCTCTCCTTGGAAAGGCGTAATTCGATTCGGGAAACGAGGCAAACTAAACCCATGGTATATAGGACCTTTTGAAATTCTAGCAAGAATTGGTTCGGTCGCATACCAACTCAAGTTGCCTCAAGAGCTAAGTAATGTGTACGATGTTTTTCACGTATCAAATCTCAAAAGATGTCTTTCCGATGAAACTCTTGTTATACCTCTCGAAGAGATACAAGTCAATATGAAACTCAACTTTGTTGAAGAACCTGTTGAGATCATGGATCGAGAAGTCAAACGTTTAAAGCAAAGTCGTATTCCCATAGTGAAAGTTCGATGGAACTCTTTACGAGGACCTGAATTTATTTTGGAACGTGAAGATCAGATTAAAGAAAAATACCCCCAACTGTTTGACAAAACCCCATCCAGAAGATAAATTTCGGGACGAAATTATTCTAACGGGGGGAGAACGTAACACTAGTCAAAATAGGTCAATAGACAATCACATGTGATTATGCCAATCATGTAATGTGATTTTGTTAAACTAGTAATGTGATAAGAGTGTTATTTAGTTCATGATAAATTCTAATACAAATATGAACTTTCTTTATGATACAACTCAAAGTATATGTCTATACGATTCCAAAAATATAGAGAATGTCTGAATTTGACTTCGCATGAAGAAGTAATGATAAACCGAACACTATAAATCTCTATCATAAGAGGAATTTAAAATAGACTTAGAGTTAACTGTTGGAGTCTAAAAGAGAGTTGTAGTACTTGTAAATACCTACGTGTGCATATAAAGAATGTCAAAAACGGAGTTTGTATGTGAGAGTTACGACCTTCCGAAGATTCAGCTGTCAGAAACCCTAATCTGACTGAGTTCACGACGTGAGCACAGAACTCACGACGTGGGGAGTTAGTTATCCACATCTAGGAATCTAGAAGGTATGTGACGAGGCTGCGAGGGGATAAGATCCAAACTCACGACGTGAGCAAGGATATCTCACGACGTGATGAGTCACATGCCCACCTTCCGAAGCGAGGGACGCAAATGGCAAGTCTATGGGGATAAGATCCAAACTCACGATGTGAGACTATAAAACTCACGACGTGAGAGTCCAAAATCCTTACTATAAATAGCAGGTCCGATTTCAGCTATTCTTACACCTGAACTTCTTTCTCCTCTCTCCTTTGCTGAAGCCATCTTGCATCCCGAGCCCCGACGACCTCGTACGCTGACCGTTTCTGCTTAGATTACATAAAATCACGCTACTAGGGTGAGTTTCACGGCCCCACTTTCTAATATTTCGGGGGAAAACACATGCTAAATATTATATATACTTTATTATTATATCTATATGATAGTATATTAGCATCAACGTAGATAGTTATAATAACCGGGATATAGTTATTTCGTATTTGAAAGTATAGAACTATCGTAAAGTTGTTATCATGTTATTGTTATAGTAGTATACTAATGTAGATCTTGAGTTGTATTTAGGATTCTATATATATGTTGTGTGCAATATAGTTCTGAAGTTATATTCGGAAGTTCTATATGTTAATTTATAAAGTATGTTGTTATTGTTAGTTTTATGACAAGATAAAACTTGGTATGTTATATGTTGTTTTTGTTATTGGTTTTATGTCAAGATAAAACCTGGTTTTACTTCAAGCTATAGCTGTTATACTGCCTAAATGTTATGAAGTTAGGAGTAATGTTTAAAAGCATAGTATAGTAACTTAGGGTTTTAGACATGAAGATGCTTTTGTTCTTAGAGCTATAGGAAGCCGCCGAAGTCTACATGAGTAATTGTATTCATCAACTAAGATTGGGGATCTTAGCGGAAATCCTCTGAACTGTAACCGTTAATCTCGTGTGAGCGAGGAAATTGTGTATAATTAGTATACGGGATGACCACCCCACTTGTGACTGTTAGCTACAGTCAACCATAAGCAAGTGACGAACTATCCTTTTACTTGTTATTGTTCCGGCGTCGATGAAGCGTACCGTGTTGTTATCATGGAAATCATGAGTGTATTGATTCTCATGGAAATCATGAGTGTGTTTTATCATAGGTATTGCGTCGTAGCAGCCGTTACAGGCTCATGGTAGCAAATTGTTAGAAACATTATACTTTGTCGTATACAAGTATTAATGTTAAGTATAAGTTTCCTCCTACTTATACCCGTGGTACTACTTATATATTAAGTAGATAATTATACTTAACACACATACTCGTATAGAATTGAAATAGATTTATACGTATCGGTTTTACTCGTATAGAATTGAAATAAGATTTATACGTAGTAACTTTCGTTTGTATGGAATTAGAAACATTTATATTTATAATATATAAGACTTATAGGTATATACTTATTTGGTAAGTAAACCTTTTTACCTAGGATATATATACTAAACGTCGGAGAGTCAAAATGATACTTTCAAACTATATTTTTGAACGTGGAAAATGTATTATTTTATGGAGTCAAAACCTGTGGACTCTCCAACTTTATGTTGACGAATTTTAAAATGCATGTGTTTTCAGGAACTTAAAAAGCTGGTATGTATTCGAACAGAAGAAGTTTTACTATTACCTTTATGTTCATTAAGAAGTATGCCATAGTCGGATATTATGTAATAGGTCCTAGAAAAACAGTTATGTAACTTTCAGTTATTCATAAAGGTATGTATTTTCTTTAGTACTGTTCAGTGTATGTTATATAACTGTGATACGAAGAATGACGTTACACCACCCGATGTTTCCGCCGATGGCTGGGCTATGACAACTTACTTGATCTTTGCTTCGTTCCTCCTCCTTTCATCCAATACCTTCTGATGATGGCGCACCTTTACCCTCCAATGAATGGGAAGAGAGTGAACCAATGGAAGTGAGCGAATCAATGGAGGAGACAGAATTGGTGGCATCATCTTTACCACCGATGAACACTCTTTACCGTCAAGTTCCAGGAGGAGCAAAAATGAAACGCACGACACATAAATCCATACCAATATGGAAAAGGATTAAGAAAAATCAGAAGGTGACATCTTCAGGAAGTCACAGAATTCAAGATGAACCTGCACGGATCGCACAAACCGTTGATAGGTGGGTGGCGGAAGAAAGAGCTACTAAGATGTATGAGACTGGTCAATCATGTCGACCACATCTCCCACATTCTTCTGAAGTTAACACTTTATCTTAATTGTTTGATAAAAGTGTGAAAATTGAAGATAAGATGGAAATTGTCGAAGGGAGGGCTACTCATCTCTCCGGAAGAGTACGAAGGCTAGAAGGACAAAGGATGCGAGATCAGGAATTGGTGATGGATGTCCATCATCGTATAAATTTCGCTTATAACGACATGATTACTCACGATGCAAGGATTGCAGAGTTAGAGCTCTACAATCAACCCTCAAGAAATGAAGAGCGCACGAGAAGTCTTGAGCAGAGAACTCAAGCACTTGAGGAGCAAGTGGTTAATGTCACTGACGTGCTAGGTCATCACTTAGGTTTCTGGTAGATAAGTTAAAACTAGTGGTTGTGTAAATAGAGAAATCAGACTAGTTAAGGCGAAAATAGGAAAGTTTATAGCAAGGATGTAGAAAACCTTGCAAATTTTTCAATGTTTATAGAAACTTTTCTCTTATAAGCCTAAATAAATTGATGTAACCACTGGTAATAATATGAAGCATATATTACAGTAATCATTGTGTTATCCATTATGTTTTACACTTTGAAGAATAATTAAAGTATTTAGTACTCGTGTAGTAAATGACTAATTCTTCATAAAACTTATAAAATTCTTATTATTTGTAATAGCAACTAAAACAAAATGTCTAGAAGGAGTAGTGCTCGGCTAAACCCTAACCGGCCATCAGCACCACAACAACAACCACCAGAACCAAACTCCCCAATAAGTACAGTACAACTTGAAGAAATCATAGCTCAAAGAATTGTTGCGGCTCTATCTAATGTCACAAGAGATGGAGTAAGAAATGAAGGCCATGTAGGGACCGCTAGAACGTGTACCTACAAAGATTTTATGAATTGTAGGCCAAAAATCTTTCATGGAAATGAAGGGGTAGTTAATTTGAGGAGGTGGATAGAAAAGACAGAGTCGATCTTTCAAATATGCTTCTGTCCAGATGATTGTAAAGTGCGATTTGCAGCATGTACTTTCATTGATGCAGCACTTACATGGTGGAACAGCCATGTGAATGCAATGGGAATTGATACTGCAAATTCCATGAAATGGAAAGAGCTAAAGATGATGCTAGTGGAGGAGTATTGTCCTAGGGAGGAGATACATAAACTGGAATAGGAACTATGAACCCTAACCATGAAGGGTTCAGAGATAAAAGCTTATACCGCTAGATTTAATGATCTTGCAGTAATGTGTCCAGCACTTGTAACCCCTAAATATAAAAAGATTGAGCGATATATCTGGGGTTTAGCATCACAAATCAAAGGCATGGTGATCGCATCAAAGCCTACGACCTATGACAACACCAAGAGATCCAAGGAACATAAATGGTCTCAAAGGCTGAGTCTCCCAAATCTGGAACAAACAAGCGCAAGTTTAATAGGAAGAATCCCAAACAATCATCTGAGAAAAGACAAGAAGTTGCAACAAATTATGCAGCCACCACAGCAGTACCTACGCAACCACAATCTTCATGGTGCAATCTGTGCAACCGTCATCATCCAGGTGATTGTTTTGTCTGCACGAAGTGCAAGAAGAAGGGACATACTGCTAGTTACTGCAGGAGCGCAACACCTACAACAGTCAATCAGCAAACAAATACTGGAACAGGCCGTGGTGAAGGAAGAAAGTGCTATGAGTGTGGGGAGGTTGGACATATCAAGAAAGAATGTCCAAAGTTAAGGAGTCAAGGAGGTATAGGGTGTGGCAGGGTGTTTGTGATCGGAAGTAGAGAGGCTATCCAGGACCCTTCGGTCGTATCTGGTACGTTTCTCATAGATAATTTATATGCTACCATACTCTTCGACTCTGGGGTAGATAGAAGTTTTATAACTCTGACATTTAGAAAATTATGAAGTCATGAGTCTAGTAAATTAAAAGAAATCTATGAAGTAGAAATCGCTAATGGTCAAACCGAGAGAACACATGAAATCCTAGAAAACTGCCTGTTAACTCTTAATAACTACCTTTTTCACGTCAACCTCATGCCAATTCCTATCGGTAGTTTTGATGTCATAATTGGTATGGATTGGTTATCTTCACACCGCGCCGAAATTCTATGTCATGAGAAAGCCATACGACTACCCTTACCAAACGGTGAAGCCCTGATTATCTATGGTGATAAATCTGGGAAAAACCTCAAAGTCATCTCTTGTACTAAGACCCAGAAATATCTACATAAGAAATGTAGCGCATTCTTAGCCCACATTGTAGATAGGAAGAGAAAGATAAAAGAAATCAAGGACATACCTCAAGTATGTGATTTCCCTGACGTGTTTCCTGAAGATCTACCTCGAATACCTCCCGTCCGACAAGTCGAGTTTCGAATCGACTTAATTCCAGGAGCAGCACCAGTAGCGAAATCTCCATATCGGTTGGCTCCATCTAAAATGCAAGAATTGTCTAGCCAACTACAAGAACTTCTTGACAAAGGCTTTATCCGACCAAATTTTTCACCTTGGGGAGCACCAATCTTGTTTGTCAAGAAGAAGGACGGATCCTTTCGAATGTGTATTGATTATCATGAGCTGAACAAGCTAACGATCAAGAATCGTTATCTGCTTCCAAGAATTGATGATCTATTCGATCAACTACAAGGATCCAGCTACTACTCAAAGATAGATCTCAGATTAGGATACCATCAACTCAGAGTACAAGAAGACGACGTTCCAAAAACAGCATTTAGAACTAGTTATGGTCATTATGAGTTCTTAGTTATGTCTTTTGGATTGACCAATGCCCCAACAATGTTTATGGATCTCATGAATCGTGTTTGCAAACCATACTTGAATAAATTCGTGATCTTATTTATCGATGATATATTGATATATTCACGAACCAAGGAAGAACATGGTCAACACCTGCAAATAATCTTGGAACTAGTAAGAAAAGAAAAGTTGTACGCTAAATTCTCCAAATGTGAGTTTCAGATTAGAGAAGTACAATTTTTAGGTCATGTAGTTAGCAACGAAGGAATTCATGTTGACCCATCCAAAGTTGAAGCAATCAGGAATTGGGAAGCACCAAAGACGCCAACAGAGGTGCGTCAATTCCTAGGACTTGTTGTGTAGTGCACCAATCCTATCCCTTCCAGATGGGACGGAAGATTTCGTTGTATACTGGGATGCATCGAATCAAGGATTGGGATGTGTGTTGATGCAAAGAGGAAAAGTTATCGCCTATGCATCACGACAACTTAAGGTACATGAAAATAATTACACTACCCATGATCTTGAATTGGGAGCTGTAGTTTTTGCACTAAAAATCTGGAGACATTACTTATACGGTACTAAGTGTACTATTTTTACCGACCACAAGAGTCTCCAACACATTTTCAACCAAAAAGATCTTAATATGAGACAACGAAGATGGGTCGAATTGTTGAATGATTACGAATGTGAGATTCGTTATCATCCCGGAAAGGAAAACGTGGTAGCAAATGCCTTGAGCCGGAAAGAATATATTAAAACCCGACGGGTACGAGCATTAACTATAACTATCCATTCTAACTTTACCACACAAATTAGAGAAGCTCAACTTGAGGCTGTAAAAGAAGAAAACATCAAGAACGAAGCTTTGCAAGGAATGGAAAAGCAACTTATACAAAAAGATGACGGAACGCGATACTTTATGAACCGAATTTGTACGCCTAAGTTCGGTGGAGTTAGGGACTTGGTCTTAGAAGAAGCTCACAAGTCCAGATATTCCATGCATCCAGGCTCTGACAAAATGTACTTAGATTTAAAAGTACATTATTGGTGGCCAAACATGAAGGCTGAAATTGCTACTTATGTGAGCAAATGTTTGACTTGTTCTAGATTAAAGGCAGAACATCAAAAGCCTTCAGGGTTACTTCAACAACTAGAACTACCTGAATGGAAATGGGAGCAGATATCAATGGACTTTATCACTAAGTTACCTAAAACTCCTAGTGGGTTCGACACTATTTGGGTAATAGTCGATAGATTGACTAAGTCCGCCCATTTCTTACCAATTAAGTAGAACGACAAGATGGAGAAGCTAACTAGAATTTATCTTAAGGAAATTGTCAGATTGCACGGAGTTCCAAATTCTATTATTTCTGACCGAGATAGTAGATTCACTTCACGATTTTGGCAATCTCTACAAAAATCCTTAGGAACACGTCTAGATATGAGTACAACTTACCATCTACAGACTGATGGTCAGAGTGAGAGAACCATTCAGACTTTAGAAGATATGCTCCGAGCCTGTGTAATAGACTTTGGAAATGCGTGCGATAATCATTTACCGTTAATTGAGTTTTCCTACAACAATAGTCATCACACCAGCATCAAGGCTGCACCGTTTGAGGCTCTTTATGGACGTAAATGTCGTTCCCCAGTGTGTTGGCCAGAGAACGTACAGGCGATACCTTACGTACTAGACCAGAAGTAATCCACGAGACAACTGAAAAGATCATGCAAATTAAGGATCGATTAAAGGCTGCACGTGATCGTCAAAAGAGCTATGCTGACGTAAGACGTAAGCCTTTAGAATTCCAAGTTGGAGATAAAGTAATGTTGAAGGTCTCACCTTGGAAAGGCGTAATTCGATTTGGGAAACGAGGCAAACTAAACCCACGGTATATAGGACCTTTTGAAATTCTAGCAAGATTTGGTTCGGTCGCATACCAACTCAAGTTGCCTCAAGAGCTAAGTAATGTGCACGATGTTTTTCACGTATCAAATCTCAAAAGATGTCTTTCCGATGACACTCTTGTTATACCTCTCGAAGAGATACAAGTCAATATGAAACTCAACTTTGTAGAAGAACCTGTTGAGATCATGGATCGAGAAGTCAAACGATTAAAGCAAAGTCGTATTCCCATAGTGAAAGTTCGATGGAACTCTTTACGAGGACCTGAATTTACTTGGGAACGTGAAGATCAGATGAAAGAAAAATACCCCCAACTGTTTGACAAAACCCCATCCATAAGATAAATTTCGGGACGAAATTATTCTAACGGGGGGAGAATGTAACACTAGTCAAAATAGGTCAATAGACAATCACATGTGATTATGCCAATCATGTAATGTGATTTTGTTAAACTAGTAATGTGATAAGAGTGCTATGTAGTTCATGATAAATTCTAATACAAATATGAACTTTCTTTATGATACAACTCAAAGTATACGTCCATACGATTCCAAAAATATAGAGAATGTCTGAATTAGACTTCGCATGAAGAAGTTATGATAAACCGAACACTATAAATCTCTATAATAATATGAATTTAAAATAGACTTAGAATTAACTGTTGGAGTCTAAAAGAGAGTTGTAGTTATCCAGCTGTTAGAAACCCTAATCTGACTGAGTTCACGACGTGAGCACAGAACTCACGACGTGAGGAGTCAGTTATCCACATCTCGGAATCTAGAAGGTATGTGACGAGGCTACGAGGGGATATGATCCAACCTCACGACGTGAGCAAGGATATCTCACGACGTGATGAGTCACATGGCCACCTTCCGAAGCTAGGGACGTAAATGACAAGTCTACGGGGATAAGATCCAAACTCACGACGTGAGAGTCCAAAATCCTTACTATAAATAGCAGGTCCGACTTCAACAATTCTTACGCCTGAACTTCTTTCTCCTCTCTCCTTTGCTGAAGCCATCTTACATCCCGAGCCCCGACGACCTCGTACGCTGACCGTTTCTGCTTAGATTACATAAAATCACGCTACTAGGGTGAGTTTCACGGCCCCACTTTCTAATATTTCGAGGGAAAACACATGCTAAATATTATATATACGTTATTATTATATCTATATGATGGTATATTAGCATCAACATAGATAGTTATAATAATAGGGATATAGTTATTTCGTATTTGAAAGTATACAACTATCGTAAAGTTGTTAGCATGTTATTGTTATAGTAGTCTACTAATGTAGATCTTGAGTTATACTTAGGATTCTATATATATGTTGCGTGCGATATAGTTCCGAAGTTATATTCGGAAGTTCTATATGTTAATGTTGTTATTGTTAGTTTTATGACAAGATAAAACTTTGTATGTTATATGATGTTGTTGTTATTGGTTTTATGTCAAGATAAAACCTGGTTGTACTTCAAGCTATAGCTGTTATGCTGCTTAAATGTTATGAAGTTAGGAGTAATGTTTAAAAGCATAGTCTAGTAACTTAGGGTTTTAGACATGAAGATGCTTTTGTTGTTAGAGCTATAGGAAGCCGTCGAAGTCTACATGAGTAATTGTATTCATCAACTAAGATTGGGGATCTTAGCGGAAATCCTCTGAACTGTAACCGTTAATCCCATGTGAGCGAGGAAGTTGTGTATAATTAGTATACGGGTTGACCACCCCACTTGTGACTGTTAGCTACAGTCAACCATAAGCAAGTGACGAACTATCCTTTTACTTGTTATTGTTCTGGCGTCGATGAAGCGTACCGTGTTGTTATCATGGAAATCATGAGTGTGTTGTTTCTCATGAAAATCATGAGTGTGTTTTATCAGAGGTATTGTGTCGTAGCAGCGGTTACAGGCTCATGATAGCAAATTGTTAGAAACATTATACTTTGTCGTATACAAGTATTAATGTTAAGTATAAGTTTCCCCCTACTTATACCCTAGGTACTACTTACATATTAAGTATATAATTATACTTAACACACATACTCGTATAGAATTGAAATAGATTTATACGTAGCGGTTTTACTCATATAGAATTGAAATAAGATTTATACGTAGCAACTTTCGTTTGTATGGAATTACAAACATTTATATTTATAATATATGAGACTTATAGGTATATAATTATTTGGTAAGTAAACCTTTATACCTAGGATATATATACTAAACGTCGGAGAGTCAAAATGATACTTTCAAAAGTATATTTTTGAACGTGGAAAATGTATTATTTTATGGAGTCAAAACCTGTGGACTCACTAACTTTATGTTGATGTATTTTAAAACGCATGTGTTTTCAGGAACTTGAAAAGCCGGTATGTATTCAAACAGAAGAAGTTTTACTATTACCTTTCTGTTCATTAAGAAGTATGCCATAGTCGGATATTGTGTAATAGGTCCTAGAAAAACAGTTATGTAACTTTCAGTTATCAATAAAGGTATGTATTTTCTTTAGTACTGTTCAACGTATGTTATATAACTGTGATACGAAGAATGACGTTACACCACCCGGTGTTTCCGCCGATGGCTGGGGGTGTGACAACTTGCTTGATCTTTGCTTCGTTCCTTCTCCTTCTTCCTTCTTTAGCTTTAAAGAGCATCAAACTAGCTCAAAAATGGTGGAAGGTGATTAGGGTTTCTTTCAGGGCTGATGGGGCTGAGGATGAACAAACTGTAGCCTCCTCATTCCCTTAAATAGGTTGGAAAAACCCGGAAGGTTATGGTTTCATTCCAGCCATCAACACACCGTGTTAGAAGAGGAAACATGTCGTGTTTTCCTTAATGAAACCCCCGTCTTTTTTTATCTAGACACGCCTTGTTGGTGCCTCCAACACGCCGTGTCCAATCCTGAAAATATGATTTAATCCCAAAATTGCTCCTCAAAATTCTGGGTGTTACAACTCTCCCCCACTTGAATTAGATTTGTTCCTCGGAATCTGCTATTGTAACTAACCCAAGGTAGTGTTTCCTTATTTCCACCTCGGGTCATTCATACGGTTCTCCCTAGAACCCGATCCAAATTAAAAATAGACTCATTCAGGCAGGTGACTACTCATACCATCCTTGACTTGATAACTTTCATCAATGGAGAAACCATCACAACCCTCCCAATATTCAGAAATCTAATACCTCAACATACTTGTAAGCAAGCAAAACCATCTCTGAACGCAGTTATTACGATATCTTTACCATCTGTACCATACGAAACCTTTCCGATCCTAACTTACCCTTTCGAACACAAGGCAGCCCCAACCACAAGCCTCAGCTAGACAACCACTCCAGAGAGGCACGAACAACGCTAGCATGCTCCACACTTCCCTGGATAAGACCGAAAGTCTAGAGAGAGATCCACAAATCCAAGAACTTTCTCAAGGCTACAACACCGAATCAACTCTATCAATATGCTTCTCGAGACCGGAAACCCATAATCTACGACTCACATTTACCCATTTATTGAATCCGCCCTTCTCCTGAGAATATGATCACTACCAACCATGCAAGAAAAGAACCCAGAAACAACAATCATGAACTTCCACTAATCCCCAAAACCATAAGATACACCCAAAAGCCTCTAATTAACCCGTGACTCCCCGACACGCCATTCCAACCACTGCTCCTATGAGCCAGGATGAGAATTCCAAGAATTCCATATTTACCTTCGATCCTTAACAACTCTGTTGTACCCCTATCTGGCAACACACCCGAGACATCAACATAGAACTTTTGATTTAAGACTTTATGACCGATTCCCAACCTTGATGATCATCCCCTAAAACATCTTGCGAACAAATGGGAGTTACAATTTAACCATTCCGCAAAGACTTTCTGATATACGACCCATACTCCCATTGTAATGCCCGTGTTTCTAGGCTAGGCATTAATATTGACATGATAGTCTAGGTTAACCTTTGTGACTCATTTTGAAGAAATGAAAAGGAATTATGTGAATATTATGTGAATTATGTGTTTTATGCTTAATTACTAGGATTTAATTAATTAAGAATAAAAATGAGCGTCGAAAATAAATATTAGATAAATCTTATATCTATTAAAAAAGTTGTAGTGGTCGTGACAAGGATTACGGATATATAAAGAATGCCGAAATCCGAGTTATAACGAAGAAGTTATGACCTGTCGAAGTTTCGCGACAAACCGGCACGGTGCCGAATGTCGTAAAAAGTGAGTTTTTGAAAAACTACTTTTTCTCCTTGGTGATCTAAACGAAACTCGTAGTGTTCGTTAAACCAAGAGTAGGTATAAAAAGAACGTCCAAATCTGACTTCGTATGAGGAAGTTATGATTTTTCGAAGTTTCAGCTTAGCAGTAGACAGCTAAACACTCGAATTTTAGATCGAGTTATTTTTAGCCGACACAACCTAAACGAGAATCGAAGGTCTCATCATTAGCAGTACAACGGTAAAAAGTCTGACGAAAACGGACGTCGGATGAAGAAGTTATGAATTTTTAACGGATTTCCTGTCCCGGTCTGTTAAAAATAATAATATAAAAATTAAAATCAAAATGAACCGACGAAATCTAAACGAAAGTTGTAGATCATAATTTTACGTACGCGTGCATATAAAGAACGTCAAAAACGGAGCTTATATGCGAAAGTTATGGAATTTAGAAGTTTTGGTACGAAAATCGAAAAAAATGCCAAAACCGAGAAATTTCGCATACGTGGACTTCGGGCACGTCACCTTCGCTGCATGTGTGCCACGTGTCCGAAATGCTGAGTCATCCGCAGTGGTCCAGTGAAAATCCAACGCGTGCCCCTTTCCTCGTGCATCCGAGCTTCGCAGGAGCCACGAGCCCCCCCCCCCCTCCTCGGACCCGGACTTCGGTCCAATGAGAACCCTCCAGCGAGGCCCTCGCATGCGCAACCCACGTGCGAGCCAGGTGCTACCCCCTTCGGATCTGCTGCCGTGTGGCTTCCTCTCAGCCGTCCGATCAGCAACTTCGCATGCTATAAATAGGAGGGTGTGAACCCTCCCGGCTAGAATTTAAGAATTGGCAATTTCGGCACCTTTTTCAATATTTTGGCTATTTTCACATCCCGAGAAGCCCCGGTATCGATTATAGCACCTGAAACACGTCCCGAAGACCCGGAAAATTTGTTTTTTCGGTTTTGAAGCCCGACCCTTCGCAGAGCCCGGTTTGTCAATAAAACTCCCGGTTTTATTAGAAACGATCGTTTTAGGAAACGAATTGCTGCCCGATTTTCATTAAATTCGGTGAGTGTGTAGTTACTTTCACCTTACACATAGATATGAAGTATTTTACATAAAATGCATGATGTGTGAATATATTGTTTGTTTATTTGAGATGGGTGTTGAAGGAATGATTTATACAGGTTTTTAAATAATTTAAACTGTATATGTATTTTTATCTACAAAAAATGTTGGGGAAAACATGGGTAGATGAAATAGTGGGTGTGATGAAAGGTGAGTTGGATAAATGAGATGATCAGTGATATTGATCATGATTTGAGGGTGAGTGGGGAAATTTGAGACAATCACTTACCCAAAACGTTGGCCCCCGTCATTCAGCAGAGTATGGATGACAACCATGGACTATTCTAGACGGTCTGTGGAACACTAGCAGGCCCGCAACCTGTAGGTGTGTGAACTATATGTTCATCTGTTGTACTCTAAAAACCCATTGACATGTATTGCAGGGGGGGTTCCTGTGAATAATATTGTCGATAAATGAGAGCTATGGACTTAGCACATGTTGAATAAACCTTGGCAGCTATGGACTTAGTGCGTGGTTTATAAACCCTGGTGACGATGTGACTTCATGTCTATTCCTTAGGATGAATCCTTAGGAAGGAGTGATAGTTGATTCTTAGGGTAAACCCTTAAGAAATAAATAAGATAATGGGGTTGGGGTAATTTGGTTGATTGTTGATGTTTAAGCATAATAAATTTATTTATTGTGGGTTGAAAACCCTATATGCTCACCAGGCTTCCAAGCCTGACCCACTAAACTTTTTATATTACAGGTAGTGGACCCCGAGCATAGTCAAATGATGATGATGAGTGATTTTTGGATTATAGGCCAGTAGTTGTAAATAACTGTTGTAAGGCTTATAATCTCTTGTTTATGCTTTTGATCTGTATCGGAACATGACATCCCGAGGTTTTGATATAAAAGGAAATTATATATTTCTTAAAGAAAGGTTTTGACAAACTTTTATCATGTTTTTTTTTGGGGACCAATTCCGCAACATCTTTTAAAAAGATTTCTCTGAATTTATTTTAAAAAGCATAAATTAAATCGGTATTTTCTGGCCGAGAAATTAGGGGATGTCATAGTTGGTATCAGAGCATTAGTTTAAGCGAACTAAGAAATTTGTAGGATTTCTAGACTTAAACTTAGAATGCTAAGTGATGATTGTGAGATGAGTGTCTACCATAATCTAGACACGAGCACTAGTCTATTTTAGGAAATATGCCTAAAATGCTTTTATGTGCTAAATGCTATATGTTTTCCATATATGCCATTATTTGTTCGGATCTATGGTCTGTTGCCGACCGGATTTGGAAACCTTATTAGTGTAGGATTCTAAACGTATGATTACGATATTAGAACTAACATATAAACGTTTCGGGTTAATAACGAAGATTTAACGTCTATCAAAAATAAATATCTAAAATCACCTACGATTGGTGTATAGATCGAAATGGCGAGTACGCAAAGTGAATTCGGAAACAATAATCCGCAGCCTGAGCCAGTCACAATGGATGGGGTGCAGGCAATGGTGCGTACGATGTTGGATCAACAGATGGAAGAAACAAACGTTTACTTCAACAAAGTAAGGATGAACTTACTGTGCCAGTACGTCAGGCATCTGTTCTTGAGGCAACTATCAGGGTTGCTAAGTCTATTGAAGAAATGATCAATGACAGGACCACCAACAAGGTTGAAGTTGACAAAAAGAGGAATTTTGAGGGGTCTTCAAGGCCCAACAAGAGCAACATATTTTCAAAGTCTGGCAAAAGAAGAGGTAAAGGAAAATGGTGCGGGAAGTGCAAAAATAAACACTATGGGAATTGTGACAGGAAGGTGAAGTGCTTTAGGTGTGGAGAAATTGGGTATTACGCCAATCAGTGTACGATTCCCAAGGGGGTGTGTTACGTATGTAAGGAAGAAGGCCATATTTCTAAGGACTGTCCGAAGAAAAATGAAGTAACAAGGCCAAGTGCACCGCCAACGCCAAGTGAATTTCAGAATATCCTTGACGAAGCAAATATCAATGCTTGGAATTAGAAGTAAAGACTTGATACCCGAAGATCAAGTTATGAAGTAGTAATGTGAATAGTAACAAGTGGTTTAGCCTATTAGAGGCATAGTATAGGGTAAACTTGAACCTTTGTGTAATCGTTTCAAGGAAATAATATAAACCCTGGTTGTGTCATCTGAGGAATTGAATGACTATATGAAATTTTTGTATGGTGATTTGGAGAACTTCGAGACAATACTTGGGACGAGTATGAGTAGGTGTGAATGGTAGTAGAGGCCTATACTACCGGAAGCACAGGACTCGTACTTGGATCAAGGAAAGTCACAAGGTTACCAAGGAGCTAGTAATTGATTCCGTCTTATTCTAGTCTATCGTTACCATTGTTTCGGTAATGGCTAAGAAGATGATTGTTATTCCGACCTTAGTGGTCATATCGAATCGAGTCCGACTAAGATGAGTTTATTACGTGGTTCCGAGAACCAAGTTCGATGTAGCATTTGACTTAAGCCAAAAGATTGAAGTGAAGATGATCAAAGCGATTGATAGAAGTATCGCACTCATTGTTAAAGAAGTTGGTAGTTAGAAATGATACATGTTGAACTGTGATTGTATCACATTAGAACATGAAGGTAGGTATAGTTCGTTTTGGAATTTATCCCTAGGAGATCTGAGTCTAAGTAGTGCATTCTACAATGAGAGATCATTAGAACATGACCCATCGGTCTGTTACAATAAATAAAGGAAAGTACTTATTCTAAGAAGAAGAAGGAGTCCTCAATAAGGATTTGTTTTGTAACTCGAAGGTTACAATTGAAAGTCCTACGGAGATATGAAGCTTTTTAGGATTCGTCGGATATTATCGAAGACTTATCCAAGGTTTTTCTTCGATCGCGACTCCATTAATAGCTTTGACCCATAAAGGAGTTATTTATACTTGGAAGGAAGTTTTTGAGAAGTTAAAGAAGAAGTTGTGTGAAGCACCGATTCTTTCGTTACCTGAAGGAGTTGATGACTTCACAGTTTATAGTGATGCCTATGGAGTTGGGTTAGGTTGTGTTCTGACCCAAATGGGATAAAGTGATAGCGAATGCTTTGAGTCAATTGAAGGAGCATTAAAAGAACTAACCCACTCATGATCTGGAGTTGGCAGCGGTAGTATTCGCCTTAAAGATATGGAGGCATTATCTTTATGGTACTAAATGCAAACTTTTCACTGATTATATGAGTTTTCAATATCTCTTTAATCAGAAGGAATTGAACATGAGGCAACGGCGTTGGCTAGAATTATTCAAGGACTTCGACTGTGAGATACTTTACCACCCTGGTAAAGCATATGTTGTTGCTGATGCTCTCAGTCGGAAGGTAAATCTTGAAAAGAAAAGGCCAAGAGCGTTGAGAATTGAAGTCGTCTCGACAGTTGTGGAAAGTATAAAGAAAGCTCAGGAGGAAGCTTTAGAGAAAAATGACTGAGAGGAGGAACGTTTGGGGAAAACGTTGGTGTTCGATACAAACGGTCAAGGATTGAAGGTATTCAAAGATAGGATTTGGGTACCTAAGACGGGAGGAGTAAAGAGGTCTTCTGATGGAAGAAGCTCACAAAACCATGTACTCAATTCATCCCGGCAGTACAAAAAATGTATAGGGACCTAAAACCCTATTACTGGTGGCCGACGATGAAGCTCGATGTTGCTAAGTATGTGGCCGAGTGTGTAACTTTGCTAGGGTTAAGGCATAACATCAGAAACCGTATGGGAGTTTAGAACCTTTACCTGTACCCATGGGTAAATGGGAGGACATTACCATGGATTTTGTGACTAAACTGCCCAGAACAAGGAACGGTCACGACATGATTTGGATGGTCGTTGATCGCTTCACTAAGAGTGCGCATTTCATAGCCGCCAACGAGAAATGGTCTATGGATAAACTTGCGAATTCTTACGTGAAGGAAATTGTGAGGCTTCATGGTGTTCCGTTAACGATTGTATCCGATCGTGACAGCCGTTTTACCTCAAGGATTTGGAGGAGTCTACAAGAGTAATTGGGTACCAAGTTGTGTTTGAGTACAACTTACCATCCGCAAACTGATGGTGAAAGCGAACGAACAATTCAAACGTTGGAGGATATGCTGAGAACATGTACCCTGGAATTCCAAGGTAACTGGAATGAACATTTACCTTTAGTAGAATTTTCCTATAATAATAGTTTCCACTCAACCATCAAGATGGCACCTTATCACGCTTTGTATGGGGAAAAGTGTCGAATGTCGTCATGTTGGCTGGAAGCTGGGGAAAAGCAGTTTATGAGACCTGAAATAGTCCATCAGACTGCTGAAAAGTTGAAAGTGATTAGGGAAAGGATGTTAGCTGCTCAAGAGAGTTATGCTGACAATAAAAGACAACCGATATCATTCGAAGTTGGAGATTCAGTTTTACTTAAAGTCTCGCCGTGGAAGGGACTTATAAGATTTGGTAGAAGGGGAAAGTTGAGTCCAAGGTTTATTGGACCATTTAAAGTTCTTCAGAGGATCGGGAATCAAGCTTACAAGCTAGAATTACCGGAAGAACTGGAGGGTATTCATAATAGCTTTCATATGTGTTATTTGAGAAAATTCACGGGAGGTGTGCCCGACATAATTCCCATTTCTGAATTAAGGTTGGATGAAAACAAGAGGTTAATTGAAGAACCTGAGGCAATCGTTGACCGTAAGACTAAAAAGTTGTGACGCAAGATGGTCGATTTAGTGCTTGTGCGCTGGAAACATACGAATGGGCCAAATCTCACCTGGGAAACGGAGAGTGACATGATGATTCGCTACCCGTATTTGTTTGCTGATGTGTGATTCCGGGGACGGAATCATTCTAAGGGGGAGAGAATTGTAATGCCCGTGTTTCTAGGCTAGGCATTACTATTGACATGATAGTCTAGGTTAACCTTTGTGACTCATTTTGAAGAAATGAAAAGGAATTATGTGAATATTATGTGAATTATGTGTTTTATGCTTAATTACTAGGATTTAATTAATTAAGAATAAAAATGAGCGTCGAAAATAAATATTAGATAAAGCCAATATCTATTAAGAAAGTTGTAGTGGTCGTGACAAGGATTACGGATATATAAACAATGCCAAAATCCGAGTTATAACGAAGAAGTTATGACCTGTCGAAGTTTCGCGACAAAACCGGCACGGTGCCGAATGTCGTAAAAAGTGAGTTTTTGATAAACTACTTTTTAGCCTTAGTGATCTAAACGAAACTCGTAGTGCTCGTTAAACCGAGAGTAGGTATAAAAAGAACGTCCAAATCTGACTTCGTATGAGGAAGTTATGATTTTTCGAAGTTTCAGCTTAATAGTAGACAACTAAAAACTCGAATTTTAGATCGATTGATTTTTAGCCGACACAACCTAAACGAGAATCGAAGGTCTCGTCATTAGCAGTACAACGTTAAAAAGTCTGACGAAAACGGACGTCGGATGAAGAAGTTATGAATTTTTAACGGATTTCCTGTCCCGGTCTGTTAAAAAATAATAATATAAAAATTAATGTCAAATTTAGCTGGCGAAGTCTAAACGAAAGTTGTAGATCGTAATTTTACCTACGCGTGCATATAAAGAACATCAAAAACGGAGCTCGTATGCGAAAGTTATGGAATTTAGATGTTTTGGCGCGAAAATCGAGAAAAAATGCCAAAACCGGGAAATTTCGCATACGTGGACTTCGGCCACGTCACCTTCGCTGCATCTGTGCCACGTGTCCGAACTGCTGAGTCATCCGAAGTGGTCCACTGAAAATCCGACGCGTGTCCCTTTCCTCGTGCATCCGAGCTTCGCAGGAGCCACCACCCCCCCCCCCTCCTCGGACCCGGACTTCGGTCCAATCAGAACCCTCCAGCGAGGCCCTCGCATGTGCAACCCACGTGCGAGCCAGGTGCTGCCCCCTTCGGATCTGCTGTCACGTGGCTTCCTCTCAGCCGTCTGATCAGCAGTTTCGCATGCTATAAATAGGAGGGTGCGAACCCTCCCGGCTAGAATTTAAGAATTGGCAATTTTGGCCCCTTTTTCAATATTTTGGCTATTTTCACATCCTGAGAAGCCCCGGTATCGATTATAGCACCCGAAACACGTCCCGAAGTGCCCGAAGACCCGGAAAATTTATTTTTTCGGTTTTGAAGCGCTACCCTTCGCAGAGTCCGGTTTCTCAAAAAAACTCTCGGTTTTATTAGAAACGATCGTTTCAGGAAACGAATTGCTGCCCGATTTTCATTAAATCAGGATAGTGTGTAGTTACTTTCACCTTACACATAGATATGAAGTATTTTACATAAAATACGTGTTGTGTGAATATATTGTTTGTTTATTTGAGATGGGTGTTGAAGGAATGATTTATACAGGTTTTTAAATAATTTAAACTGTATATGTATTTTTATCTACAAAAAATGTTGGGTAAAACATGGGTAGATGAAATAGTGGGTGTGATGAAAGGTGATCAGTGATATTGATCATGAGTTGAGGGTGAGTGGGGAAATTTGAGAGAATCACTTACCCAAAACGTTGGCCCCCGTCATTCAACAGAGTATGGATGACAACCATGGACTATTCTAGACGGTCTGTGGAACACTAGCAGGCCCGCAACCTGTAGGTGTGTGAACTATATGTTCATCTGTTGTACTCTAAAAACCCATTGACATGTATTACAGGGGGGTTCTTGTGAATAATATTGTCGATAAATGAGAGCTATGGACTTAGCACATGTTGAATAAACCTTGGCAGCTATGCACTTAGTGCCTGTTGTATAAACCCTAGTGACGATGTGACTTCGTGCCTATTCCTTAGGACGAATCCTTAGGAAGGAGTGATAGTTGATTCTTAGGGTAAACCCTTAAGAAATAAATAAGATAATGGGGTTGGGGTAATTTGGTTGATTGTTGATGTTTAAGCATAATAAATTTATTTATTGTGGGTTGAAAACCCTATATGCTCACCAGGCTTCCAAGCCTGACCCCCTCAGCCTTCTATATTACAGGTAGTGGACCCCGAGCATAGTCGGATGATGATGATGAGTGATTTTTGGATTATAGGCCAGTAGTTGTAAATAACTGTTGTAAGGCTTATAATCTCTTGTTTATGCTTTTGATCTGTATCGGAACATTACATCCCGAGGTTTTTTATATAAAAGGAAATTATATATTTCTTAAAGAAAGGTTTTGACAAACTTTTATCATGTTTTGTTTTGGGACCAATTCCACAACATCTTTTAAAAAGATTTCTCTGACTTTATTTTAAAAAACATAAATTAAATCGGTCTTTTCTGGCTGAGAAATTTGGGGATGTCACACCCATCAACCTTTAACTGCTCCCTTTATCCAAACCCGCTGATTTGTGAACCTCCCGACTCCCAACACTGCACCAATACCGAAAGTACCATAATCACAAGAAATGAATCAACCACGATTTTCGAGCCCACAATCTATATTTGGAACTCACGACCCACAACATGGGCCAAAAGACTCTCAAACTCTTTCCACTGCATTGTAGGGACCTAAACAACGTCCCCCCTTAACGCTTGCCGCACAACAAATCCATAACTATACCACATCCAATTCCTTTCATAGATTTAGATGCTACCAATATGGAGCCCGACGAAATCATGGTCACCCACGACCCGTAAACAGGACAACGATTGCACACTTGATCCAATTCAAAAGCTATCACCTAGAAGAACCATGAGCATAATTCGACCCAAACCCCAATGCTAACTTGTCCAGCGCACATACACACAATGACTCATCACCATGCACATCCTTACGGAACCCATAACCTCATCCAAAAGAGTCGAAATACCAAAGTCCTATCGAATCAGTAATTGTCAATCAAAAACAGAATACATCCTCATGAAAGATTGGCACAAGATCCCATACTTGATTAAGACTCAACAAATTCCACCCACACATAACTAGTCCGAGAAAACCTCCAAAATGACCCTGGATGCCACCAAAACCTGAGCCTGCTATAAACCAAACTTTCGCATCACCACTGAGGGTGAACATACCAAGAGACCAACGGGACATAAAACATACTAAACTTGGTGATAGTTTGACACATCCATTGCACTTCAACTGTCACAACTTGAAACTTTTGAAGAACCTTTTTCAATTTCTGAAACTGATTCCTTGATCGATCTCTGCCCAAGCTAGATTATAATTAGAAATCCATACCACCAGCTGACAATTTCCCTCGGCCACCGATTCTCAGCTTAAGTAATCCCAACGGCTCCTCATCTATTCATTGGTACCCCAAACATGGACCAATAGCTGCAACAAGCTCCTTGATTACCCACTTCTTGCTGAATGACAACCATGTGTCCCTTGCACATGATCATCACCTACTATATACCCCTTCTTTGACCAAACAATAAACCGAGATCCCACATACTCGCACCGCCGATCCTTAAAACCATTCTCTCAATACCACAAACCAGAACAGATCGATGATCCTCTATGAAGAATACCCAGTTCTCCCCCACTTAGGGTTCGAACTTACCGTCTATTGGTGTTGAAACCAAACCATAACTCAAACCGGCTCAACCAGGCACAACCATTCCTGAACCTGGAATGTATAACACACGCAGAATGACCCTCTAGATAGGGATCAAACCAATCCTAAGAAAATCCTGAATTTCAGCTGAAGACCTCTGAATTTGTTTCCAATCATGACCACTTAAAATTAAGGATTTCACACAAAAGCATAAGAAAATGTCGACTTATTATCCAAAATGTACCCTCCTTACCTGCAATCCCAACCGATGATCCGATACCTGACATGCTATAACCCAATAATATGGACCCTTAATCACATCACAAAGCATCCATAACACAACAATCCACCTATCCAATCCTGCGCTGACCTAGTATCGCCAAACCCCATGACCAACAGAACCCGAGCTGGGCTTACATCACAACTTAGAAGGTCACAAGCCTGTTCACTCCTTCCCAACTCGGAAAACTGAAAGGTCCAAACCCCCACCATAGGTAGCGACCTACCAAACCATAAATCAACCATTCTATTCCTAACTGAAATTCCCAAGCCGATCATAATGGTCGTTCCATTCTTGAGTCCCGCAACTCGAATGCACAGCCTCGAGCAAAACCCTCGAGACCTCAAAACCAACAAGCTCGCCTAGGTCTGCACCAATAACCCAAACCGATATCGCTACTGGGGCCCAAAACAATTACCAGACCCGCGCTCATGCCTGAGCAACCATAACCAAAAGATCGATCGGTACGGAACCACTGCCATGAATCATGGTATCAAACCATGCTATCTTCCCTGACCAACCCTTAGAATCCCCGAAACCCTCCTTGATTCGAATATGGATCATGTGCTTCCAGTAGTACGGGCCCAATACTACCTTCCACACATATCCACACTTTACTCATGGATTATCTCGGGTCCTCTAAGACTTACTCATAGAAATACTCCTGATACCTGCTCAACAGCGAAACAATCGCACTAAAATGCTTCCTAGGATCTCCTAGGATTCCCCCACCTCCCCTACTATCAGCTGCTGAAGAACCCTACTAATGTCAGCTAACCACTTCATGAATAAAATTACATGCAACAAAACTTAAATAATCTTTTGACTAAAGGACTAAAACCTACAACAGTTGGACTCAAACAAAAGCTGCGCAATAGGTCTAAGTCCTTCATTATGAGATTATTTAACCTTCATAACATGCAATTTAATGTATTCATTTAATGGTTAATTCACATAAATATGGGTCCCACAAAGCACAAAGCAAGTAGCATTCGAGCAGAGGAGCTGACTGGCACTAAGACACAATAAAATCAAACAGATCCTCAAACAAAATTCTCAATCTCTATCTCCCAGCATCTCGGGTACACGTTCACCATGACCTCACTCACTCAAGAGTGGCTAACAATCCTAATGCTTACCCGCCATATACTGCACCAACTTATGAAACTTCCACCAACCCTGCAACCACTCATGCATGCTAATCATACATAATGTTGGATGTCATAGACAATCGAATACTTGACTCTACTTTAAGACCTTAATCAGACAAGAACAGGAAGCAAAGCTAAATCAAACATGCTCAGGCTATAGAATCTCTGTTATGTACAACTATGATACACACACTAAGTGACCACAGTAATGATGTCAATTTCATATAAGAAAGAACCCTAGGCTATTAGGCATCATATAATCAGGAAATTTTATCATGCAAATCCTGAAGATCCTTATCCTATCACTAGCATGCAGTTCTAACATATCATAACATCAAATAACAGTATGGTAATTTGGGGTCTACTTACTGGATCCGACTGATCGTACACATCGCATCCTCTTTTGGTTATTTTGAAAGCTACTTTGAAACCTATTTTTTTTAAAACCCTTACATTGAAAATCAATTTTTTAAAACCGTATTTTTTTCCCTAGTTTGAGATTGTATTCACACGAGTGTTCCTTCAATTCACTCAAACCAAGGCTCTGATACCAACTTATAACATCCCAGAAATTTCAACAAATTTAAACTTTTCAAAACAGCCCTTTTCTTATTAGAAGTGATACAAAACCATTGTTTTCGAACATTATTTAAAATCAGAGTCTCCCAAGATCCAGTCAGTTGTAAAACCAAGGATGTGTACGATCATGCCTTCACCCTGACACAATCATCTAAACCACTTGAAACAATAAACTAAAACAGTAAGCACAAAGCTTAGTGAGTTCCCCCAACGTACCATCACACAAATAGATAACATATACAAATAAGCATGCTCAAATACTCATACCTGGCCCAATCAGCCTCGGCCTGGAATACCAAACATGTGTACTATAGGCTCAGTCATCCTTAGAATGGAATACCCTCCTATCATAAGCAGTTTGGTCCAATCAACCATCAGGTTGGAATACCAAACATATCGGGTCCAATCAACCATTGGGTTGGAATACCCCATGCCTATTGACTGATGCACAAAGCAGTCTCGTCTCACCACATACCATACAATCATATCAGGTTGGAATACCCCAGGCCCAATCAACCATCAAATTGGAATGCCAATATACAACAGGTCCTGTCATCCTCGGGATGGAATACCTCGGGCCCAATCAACCCTCAGGTTGGAATGCCCCCTGTCTATTGGCTCACGCACATAGCAGTAAAACCTCAACCACCACCAACATATAATAGTCAACAGACAATCGGGTAGATCTACAGATCACTAAGCATAGCATTATCCTATATACCAGGATACCGATCTAACAGATC
Organism: Lactuca virosa; assembly: GCF_052849685.1. Classification (NCBI taxonomy): domain Eukaryota; kingdom Viridiplantae; phylum Streptophyta; class Magnoliopsida; order Asterales; family Asteraceae; genus Lactuca; species Lactuca virosa. The sequence continues at coordinate 129,537,722 of NC_136433.1, forward strand.
ACTACAACACGATAACATACTATCACATAACAGGATATTAAATCCAAAGGGCCAGCCTTGGTGCCTTTGACCCGCAAGTACAGTGAGGAAAAGTCACCTCCCAAACCGGACAACAAATGATGAGGTCCCGACTCCGAATCTCAGCTCCAACCAACACCTATCCATCCAAAATACCAAATTCTCAAACACCATCTAGAAGACCAATTGTCAAATAGCAACGAAAAGACCAATTCCCAAATACCAACCAAAAGACCAAAAATGTCCCTTGGTTAAAATGAGGATTTATGACCTAACCTCTACGCATGACATTAAAACTTGATTATAATCTAGATCCAAGACACTACTAGATCACCATGACCTGCAGATTCATAAAGTTGCATACTTTATGAGATCTAAGCATCCCAACAATAAAGAACAAGAAGCTAATGGCACAAAACTCAAGTTGTAACAACTTGGTATGATAAAATCGAGTCTTGGACACTTACAAAGGTCCATAAGAGTGCCAAGGTGAAGAATGGGGACTTTCTTGCTTTATCTTTGCTTGCTTCCTTCCTCCTCCTTCTTCCTCCTTTAGCTTCAAAGAGCACCAAACTAGATCAAAAATGGTGGAGGGTGATTAGGGTTTCTTTTAGGTCTTGAGGGGCTGAGGATGCACGAACCCTAGCCTCCTCATTCCCTTAAATAGGGAGAAAAAACACGGAAGGTTAGGGTTTCATTCCAGCCATCAACACACCGTTTTCCAAGAGGCAACACGCCGTGTTGTATTTAATTAAACCCGCATCTTTCCTTATCTGGACACGCCGTGTTGGTGCCTCCAACACGTCGTGTCCAATCCTCAAAATATGATTTAATGCCAAAATTGCTCCTCAAAATTCCGAGTGTTACTAATATCAAGTAAGGATCAACCAGATGAGAAGTACCAGTGGGTAGGACCATTTTAGCATACAGCCTTTCTAAAATCCAGCAACCCAAGCGATAGTGCAAACTAGTCACCTCTCCCGTAAGTAGTCAAGAAGTAGTGCAATTAATATTAATACTTTTATGTATTTATTTGGCTTAAAGGGTTAAACCTAATTAAAGTGTAGCCCTATATTATAGGTCTATTTCCTAAAGAATTATAAGTTCACTACAATCTAAAGCTCTGATACCAATTTGTCACACTACCGGCAGACAACGGAAACGTCGGGCTTTGCGAGCGTAGAATGTTGAATTTTAGGCCACATGCATACATTGAATAATACATTGATATATAAAACAACGTCATTTTTTATTCATTAAATAAAATAGAGTTTCGAATAACAGACTCTACCCTAGGACCACAACCATACAAGGAAAAAGAAATAAGGCCAAATCATTCATTCTAAGGCTAGAAGAACCTAACCGTATACAATTCTTAGAGCATACACATAGCAAAACCCATCTGACCATCATAATTCAATATCAGTATAACATGGATAACATATTGGGGAACCACTTACTTGAGCTCGGCCGACTACGCACATTACACTCTACCTTTTTTCCATTTTAAGAAGTTTTTAACTTTTGATTTTTGAAAATCATTTTACCATTTCTATAGTTTGAGTCCTGACACACCCGAAAGTGTGCCCGAATCCCTCAAACCAAGGCTTTGATACCAACTTGTAACAGCCCAAATTTCCAAATAAAATTTTCATTTTTAAATAATCAAATAATTCACATAAAATATGAAATCTCAATGACATATGTTTCCATAATCCATGACATCAACATTTTATTTCAAATATCATAGTGTCTCCATATAAAATACCGAAGAGTGCATGTGGCGCCATCAAACCTTGCCCTTTCCCTTAGGCTCTGAAGTACCTGAAACAATCAACAAACTATAAGCTAATGCTTAGTGAGTTCCCCAGAGCATACCCCATATAATCCACATAATCATATAAACCATGCATATAAACATATAAGGATGTTGTGCGCTCCTCCCAGGGTCTTACTCCAGGATGCCACGAGCTCCCCAACATGGTCTTACACCTAGGTGTCATGGGCTCCCCCCATGGTCTTTACCTGGAAAGCCATGGGTTCCCCCACATGGTCTGACATCAAAGTGCCATGGGCTCCCCCCATGGTATTTACCTGAAAAGCCATGGGCTCCCCCATGATCTTTCATGCTAATATCACATATATAACTAGCATACCATGTAGCATATAACTAACTAACATACCACATACCACTACATCAACTAGTATACCACATAGCATAAAATGGGCCGGCCTTGGTGCCTTAGACCCATTGGTATGGTGAGGAGACTCACCTCTCAAGAAATGATGAACTGATAAGATAAGTCCCAACGCACAACTCCAACTCAACTACCTACAACCATCATGTGACAAACTTTGTCAAAATCCCGAAATACCAAAAATACCATCAAAGTCAAACTTGGTCAACATGGTCAAAGTCAAGGTCAATGTTCAAGGTCAACTGTCCACGTTGACCCAACTCGTCGAGTACATCTAGCAACTCGTCGAGTCCCTTCAGTGTTCAACAAACCGGGAAAAACCCTAGCTAACTTGCCGATTTATCTTATCAACTCGCCAAGTTCGCTCAGTATCCAGAAGACAGGAAAACCTTTTCCAACTCGTCGAGTTTCCAGGGAAACTCATCGAGTTTTTCCCTATCTTAACGTATTCAGCCCTTCCAGTTGAATCTAAAGCCCCAAACTACAGATCCAGTCCCTTAGGACTGAAATACCATGTAATGTTGCTAACTTTACATGCATGCAAGGCCTCAAGAGGCTAGAACACTAAAACTAAGTTTAATGAAAGGCTTAGGGCATGGAGGAGGGCCAATACTAGATAAAGTGGACAACTTTATGTTCATGGAGGCCTAGAGGTGTCCAGATCTAAAACCATATCCTCATGACAAGTTCAAATCCAAGAATGACACCATTATGCACCAAAAGTGACCATATACTTTCATAAGAGGAGATCTAAGAAAATAAAGGTCAAGGTAGCAACTTTATACCTCAAGATGGTTGTCAAAACAATGTAGATGTTGGATCTGCTGCTTCTCCCTTTACTCCAACCTCTTCAAGCTCCAAGTTCCTTCACAACCACACCAAAATCACTCTCCAAAGCTCTCACACACACTCAAGAAGGTATAAGGCTCGAACTAGGGTTTCTGTGGGCCATAAGGACGATGAGGGAGGCTACAAATGAGCCATAAGTTCTTTATATATGGTATAAAACCCGGAAAATTAGGGTTTTCCTTTCCAGCTTCTACTCGTCGAGTTGGGGCCTTCCAACCGGTCGAGTGGACCCTAAGCCCCACGTCCAAAAAGATCTCTACTCGATGAGTTGGAGCTCCCCAACTCGTCGAGTCCCCGGGAAATACCCTAATTTTTTTGAGAAAAAATGATACCTGAAACAAGCGTTATAGTGGTGGTGGTGTGTAGTGATGTTTGGTGGTGGTAGGTGGTGATGGTGGTAAATGGTGGTGGGTGTGACACGTCCGGTGGTGTTTATAGTGGGTGGCAGGTGGCGGTGGCGAGCGGTGGTGATGGGTGGTGGAGACGGGTGAGGGTGATAGGTGGTGGTTGGTGGTGAGGGTGGTGATGGTGTATGGTGGTTGTGGTGGGTGATGGGTGGGGTGGTGGTGGCGGGTGGTTGTGATCGGTGGTGAATGTGGGTGATGGTGATGGGTGGTGGTCGATGGATATCGATGGTCGATGGATATCGATGGTCGATGGATATCGATGGTCGGTGGTTTTGGTGGGTGGTGAGTGGAGGTGATGTTGGCGGGTGGTGGAGGTGGTGGGTGGTGAAGAGTGGTAGAGGCGAGTGGTGGTGATGGGTGGTGGTGGCGAGTGGTGGTGATGGGTGGTGGGTGGTAGTTGGGGGTAATGATAGGTGGTGGTGATAATGGTGGGTAGTGGGTGGGTGGTAGTGATGGGTAGTAGAGGTGGGTGAGTGGTGGTGATGGTGGTGGGTGGTGGGTGGGGGTAATGGGGGCAGGTGATGGTGATGGGTGGTGGTGGTCGGTGGTGATGGATGGTGGTGGTGGGTGGTTGTGAAGGGTGGTGGTGGTGATTGGTGGTGATGGGTAGTGGGTGGTGGTTGGTGGTAGTGGTGGGTGGTGGTCATAATGGTGGGTAGTGGCTATGTAGTAGTGATGGGTGGTAAAGGTGGGTGGGTGGTGTTTGTAGTGGGTGGTGGGTGGGGGTGATGGTGGTTGGTGGTGGTTTTCGGTGGTGATGGGTGGTGGTGGAGGGTGGTGGTGATGGGTGGTGGGTGGTGGTAGTGGCACGTGGTGGTCATAGTGGTGGTTGGGTGGTAGTGATGGGTGGTACAGGTGGATAGTGATGGTGGGTGGGTAACAGTTGTGGTGGGTGGTGGTGATGGTGGTGGGTGGGTTTGTGTATGGTGGTTTTGGTGGGTAATGGGTGGGGTGGTGGTGATGGGTGGTGAAGGTGGGCGGTGGTAATGGGCGGTGGTCGATGCTTTTGTACCACCAAAGTAAGGCCAACTTGGTGGCCGATGCTTTGAGCCGCAAGGTGGCGAGTGCTCCGTTCGGGAATGTTTATTTGAGGATGACGGTGATCTCTCCATTGTTGGATATGATCAAGGAAGCTCAGGTGGAGGGTTTGAAGAAAGAGAATTGGAAGATAGAGCAGATTTGGGATCAGATTCCCTTGTTTGTTTAGGATCGACGGGGTCTTTTGACACAGTGTGGCCGGGTGTGGGTACCGGTATCTGGGGGAGTGAGACAGAAGATCTTGGAGGAGGCACACAAGTCCAAGTTCTCTATTCATCCGGGGGTCACAAAGATGTATAGAGACCTGAGGTTGAGTTATTGGTGGCGAGAGGTCACGTGGTTTGTGGAGTGATGCGTGACCTTCAAGAAGGTCAAGGCCGAACATCAGAGGCCTCACGGCAAGGTTCAGTCGCTACCCATTCCTACGTGGAAATGGGAAGATATCACAATGGACTTCATCACGAAGTTACTGAGGACGGCGAGGGGCGTGGACTCCATTTGGGTCATTTTGGATAGGTTGACGAAGAGTGCCCATTTTATTCCGATCTCCGAGAGTATTTCTGCTAAGAAATTAGCAAATATCTATGTGCGGGAGGTGGTGGTCAGGCACGAAGTGCCAGTATCAGTGGTCTTGGACCGCGATGTTCGATTCACCTCCAGATTCTGGAGGAAGTTCCACGAGGAACAGGGCACGCAGTTACACTTCAGCACTACGTACCACCCCCAGACAGACGGCCAGAGCGAGCGGACGATCCAGACGCTCGAGGATATGCTACAGGCATGCGTATTGGATTTCGGAGGGAGTTGGGATACATACCTCCCACTAGCAGAGTTTTTATATAACAACAGTTATCATGCTAGTATCGACCGACCCCCGTTTGAGATGTTGTATGGTCAGAGGTGTAGGACCCAAGTCTGTTGGGGTAAGGTGGGGCACCGAGTTATAGGAAGCACCGAGGTGGTGCTTAAGACTACCGAGCTGATCCAGCAAGTGTGTGATATGTTGCGGGTCACGCAAAGTCGTTACAAGATCTATGTTGACTGGCGTCGCTCGGATCTCGAGTTCCAGGTGGGGGCCTTCATTTTGCTGAAAGTGTCACCACGGAAGGGTGTCATTAGGTTTCGAAAGAGGGGCAATTTGGGGCCCTGATTTATTGGTCCATTCAGGATTTCTGCCCGGGTGGGCAAGGTGGCTTACCGTTTGGATCTACCGGTCGAGCTTAGCCAGATTCACAACACCTTCCACGTGTCCCAGCTTCGGAAGTGTGTCGCTGATGAGGCAGCAATCATTTCTTTGGATGATATTCAGGTTGATGAGAGCCTGAATTATGTGGAGAAGCCAATGGCGATTTTAGACCGAAAAACGAAAGCCCTAGTGAACAAGGAAGTGAGGCTAGTTAAGGTGCAATGGCAGCACCGAAGAGGCTCCGAATGGACCTGGGAGCCGGAGGATGAGATGAGGAATTATTATCCGGACCTCTTTCCCTCAGCAATCTTCAAGGACGAAGTCTAGTTCAAGTGGGGAAGATTTGTAACACTTGGCCCAAGTATTATTTATTTCTCAATATTTTAGGGTTTTGGGCTGGAACTCGACAAGTTGCGGAGCTCCAACTCTTCGTGTAGAGATTTTTTTGGACGCGAGTTTAAGGAGTCAACTCGATGAGTAGGGGAGCCCCAACTCGATGAGTAGACGCTGGAAAGGTAAACCATAATTTTTAGGGTTTGCACCCTATTTAAAGGCCTTAAGACTCATTGTTAGCCTCCCTTACTGCCCCCTTTGTCTAGAGAAACCCTATTTCGTGCTTATTCTCTCATTTTGTGATTGTGTGAGCTTGGAGAGTGATTTTTTGGTGCTTTCTTGAAGGAGCTTGAAGTTTGGTGTTGCTTAGTTGAAGGGAGAAGCTTTGGATCCATGAATTCCTCTGTTGTGGCAGCCGTATTAACGTATAAAGTCGATACCTTGACCATTTATTTGATAGATCTCTTCATTGAGAAGTTTATGGCCTTTAGTAGCTTATTTTGGACTCATTCTTGGATCTGAGCATGTCTTGTAGTGATGACTTCAAATCTAGACATTTCCTGGCCTTTTGAGACTTAAAGTTGCCATCTTTATCAAGTTTTGGCCCTCCTCCATGCCCTAGGTCTCTTATGAAGCATAGTTTTAGTGTTTTTAGCCTCTTTATACCATGCACGGATGTAAAGTTAGCAACTTTACGTGGTATCTCAGCCCTAGAGGACCAGATCTATGGTTTAGAGCCATTAGACTCCCTTGGAAGTGACTAAATGACTTAAGACTAGGAAAACTCGACGAGTTGCTTATCCAACTCGGCGAGTTGGATCATGGTCCCCCGACCTTTCTGATTACTGAGCAATCTCGGCGAGTTGTTGAGATGACTCGGCGAGTTGGCTAGGGTTTTCTCGGTATTCTGAAGACTGAATTAACTCGATGAGTTGATAGATGCACTCGACGAGTTGGGTCAACATGGATTGTTGACCTTGACTGTTGACTTTGACTTTGGCCATGGTTGACCAAGTTTGACTTTAAGGGTATCTTTGGTATTTTGGGATTTTGATAAAGTTAGTCACATGGTGGTTGTAGGCAGTGGAGTTCGGAGCTGTGAGTTGGGATTTGATTTTTACCGGTTTAGCATTTCTTGTGAGGTGAGTCTCCTCACCATACCAATGGGTCGAAGGCACCAAGGCCAACCCATTTTGTGATATGTGGTACACTAGTTGGTTTAGTGATATGTTGTATACTAGTTGATTAAGTGATATGTGATGGGTTTGAGCCATAAGAACTTTCCTATGTGTACATGCAAACCCTAATTGCTTGGATCTAGGTTTCTCTAATTGAACATGCATTGAATCCAAGACTTGCAATACTAGATCTAATGTAATATATTGAATCTAATCATATGAAAACAGATCTAAAAGAATACCTTGAACTACTTGCTTGATACTTCTTCTTCTTGGAGCTTAGAGTCATAATTGTCACTCCTCTAATGGCTTACAAACACCAACTAGCAAGAAGATGATCTTGAGAGAGAGAGAGAGGAAGGATAGAAATCGGCCCTAGGGTTCCTTGGCTTGCAAGAGTGCCGCTTTCTCCACCCAAGGGTCCTATTTATACTATGAGCTATTAGGGTTTCTCCTTTAACCCTAATTGAATGTCTTAGGCCCTAAGCAATCCAAGATCCTTCTAGATACAAGGCTTGGACGAAATTAAAGTTCCCAAGCCCCTAAATTTCGTTCACCCTAATATCCATAAGGATACATAGCCCAAAATACAACTATCACACATTTGACAGTTTATGCCCTTTATTCAATTAACCTCTCTAAGTCACCAAATTAATTCTCAATTAATATATGACTTATATTAATCAAATAATATTATTATTTCCTCAATATATTATTCTCATAATATATTAATAATATTTCTTCTCTCTTAACAAATCATCCTGTCAAGTTGCTATGGTGAAGGCAACCCAAAAGGACCATGCATAACCGGGTCAAGTACTTACCAAATATAGTTATAGCCTTAGACACTAATCCAACAGTCTCCCACTTGGATAAGTCTAGTAATTATATATGCAAACACAATCCGATTAGCAATCGTAGCTCTCAAAGACGCTGTTAACTCTGATCTTATCAGTATCCTGTCCTTTAGATAAGGGATCGTATAATCCTTTGTTCTAGATATCGTGCGGACAATTACATGGAACATGGTCATACTTATTGTCCTGCAATTTGTTTCTCGATCTCAGATTCATTTGACATAGAACTTAATCGAACACATCAATTTAGTTCTGACCGGGCCTGGCACATAAGTCAAATCAAATCATCGAGGGGCCCTGATATCGCTTTTACCCTCTTAGGATAAAAGGAACAGATAAACTTCGACTTATATGCATTTATTATCCACTAATCAAATTACACACAACAATACGTTTTATAACATCAAGTTACTGATGCGTTTGCGCATTATCAATGCATAACCAATTAACAAACAATAAACCATATATCTAGGTTTTAAGACTATATGATATTACCATCTTATGATCACTCGTGATAAATTCCATGAAGTGATTCCAACAAGTGCGGGTTTATTCCAATGCTCAAATCAAGTTCATAAGCACTCATGAACGTTGTAGCAAACCTTTGCTATGTCTAATACACTTTAGACAATCTACACACCAATTCATGACAGTCTTCATTCATACCTACTTCCAACATATGAACGACTGTGGACTATTCGAATAATTCGATTATTATCAAATAATTAATTACTCAGGAAGTCAAAACATGCAAAATGAAACAATAGTTAAACAATTAACATAAGACAGTAGCTTTACTTATAAATAATACTCCTTTATTTAATCATCAAATGTCAATTACTTTTATCTATTACACGTTTCCAAACTATCTAATCTAAACTAATATCGTCCTTTAGCCCAATGCTCCTAGCGTGCTGCAAATGCTTAACCCTGCTAAGTCCCTTCGTAAGCGGATCTGCTGGGTTATCCTCTGACGATACCCTTTTTACCACGAGGTGTCCTTCTTCTACTCGATGTCTAATAAAATGATATTTTATGTCGATATGTCGAGATCTACCATGATCCCTCGGTTCCTTGGTCAAGGCAACCGCTCCTTCATTATCACAGAAAATTTCCATAGGCTCCTTTATGGTAGGCACAACTCCAAGATCACCAATGAAGTTCTTCAACCACATAGCCTCCTTTGACGCTTCGCTCGCTGCAATGTACTCTGATTCGCACGTTGAATCAGCTACTGTTTCTTGCTTGGAACTTTTCCAAGTCACTGCTCCTCCATTGAGGGTAAAGACCCAGCCCGACTGCGAACGGTAGTTGTCCCTGTCGGTCTGAAAGCTGGCGTCACTATACCCTCGTACCTTTAAGTCATCACTCCCTCCGAGGACTAAAAACCATTCCTTGGTCCTCCGAAGGTACTTAAGTATATTCTTGACCGCAATCCAATGAGCTCTGCCTGGGTTCCCCTGATATCTACTGACCATGCTCAAAGCAAAGGCCACATCAGGGCGAGTACAAGTCATAGCGTACATGATTGAGCCAACTGCGGAAGCATAGGGTATTCGGCTCATCTCAGCTATCTCGGCTTCTATACTCGGGCCTTGAGTCTTACTCAATTTGGCATTACTCTGTATTGGTAGTTCTCCCTTTTTCGAGTTTTCCATACTAAAACGTTTTAGTACCTTATCCAAGTAAGTATTCTGACTAAGACCTATTAGTCTCTTACTTCGTTCTCTCACTATCCTTATTCCTAAAATATAGGAAGCCTCTCCGAGGTCCTTCATAGAGAAACACTTCCCGAGCCAGGACTTAACCTCCTGCAGAGTCGGGACGTTGTTTCCTATGAGCAGTATGTCATCGACATACAAAACGAGAAAGCTAACTATACTCCCACTGGCCTTGACATATACACATGATTCATCTTCACTTCGTACAAATCCAAACTCTTTGACTTTCTCATCGAAGCAAAGATTCCATCTGCGAGACGCTTGCTTAAGCCCATAAATGGACTTCTCAAGCTTACACACTCTATTGGGATGCTTTGGCGACAAAACCCTCTGGTTGAGCCATGTAAACATCCTCAGCCAACTTCCCATTAAGGAAAGCGGTTTTTACATCCATTTGCCATATTTCATAGTCATGAAATGCAGCAATGGCTAGCATCACCCTAATAGATTTTATCTTCGCAACTGGTGAGAAGGTTTCGTCGTAGTCAACTCCAGGAGTCTGAGTGAAACCCTTTGCAACCAATCGCGCCTTATAAGTGTGCACGTTCCCATCCACGTCGGTCTTCTTCTTGAAGATCCACTTGCACCCGACCGTCTTACGACCTGGTACATTGTCAACCAAATTCCAAACTTGGTTGTCATACATGGACTGAATCACGCTGTCCATCGCCTTTTTCCATTTTACAGACTCTGGGCCTGCCATGGCTTCCTTATAGCTATTAGGTTCATCTAGATTTATTAGTGTACCATCACTAATATACGTGTCCCCTTCGGTAGTAATATGAAAACCATAAAACTGGGGATGAACTCTAACTCTTTCGGAACATCTAAGAGGTAAGGACTCGTCAATTGGTTCAACCGGAGTTTCCTCCTCGGGTTGAGCGCCAGTGTTAGAGGTTCCTTCATCGCTAGATTCTTGAATCTCTTCAAGATCAACTTACCTCCCACTGTCTCCTTGGCTTATGAGTTCTCGCTCTCGGAAAACCCCTCTCCTCGCAACGAAGACAACATTGTCACTCGGTCTATAGAAGAGATATCCAAAGGATTTCTGTGGGTAGCCGATGAATATACATCGCTCACTACGAGGTTCGAGCTTGTCGTGAGTTTCTCGTCTTACGAAAACTTCACAGCCCCAAACCTTGATATGTGCCAACGAGGGAGCTTTCCCTGTCCACATCTCGTGAGGTGTTTTGGCAACCTTCTTTGTGGGTACTAAATTAAGGATATGGGCGGCAGTCTCTAAGGCATACCCCCAGAATGAGATAGGTAGTGAAGCACGACTCATCATGGAACGAACCATGTCTAGTAAGGTTCGATTACGCCTCTCAGCTACACCATTCAATTGTGGTGTCCTAGGTGGCGTCAATTGTGAAACTATTCCACATTCCTTGAGGTAGTCGTGGAATTCAAGACTTAGGTACTCTCCACCTCGATCAGATCGAAGCATCTTGATTTTCCTGCCCAATTGATTCTCCACTTCTTGTTTAAACTCCTTGAACTTTTCAAAAGTTTCTGACTTGTGCTTGATTAAGTAGATATACCCATATCTGCTATAATCATCTGTGAAATTCACATAGAAGCGATTTGCATCCCTTGTGGTGGATCTAAAGGGTCCACATACATCTGTATGTATGAGATCCAATAAACCCTCACCCCTCGCACAAGTGCCAGTGAAGGGTGACTTGGTCATCTTTCCAAGTAAACAAGATTTGCACGTGTCATCTTCCCGAAGGTCGAACGACTCCAACACTCCATCCTTTTGGAGTTTGGCTATGCGCTTCTTGTTGACATGTCCAAGACGACAATGCCACAAGGATGCTTTATCCATACCATTGGAAGAATCCATACACAACACATCATTTCCTAGGTTATCTACAACCATAACAGTTTCATAAATTCCATTACAAGCCATTGCTTCAAAATATAAAACACCATTTAGATAAGCATAAATCGAACCATTCTCATTATTAAACGAATATCTAAATCCTTGTCTAAATAAACCATGAAAAGAAATGATGTTTCTTGCCATATCTGGCGAGTAGCAACAATTATTTAATTCTAAATTCAAACCATTCCTAAGCTCTAAAGAATACACTCCAATCTTGGTGACAGGCGACGTTCTTCTGTTTCCCATGATCAGATTTATTCTTCCAAGCTTCACATCCCTATTTCTTCCTAGTCCCTGCAAATCAGAACAAATGTGGTAACCACACCCTGTATCAAGAACCCAAGAAATAGCATGAGATGAATCATTAGATTTAATTGTGTAAATACCTGCGAAAGATGGCTTGATCTTCCCATCCTTGATGGCTTGCAGATATTCCGGGCAGCTTCTCTTCCAATGCCCTATTTTGTGGCAATGGTGGCACTCTGCCTCCTTTGGGTTTGGGTTGGGCTTAGCAGGATCAACCATGGTCCCACTAGAAGAGGAACCATTTTGGGACTTTCCTTTGTGGTGGTTCTTTGAAAAAGCCTTCCTCTTCTTGCCCCTTCCCTGTCCAATAGCCAAAACAGGAGCAACGGGTGGATTGGGAGTTGGTGCAACAGACTTGTCCTTGAGGTTGCTCTTAGCAGTCCTCAGAAGCCCTTGGAGTTTGCTTAGGGTGACCTCTTCCTTGTTCATGTGGTAGGTCATCCTGAATTGGTTGTAGCATGAGGGTAAGGAGTGAAGAACAATGTCGATAGCCAAATCTTCCCCAAAGTTGACATTCAACTTGCGAAGACGATCAACATACCTTTGCATCTTTTGCAAGTGCACAGTAAGAGACTCTCCACTTCCCATTTTAGCAGTAATCATATTCGTTATGATCTCATAGCGTTCTTGCCTCGCGCTTTGGTGATACCTCTCCATCAAGTCTAGATGCATCTCATAAGGATACATGTCCTCATAGGACTTTTGGAATTCTGAGTTCATTGTGGCTATCATGATGCAATGGACCTTCGTTGCATCACGCTCATGGTTCTCAAAGACAGCCATTTCTTCAGGAGTAGCAGTTTCTGGATTGATCTTTTCGAGCTTCTCATCGAGAACATACTCTTTGTCCTCGTAACGCGCGATTGTACGAATGTATCTTATCCATTCGCTAAAGTTCGTTCCATCGAATGTCACTTTTTGACAAAGGCTCATTAGAGGAAATGAGCTAGCAGCTGTGTTGTTTGCGTTAGACATCTACAAATAGAAAGAACAAAGTTTGATTAGATTAAGTCCCTAATTAACACCCAAAAAGAAAATTAGGGCTAGGACCCAACAACATTATTTACATATTAGAAAAGGGATGCCGTAATCTAACATGCAAATAATTTGGAGGTAAGTGAATGACGATTCACTAATTCTTCACCATGAAAAACATAAGCTTTAAGTTTTAAATGTATTGAGAATTCCTAGATTTCATTGAGATTCATTGAACATTTCAATGACATGTTTAAATCTCGATATGCCCCTCTCGTTTGTGACTGGGATGCCGAGGATCACAAAGTGGGTGTGAATAACCATGCAAATGTACAAGGTGCCCCTACTGGTACAGTTACCTATTCAATGTGCTGGTTAACCACACACGCTCCATTAAACTATAACAAACAATGAGTCACCCTTTGCCACCTTTGCTTAGAACCCAATTAATGTGTCGGTTAACCACACGCGCTCCATTAATGTCTTAGCGAGGGTACAAAGTGTAATTTCATGGGATTGCATCAATTCACTTTTCCTAAAGTAACTAAGATTGAGAATTTTATAAAACATGTTTAGTTACTTTATATAGATTCATTATACTTATTAATGAGAGGAGGTTTGCCCTATCCTACCCGTTCGGCTAACGACCCTCCACCAGTCAAGCAAGCGGTGGGTGTGAATGTACACCCATTAAGCGCCATTTTATAGGCAGCAACCTTATACCCACCTTATAGACTGGCTTCGTGAATGAGGCCTACTAACGGTAAGACTAGCATTTTAAATTATACATATATATATATATATATATATATATATATATATATTAAGCTTGTAATAATATAATAGTATAGGGTTGAATTTTAAACTTGTAAAATTCTAGGGATTTGAAATTTAAATTATTCAAATTAAACATTTAATCACAAAATATAAATTTCAAAACTTGAGGACAAGTTTTTGAATTTTTTCAAAACATAAGGATCAAATAGCAAATAATATAAATCAGCAAATTAGATTATCTCAATTTGATCTTACTTAACATTACTTGCATGACAATTTACCAATTCAATTCAAATAATCAATCAAAATCATATAAGAAAATTATTATTCAACTAATTGGCAATTATCTTTTATTTTGGTCAAGAATATACTCATATATATGATTCAAATCGGATTTTAATGACCCAAAACAGTTAAGGCAAGTATCCTCAAGAAAAACAGCAAGAAATCCCGAAACTACCTCACTCTGACGCTTGAACTCGCCGAGTTCCCCTATGGACTCGCCAAGTTGGAGCTACTCGCCGAGTCCACAGTGGAACTCGCCGAGTACAGCAGTCAGAATCACAAAAATCGAATTTTGTAAGCAACAAGCAATCAACCAATGCATCAATTCAATAGAAATCAATCAAAGCTCTGATACCACTGATGGGTTTGAGCCATAAGAACTTTCCTATGTGCACATGCAAACCCTAATTGCTTGGATCTAGGTTTCTCTAATTGAACATGCATTGAATCCAAGACTTGCAATACTAGATCTAATCATATGAAAACAGATCTAAAAGAATACCTTGAACTACTTGCTTGATACTTCTTCTTCTTGGAGCTTAGAGTCACAATTGTCACTCCTCTAATGGCTTACAAACACCAACTAGCAAGAAGATGATCTTGAGAGAGAGAGAGAGGAAGGATAGAAATCGGCCCTAGGGTTCCTTGGCTTGCAAGAGTGCCGCTTTCTCCACCCCAAGGGTCCTATTTATACTATGAGCTATTAGGGTTTCTCCTTTAACCCTAATTGAATGTCTTAGGCCCTAAGCAATCCAAGATCCTTCTAGATACAAGGCTTGGACGAAATTAAGGTTCCCAAGCCCCTAAATTTCGTTCACCCTAATATCCATAAGGATACATAGCCCAAAATACAACTATCACACATTTGACAGTTTATGCCCTTTATTCAATTAACCTCTCTAAGTCACCAAATTAATTCTCAATTAATATATGAATTATATTAATCAAATAATATTATTATTTCCTCAATATATTATTCTCATAATATATTAATAATATTTCTTCTCTCTTAACAAATCATCCTGTCAAGTTGCTATGGTGAAGGCAACCCAAAAGGACCATGCATAACCGGGTCAAGTACTTACCAAATATAGTTACAGCCTTAGACACTAATCCAACAATATGTGGTATGCTAGTTGTCTCTGTGATATTTGCATGAAAGACTATGGGGGAGCCCATGGCAATTGGATATCAGACTATATGGGGGAGCCCATGACATTCCAGGTAAAGACCATGGGGGGAGTCCATGACACTTGGATATCAGACCATGTGGGGGAGCCCATGGCTTTCCAGGTAAATACCATGGGGGAGCCCATGGCACATAGGTGAAAAACCCTAGGGGGAGCCCATGGCACATAGGTGCAAGACCCTGGGGGAGCCCACAACATCCTGGAGTAAGACCTTGGGAGGAGCCCACGACATCACTATATGTTATATGCATGGATTATGTGATTGATATGGATTATATGTTTATGTGGATTATGTGGGGTATGCTTTGGGGAACTCATTAAGCTTTAGCTTATAGTTTGTTGGTTGTTTCAGGTACTTCAGGGTCTAAGGGCAAGGGCCCGGCATGATGGCGCGACATGCACTCTCTGGCGTTCGATTTGGGACACTCTGATTTTATGAATAATTTTGCCTGATGTTATGGATTTTGAAAACAAATGTGTTTGGAAATTTTATATATTTTTGAAATGTTTTTGGTTATTTAAAATGAAAAATTTTATTGGAAATTTGGGCTGTTACAAGTTGGTATCAGAGCCTTGGTTTGAGGGATTCGAGCATACTCTCGGGTGTGTCAGAACTCAAACTAAGGAAATGGTAAAATTGTTTTAAAAAATCAAAGTTAAAAATTTTTTAAAACCGAAAAAGGGAGAGTGCAATGCACGTAATCAACCAAGCTCAAGTAAGTGGTTCCCCCAGTATGTTAGCCATGCTATATTGATATTTGGAATGTGATAGTCGGATGGATTTGCTATGTGTATGCTTTAAAAATTGTATACGGTAAGGATCTTATAACCTTAGAATAATTTATTTGGCCTTATTTCCTGTTCCTTGGCTGGTTGTGGTCCTAGGGTAGAGTCTGTTGTTCGACAGTCTATATGATCTTGTTCTGTGTATAATTTGCATGCATAGGGCAACTTGTTATGATTTATTTGAGTTCTGGTTTGATAGGTATGGAGCAAATCTTAAGATAGCCTAGGATTTGAGTTATGTGGTAGTTTGTGAGATATGTTTTGTTCTAGGACGAATTAGAGTTATCAGGTAGAGCCTTGGGGAAGGTACAGGTAGGTGAGGAAGGTAGTATTAGGCCCATACTATTGAAAACACAGGACCTGTACCCGAACTAATGTTAGATCGTGAAGCTCAAAGGAGAACCGGTGTGGAGGGATCCCCTTTTTGAATATCTTGATCATTTTGTCTTATGGTATTTCAGATCAGAATAGTGGTGACACGTCTTCGAGAAGGGGGATCAGGATCAGGATTCAGATCTGGGTCGGGCTACGCTAAAGAGCCCATTGACGAGAGGCTGTGCGAGCTTATCGCAGCCGAGGTTGGGGCTCGAACTCCCTCATTCCGGGATTTCAAGGCGGGTGGGGCGCCTGAGTTCTTTGGGGTCAGGAGGGACCCCATAGGTGGTCGATGTTGGGTGGCAGACATGGAGAACGCCCAACGCACGATCTCTTGCCCCGATGCGGCAAAAGTGGGGTTTTCTTTGTGCATGTTGAGAGACCGAGCCAGCGCCTGGTGGGAGGAGGTAAACCCACCAGGTGGGATCAGCTGGAGTGGTTGAGATGTCATGGGAGGAGTTTGTCAAATGTTTTGACTTGGAGTTTGCACCACCCATTGAGGTGCAACGTTTAGTGAGGGAGTTTCAGGAGTTACAACAGACCACCGAGATCTTGGCGGAGATCACCGCTAAGTTTCGGTAGCGAGCATTATTGATCCCGCAGTATGATGCGGATGAGGATATGAGGAGAACGAGATTGTTGGGTTTTGAGCACTATAACACTCCTATGGTGCACATGCAACCCTAAATGCTTTGGATCTATGGTTTCTTTAGTATACATGCATATTTTCAATTTTTCCAAAGCATTGTCCTAACTAGCATACAAATTTCTAATTAAATAAAACATCTAGATAGATGACATACCTTTTGAAGGACTTGTTAGTTCTTGACCCTTGAAAGCTTGAGCACCTCAAGTGTGATGCCTCTAATGGTTCACAAACACCAATATGCAAGAGGATGATTTAAGAGAATAATCTATTCAGCTCAATGAGATGGTGCAACTGATTTTGGTCTATGGAGGGTTCTATTTATAGTGTTGGACATCCTATGGTTACACTTGGTAAACCCTAATAATCCATGACTTTCCACATTCTCATGCTTCGTGGGTTTAACCCCCATGGACTGTCCATGGATTAGTTTAGCCCATAATCGTGGATCATTAGCCCACACTATAAGAATGATTGATTTACATAATCAATCCCCATATATTTAATTAGTCTCTTTTGATCACAAAATTAATAAATTAATTCTTGATCAATACTAAATAAATAATTCTGTATTAATATATTATATTTATAATATATTAATAAATCATACGCCATGGCTGGTACATGATCTATTTTTCCCTGTCTGATATTTATTTGTTATGCTTATGTGTGTGTGTGTGTATATATATATATATATATATATATATATATATATATATATATATATATATATATATATGTATGTGTGTTTGTGTGTGTACGTGCGCGCTTGTATAGGGACCTTTTTGGTTAATGGCATGTAGGCTCATGTACTTTTCGATTCGGGAGCTACCCGATCGTTTGTATCACTTGCGCTTAGCAAGAAGTTTCGGGATGCTCTAGGGACTTTAGATTCCCCGCTTGAGGTTGAGATTACGGATGAGCACGCTGTGAGTGCTGCGAGGGTACATCGAGATTGTATCCTGAATGTGTTTGGGGAGAGGTTTCGTGTCGATCTGGTTCCGATACCGCCGCGAGGGCTGAAGGTGATCGTTGGAATGGACTCTTGGGGGCCAATGGGGCGATGATAGACTGCGAGCACCAGTTGGTGAGGGTTTGAACCCCAAGTGGGGGAGAACTGGTTATTCATGGGGAGAGGGCCTCGCAGGGTCCAACCCTTTGTTTGACTGCGAGGGCTAGGATACTTCTCCATTAGGGTTTTTCGAGATCTTTGGCATACATCTTGGATACAAGGGTTGAGACTCCGATAGATTTGGACAGTATATCGGTTGTACAGGATTTTCGGGATGTCTTTCCCGAGGAGTTGTCTGGGGTGCCTCCAGAGAGGCAAGTAGAGTATCACATTGATTTGGTGTTGGGTGCTGCTCCAATAGCCAAGGAACCATACCAGATAGCTCCGCCCGAGATGCATGAGCTGTCTACGCAGCTTCAGGAGCTGCTAGACCGAGGTTTTATTCGTCCGAGCTATTCCCCATGGGGAGCACCGATCCTGTTCGTGAAGAAGAAGGATGGGTCACACAGGATGTGCATTGATTATCGGGAGCTGAACAAACTAACGGTGAAAAACCGTTATCCTCTTCCGAGGATCGATGAATTGTTTGATCAGCTGCAGGGTGCATCTTGTTTTTCCAAGATTGATCTTCGGTCGGGTTACCTTCAGATGAGGATTAGGGATGAGGATATACCGAAGACAACTTTAAGGACTCGGTACGGTCACTACGAGTTTGTGGTGATGCCATTCGGGCTCACCAATGCCCCAGCATCGTTCATGGACCTCATGAACAGGGTGTGTAGGCCGATGTTGGATCGGTCAATGTTCATTTTTATTGATGATATCTTGGTCTATTCTAAAACCAAGGAGCAGCATGAACAACATCTGAGGGAGGTATTGGAGACACTGAGGACGGAATGGATTTATGCCAAGTTCTCAAAGTGTGATTTCTGGTTGTGAGAGGTGCAGTTTTTGGGGGCACATCATCAACCAAGAGGGTATTTTGGTTTATCCAGCCAAGATTGAGGCAGTGATGCTGTGGGAAGTACCAAAGAATGCATCTGAGATCCGTAGCTTCTTGGGTCTAGCAGGGTACTATCAGAGATTCATCTAGGATTTCTCCAAGATGGTCGTACCTTCGACTCGTTTGACCAAGAAGAATGTGACTTTCCGGTGGGGCCCGGACCAACAGTTGGCTTTCGAGACCTTGAGACAGAGATTATGTGAGGCCCCAATTCTAGTACTACCCGAGGGATTGGACGATTTGGTGGTGTATTGTGATGTGTCGATCTTAGGGTTAGGGGCGGTTTTGATGCAGAGAGGGCATGTGATCGCGTACCCCTCAAGGCAGCTGCAGCCTCATGAGGCGAACTACCCCACTCACGACCTGGAATTGGGGTCGGTTGTGTTTGCCCTCAAAATATGGAGGCACTACTTGTACGAAATTCGGTGCACCATCTTTACGGACCATAAAAGTTTAAAGTATTTGATGGATCAGCAGAACCTTAACCTGCGGCAAAGGAGATGGTTGGATGTACTGAAAGATTACGATTGCAAGATTTTGTACCATCCAGTGAAGGCCAACGTGGTGGCCGATGCTTTCAGCCGCAAGGTGGCGAGTGCTACGATCGGAAATGTTTGTTTGAGGATGACGGTGATCTCTCCATTGTTGGATATGATCAAGGAAGCTCAGGTGGAGGGTTTGAAGAAAGAGAATTGGAAGATAGAGCGGATTCGGGGTCAGATTCCCTTGCTTGTTCGGGATGGACGGGGCGTTTTGACACAGTGTGGCCGGGTGTGGGTACCAGTATTTGGGGGAGTGAGACAGAAGATCTTAGAGGAGGCCCACAAGTCCAAGTTCTCTATTTATCTTGGGGTCAAAAGATGTATAGAGACCTAATGTTGAGTTATTGGTGGCCCAGTATGAAGTGAGAGGTCGCGTGGTTTGTTGAGCGATGCGTGACCTGCAAGAAGGTCAAGGCCGAACATCAGAGGCCTCATGACAAGGTTCAGCCGCTACCCATTCCTATGTGGAAACGGGAAGATATCACCATGGACTGTTGGATAAGGTGTCTAAGTCCATAACTATTTCTGGTATGTACTTGAACCGACCCGGCATGGCCCATTTGGGTTGCATGGCATCATGCATTTGGATAGACTAAATGAGAGAAATAACACTTGTGGTTTATTAATATATTATAAGTTCTAGTATATTAATAGTATTATTTAATGAGTATTGATCAAGAATTAATTTTGAATTAATTAAGTGATCAAAAGATGACTAATTAAAGATATGGGTTGATTATGTAAATCATCCATAACTTGTATAGTGGGCTAAAAGGCTCCATGGATTATCAAGTTGGATTAAACCCATTGGATGCTTCATGGAGGCTCCATGGGAGTTACAAACCCATGGGTCATGGAAATGAAGAGTCATGTCACATTAGGGTTTACATGGTGTAACCCTAGATGTGACACACTATATAATGAACATGTTGCTCACCAAAATCGGCTACACACTAAGAAAAAGAGAGGGCGAGTCGATTTTACAAGTGTTATACATTCTCTAAAGTTATTCCAAAGCATTTGGTGTTGTGTGAAACATTTGAGGCATCACACTTGGGGTGCTAGGCTCTCAAGGTTCTTCAAGGAATCATAACAACTACAAGGTATATAATTCTAGACATCTTTATGATTAAAGTTCCCCATGCATGCTAGATAGGTTTATGAACCTTGGAAAAGTATTTTGCATGTATTTTAGACAAACATAGATCCAAGGTTTTCTAGGGTTGTATATACACTTAGGAGTGTTAGAATTGCTTAAAACCCATCAGTGGTATCAGAGCCTAGGCTTGTTTGTTGATACTTGATGCAAAATAGTGGAAAAAGTCGAATATCATGTTGTCTGCACAGGGGACTCGCCGAGTCCATGGGGGGACTCGACGAGTCCAAGTGAAAATGCAACCAACTCGGCGAGTAAGTTCGTGCACTCGACGAGTTGGCCATGTGGAGTGCAGAATTTCGATTTTTGCTGCTGGAAATGGACTAGAAACATTACCCTAAACTGTTTTGGTGTTATAAAACTTATTTTAGATGGTGTAATGGTTGTTCTAATCCATTTACAATGGCTAATATCAAAATTGCATGATTATATGTGTTCATATGTTCTTGAAATTTTGATATGATTATTCATGTTCTTATGAGTTCTTGATAGATCATAGGAATTACTTGTTTATTGCTTAATTCATGATCTTTATGTGTTTTAATGGAGTCCATAACTTGTCCTCAAGTTATGGATAACCAAAAGCCTATTTGTTTTAAAACCATTAAAAGAACACATAAGTTACAAAAATGAAGAGTCTTCATTTTTAATAACTCATAAGTTATGAATTGAAAGGTTTTGTAAAGTTCCAAAACTTGCCCTCAAGTTTTGGAACATGTAAAGTCATCTAATAAACTTTAGTTCCAACCCCTAGAATTTTAAAAGTTAAAATTCAACCCTTATACTTTGTAATATTATAAGTTTAATAATATATATATATATATATATATATATATATATATATATATATATATATATATATATATATATATATATATATATATATATGTGTGTGTGTGTGTGTGTGTGTATAAGATCAAGTCGTTTTACCGTTAGTAGGCCTCATTCACGAAGTCGGTCTATAGGGGGGTATAAGGTTGTTGCCTATAAAATGGCAGCTTAATGGGTGTCCACTCTCACCCACCGCTTCCTTGACTGGTGGAGGGTCGTTAGCCGAACGGGTAGGACAATGACTTAAAAATTCTCATTAAAAGTATAATGATTATTATAAAGTAACTAAATGTTTTATAAATTCCCAATCTTACTTACACTAGGAAAATGTGAATAAGGTGCTAACCCATGAAATTACACTTTGCACTTTGATTAAGTCGTTAGTGGAGCGTGTGTGGTTAACCGGCACACTAACTTAGACTTAACAAGGTAGGCAAAGGGTGCCTTAAGGTTTTTCATAGGTCGGTGGAGCGCATGTGGTTAACCGGCACATCGATTAAGTGAAAAACTTTAAGGGTACCAAGTAATTTGCATGCTTACTTCATACCTTGTTTTGTGATCCTCGGTATCCCAATCACAAAACATGAAGGGCACACTCGAGATTGAAACATGCCATTGAAAAGTTCAATGAATCTCAAAAGAATCTAGGAGTTTCTAAAAACCAAATAAAACTTAATAATTTATATATTTCGTTTTCGTGGTGGAAATTGGTGAATCGTCATTCACCTACCTTTCAAATATGTTATAGCTTAGATTACGGCATCCCTCTTCTAAGTTATAATATATTGTGATTGGATCCTAGCCTTAATATTACATTTGGGTGTTTTATTAAGGACTATCCTTACATCTAAACTAAACTTGTCTTTTCTTCTTTTCAGATGTCTTCCAACAATGCTACTCCTGGCTCAAACCCTAGTGGCTCCTTCTCTCTCATGAATCTTTGTGGGAGAGTCATCTTTGATGGATCCAACTTTACTGATTGGATCAGAAACATCAGGATGGTCACTCGATACGAGAATAAAGAATATGTTCTCGACAAGGAACTTAAGGTACCTCAGCCAACTGCTACTCGTGAGGAGTTTGCTGAATATGAGGCACATGAAAGAGATGCTACCAAAGTGGCATGCATCATGATGGCCACTATGACAGCCAAGCTCCAAAAGTCCTATGAGGACTACTATCCTTTTGAGATGCACCAGGATTTGATGGACCGCTACCATCAGAGTGCTCGTCAAGAGCGATATGAAATCATCTCCTCTATGATCACAACCCGAATGAAAGATGGTGAACCTATCACGGGCCACATGCAGAAAATGCAAAGGTTTGTGGACTGTTTGATGAAGTTGAATGTGAACTTCCCATAGGAGTTAGCAATAGATATTATTTTACACTCCTTACCTTCGTGTTATGATCAATTCCGCATGACATACCACATGAACAAGGAGGAAGTTACACTTAGCAAACTTCAAGGACTCCTAAAGACCGCAGAATCAGGTCTCAAAGGTAAGTCGGTTGTGACCACTCCTACTACTACTCCAAACTCAACACCTGTCCTGGCAATCGGGAAAGGTAGAGGGAAGAAGAGGAAGAACCCTTCCAAGGGTACCAAGGGTAAGACCCTCGATATCTCCTCTTCAAGCGGAACCAAGAAAGGTTTCGTTACACCTTCTTCTTATCCCAAAGAGGTTGAATGCTTCTATTGTCACGAAAAGGCACACTGGAAGCGGAACTGCCCAAAGTACCATCAAGATTTAAAGGATGGGAAAGTGAAACCCAACCATGCAGTTATTTACACTGTATTATCTAATAACTCACCCTATTCTAACTCTTGGGTCCTTGATACCGGTTGCAGTATTCATATTTGTTCTGATTTGCAGGGACTAAGAAGAAGTGAGAATGTGGAGCATTGAAAGATAAACTTGATCATGGGGAATAGGAAAGTTTCACCTGTCACCAAGATTGGAGTTTATACTTTGTTGCTAAGTAGTGGGTTTACTTTAGATTTGAATAAATGTTGTTATTCGCCTGAAATGGCAAGAAATGTTATTTCCTTTCATGCTTTGTACAAACAAGGTTTTACCTTTTCTTTTGATAATGAAATTGGTGGAATAAATGCTTTCTATAATAATGTGTTCTATTTTAAAGCATTACCTAGTGATGGTGTGTATGAAGCTGTGTTTGTTGTAGATAATTTAGGGAATAATGTGGTGTGTATTGATTCTACTAATGATAATAACTTGGATAAAGCATCATTATGGCATTCTCGTCTTGGACATGTAAGGAAGAAACGTATAGGCCAACTCCAAAAGGATGGAGTCTTGGAATCATTTGACCTAAAGTCAGATGATAGTTGTGAATCATGCTTACTTGGAAAAATGACAAAGTCACCCTTCACAGGTTCATGTGCCATGGGTGAAGGTTTCTTGGATCTAGTGCACACGGATGTGTGTGGACCCTTCAAAACTGCCACAAGAGATGCTAATCGTTATTACGTGACTTTTACAGATGATTATAGTAGATATGGATATGTCTACCTAATCAAGCATAAGTCAGAGACTTTCGAAAGGTTTAAAGAGTTTAAACAGGAAGTAGATAATCAATTGGGCAGGAACATTAAGATGCTTCGATCCGATCGCGGTGGTGAGTATCTTAGTACTGAGTTCCTCGACTATCTGAGGGAATGTGGGGTTGTCTCACAATTGACACCTCCCAGGACACCACAGTTGAATGGTGTAGCTGAGAGGCGTAATCGAACCTTGTTGGGCATGGTTCGTTCCATGATGAGTCGAGCTACGCTACCAATCTCATTCTGGGGGTATGCCTTAGAGACTGCCGCCCATATCCTTAATCTGGTCCCTACAAAGAAGGTTGCCAAAACACCTCACGAGATGTGGACTGGAAAAGTTCCTAGTCTAGCCCACATCAAGATTTGGGGTTGCGAGGCTTTCGTGAGACGCGAGACTCACGATAAGCTCAAACCTCGAAGTGAGAGGTGTATTTTCATCGGCTACCCACATAAATCCTTTGGTTACCACTTCTACAGACCTAGTGAGAATATGGTCTTTGTAGCAAGGAGGGGTGTCTTTCGAGAGAGAGAGTTCATAAGCCAAGGAAACAGTGGGAGGCAAATTGACCTTGAAGAAATTCAGGAGTCAAGTGGTGAAGGAACCTCAAACCCTAGCAGTCAACTTGAGGAGGAAACTCCTGTTGATCCAATTGACAAGTCTATACCTCTGAGGCGTTCCACGAGAGTTAGGAATGCACCTGAGCACTACTATGGTTTCCATATTACTGCGGAAGGTGAGACACATATCAGTGATAACACATTGGTAAGTCTAGATGAACCTAACAGCTATGCGGAAGCCGTGACAGGCCCCGAGTCTGCTAAATGGAAAGAGGCAATGCACAACGAGATACAGTCCATGTATGACAATCAAGTCTGGAACTTGGTTGACAATGTACCAGGTCGTAAGACAGTTGGGTGCAAATGGATCTTCAAGAAGAAGACCGACATGGATGGTAATGTACACACTTATAAGGCACGACTGGTTGCAAAGGGATTCTCTCAAACTCCAGGAGTTGATTATGAAGAGACCTTTTCACCAATAGCCAAGATTAAGTCTATTAGGGTATTGTTAGCCATTGCTGCATTTCATGACCATGAAATATGGCAAATGGATGTCAAAACCGCTTTCCTTAATGGAAAGTCAGATGAGGATGTTTACATGAATCAGCCAGAGGGTTTTGTCAGTACAGAGTACCCTAATAAAGTATGTAAGCTTGAGAAATCCATTTATGGATTAAAGCAAGCACCTCGCAGTTGAAATCTTTGCTTTGATGAGAAAGTCAAAGAGTTTGGCTTTTCGAGGAGTGAAGATGAATCTTGTGTATATGTCAAGGCTAGTGGGAGTATAGTGAGCTTTTTGGTACTGTATGTGGATGACATACTACTCATAGGAAATGACATCCCAACCTTACAGGAAGTGAAGTCCTGGCTTGGGAAGTGTTTTTCTATGAAGGACCTTGGAGAAGCTGCCTATATCCTAGGGATAAGGATTCTGAGAGACCGGAGTAAAAGACTAATTGGGCTTAGTCAGAGTACATACTTGGAGAAGGTGCTGAAAAGGTTCAGCATGCAAGAATCCAAGAAAGGAGAGTTACCCATCCAGAGTAACGCTAGACTGAGTAAGACTCAGAGCCCGAGTACCAAGGTTGAGATAGCATAAATGAGTCGAGTACCTTACGCTTCTGCAGTAGGCTCGATCATGTATGTTATGACCTGCACTCGTCCTGATGTAGCCTTTGCTTTGAGCATGGTTAGCAAGTATCAGGGGAACCCTGGTAAGGCTCACTGGACAGCGGTAAAGAATATTCTCAAGTACCTGCGGAGGACTAAGGATTGGGTCCTTACCCTTGGTGGAAGTGATGATTTGAGAGTTGTAGGGTATAGTGATGCTAGTTTCCAGACTGATAGGGATAATTTCCGCTCTCAGTCGGGCTGGATCTTTACCTTAAACGGAGGAGCAATCTCTTGGAAAAGTTCCAAACAGGAGACAGTGGCTGATTCAACTTGCGAATCAGAGTATATAGCGGCAAGCGAGGCAGCAAAGGAGGCTATATGGCTAAAGAACTTCATTGGAGACCTTGGAGTTGTACCAGCTATAAAGGAGCCCATAGAGATTTTCTGTGATAGTGAAAGTGTTGTTGCCTTAGCAAAGGAACCAAGGGATCACGGGAGATCCAGACACATTGACAGAAAATATCATTTCATCAGACATCGAATAGAAGAAGGACTCCTCGTGGAAAAGAGGGTATCATTGGATGAGAACCCAGCAGATCCCCTCACGAAGGGACTGGGTAGGGTTAAGCATCTCCAGCATGCAAGGAGCATAGGGCTGAAGGATGATATTAGTTTTAGTAGTTAGATAATTTTGAAATTTGTAAAGTGTAATTGACATTTGATGATGAATAAAAGCTATGTTTATTTATGAGTAAAGTGTTGCTATCTTTTGTCGATCATTTACTATTATTTCTTTTGCATGTTTTGACTTCCAGAATATTTCTGTTGAGTTTTACATATTATTCAAATTATCCACAGTCGGTCATATGTTGGAAGTAGATATGAATTAAGACTGACATGAGTTGGTTGTAGAGGTCTAAGATGTTGGACATGGCCTCAACACTCATGAGGGCTCATACGTTCGGAGTATTGGATTCAACCCACGCTCGCTGGTATCACTTCATGGAATTTATCTCGAGTGATCGCGAGATAGTAATATCATATAAGTCTTCAAACCTAGAGATATGACTTGTTGTCTATGAGTTGGTTATACATTGATCGTGCGAAAACACATTGGTAACTCGATGTTATAAAACGCGCGTTTATGTGTAATTTAACAAGTAGTAGAACAAGCATATTAGTCGAAGTTTATCTGTTCCTTCTTGGATTAGAAGCGATATCTGGGCCCCTCGATGATTTTGTTTTGACCCATGT
This sequence comes from Lactuca virosa, assembly GCF_052849685.1. NCBI lineage: Eukaryota > Viridiplantae > Streptophyta > Magnoliopsida > Asterales > Asteraceae > Lactuca > Lactuca virosa. Next base: position 129,564,773 of record NC_136433.1, read on the forward strand.
ATCGGGCCCGGTCAGAACTAAGTTGATGTGTTCAATTAAGTTTTATGTCAAACAAATCGGAAATCGGGAAACAAACTGCTGGACAAAAGTAAGACATTGTTCCATGTATTTATCCGTCTGATATCTAGAACAGAGGATTATATGATCACTTATCTTACATGGCGTATCATCATCTTCTCAGTTCCGAGAAACCTTGAAAAGAGCTACGATTGCTGATCGGTTCCTGAAGTCATACTTGCAGTTATAGTTATTAGACTTGTCTAAGTGGGAGACTGTTGGATAAGGTGTCTAAGTCCATAACTATTTCTGGTATGTACTTGACCCGACGCGACATGGTCCATTTGGGTTGCATGGCATCATGCATTTGGATAGACTAAATGAGAGAAATAACACTTGTGGTTTATTAATATATTATAAGTTCTAATATATTAATAGCATTATTTAATTAGTATTGATCAAGAATTAATTTGGAATTAATTAAGTGATCAAAAAGATGACTAATTAAATATATGGGTTGATTATGTAAATCATCCATAACTTGTATAGTGGGCTAAAAGGCTCCATGGATTATCAAGTTGGGTTAAACCCATTGGATGCTCCATGGAGGCTCCATGGGAGTTACAAACCCATGGGTCATGGAAATGAAGAGTCATGTCACATTAGGGTTTACATGGTGTAACCCTAGATGTGACACACTATATAATGAACATGTCGCTCACCAAAATCGGCTACACACTAAGAACAAGAGAGGTCAAGTCGATTTTACAAGTGTTATACATTCTCTAAAGTTATTCCAAAGCATTTGGTGTTGTGTGAAACATTTGAGGCATCACACTTGGGGTGCTAGGCTCTCAAGGTTCTTCAAGGAATCATAACAACTACAAGGTATATAATTCTAGCCATCTTTATGATTAAAGTTCCCCATGCACGCTAGATAGGTTTATGAACCTTGGAAAAGTATTTTGCATGTATTTTAGACAAACATAGATCCAAAGTTTTCTAGGGTTTCATGTATACTTAGGAGTGTTAGAATTGCTCAAAACCCATCATGGACTTCCTCGCGAAGTTACCGAGGACGGCGAGGGGCGTTGAATCCATTTGGGTCATTCTGGATAGGTTGACAAAGAGTTCCCATTTTATTCAGATCTCCGAGAGTATTTCTGCTGAGAAATTAGAATATATCTATGTGCGGGAGGTGGTCGTCAGGCACGGAGTGTTAGTATCGGTGGTCTCGGACGACGATGTTCGATTCACCTCCATATTCTAGAGGAAGTTCCCCGAGGAACTGGGCACACAGTTACACTTCAGCACTGTGTACCACCCCCAGACAGACAGCCAGAGCAAACAGACGATCCATACGCTCGAGGATATGCTACGGGCATGCGTATTGGATTTCGGAGGGAGTTGGGATACATACCTCCCACTAGCAGAGTTTTCATATAACAATAGTTATCATTCTAGTATCGAATGACTCCCGTTTGATATGTTGTATGGTCAGAGGTGTAGGACCCTAATCTGTTGGGGTGAGGTGGGGCACCGAGTCATGTGAAGCACCGAGGTGGTGCTTAAGACTACCGAGCTGATCCAGCAAGTGTGCGTCAGGCTTCTGGTCGCGCAGAGCCATCAGAAGAGCTATGCTGACCGGCGTCGCTTAGATCTCGAGTTCCAGGTGGGGCACTTCGTTTTTGCTGAAAGTGTTACCATCGAAGGATTTCATTAGGTTTCGGAAGAGGGGAAAGTTCGGGCCCCGATTTATTGGTTCGTTCAGGATTTTTGCCAGGGTGGGCAAGGTGGCTTACCGTTTAGATCTACTGGTCGAGCTTAGCTAGATCCATAACACCTTCCACATGTCCCAGCTTCGGAAGTGTGTCGCTGATGAGGTCGCAGTCATTTCTATGGATGATATTCAGGTTGATGAGAGCCTGAATTATGTGGAGAATCCAATAGCAATTTTAGAGCAGAAAATGAAAGCCCTACGGAACAAGGAAGTGAGGCTAGTTAAGGTGCAATGGCAACACCAAAGAGGCTCCGAATATACCTGGGCGTCGGAGGATGAGATGAGGAAGTATTATCCGAACCTCTTTCCCTCAGCAGACCTCGAGTACGAAGTCTAGTTCAAGTTGGGGAGATTTGTAACGCTTGGCCCATGTATTATTTATTTCTCAATATTTTAGGGTTTTAGGCTGGAACTCGACGAGTTGGGGAGCTCCAACTCGTCGTGTGGAGATTTATTTGGACGCAGGTTTAAGGACTCAACTCGACTAGTTAGGGAGCCCCAACTCGACGAGTAGACGCTGGAAAGGAAAACCCTAATTTTTAGGGTTTGCACCCTATTTAAAGGCCGTAAGCCTCATTGCGAGCCTCCCTTACCGCCCCCTTTGTCCAGAGAAACCCTAGTTCGTGCTTGTTCTCTCATTTTGTGTGTGTATGAGCTTGGAGAGTGATTTTTTTGGTGTTTTCTTGAAAGAGCTTGAAGTTTGGTGTTGCTTAGTTGAAGGGAGAAGCTTTGGATCCGGGAATTCCTTTTTTGTGGCAGCAATATTAAGGTATAAAGTCAATACCTTGACCATTTAGTTGATAGATCTCTTTATTGAGAAGTTTATGGCCTTTAATAGCTTTATTTGGAGTCATTCTTGGATCTGAGCATGTCTTGAAGTTATGACTTCAGATCTAGACATTTCATGGCCTTTTGAGACTTAAAGTTTCCATCTTTATCAAGTCTTGGCCCTCCTCCATGCCCTAGGTCTCTTATGAAGCTTAGTTTTAGTGTTTTTAGCCTCTTGATACCATGCATGGACGTAAATTTAGCAACTTTACGTGGTATCTCAACCCTAGGGGACCAGATCTATGGTTTGGAGGCATTGGACTCGCTTAGAAGTGTCTGAATGAGTTAAGACTAGGAAAAATCGACGAGTTGGATCGTGGTCCCCCGACCTTTCTGATTACTGAGTAAACTCAGTGAGTTGTTGAGATGACTCAGCGAGTTGGCTAGGGTTTTCTCGGTTTTTTGAAGACTGAAGGAACTCAATGAGTTGATAGATGCACTCGACGAGTTGGGTCAACATGGATTGTTGACCTTGACTGTTGACTTTGACTTTGACCATGGTTAACCAAGTTTGACTTTAAGGGTATCTTTGGTATTTCGGGATTCTGATGAAGTTAGTCATATGGTGGTATTTCAGCATTTCTTGAGAGGTGAGTCTCCTCGCCATACCAATGGGTTGAAGGCACCAAGGCCGACCCATTTTGTTATATGTGGTAGACTAGTTGGCTAACTGATATGTGGTATACTAATTGATTATGTGATATGTGGTATGCTAATTGTCTTTGTGATATTTGCATGAAAGACCATGGGGGGAGCCCATGACACTTGAATATCAGACCATGTGGGGGAGCCCATGACATTCCAGGTAAAGACCATGGGGGAGCCCATGGCACTTGGATATCAGACCATGTAGGCGAGCCCATGGCTTTCCAGGTAAAGACCATGGGGGAGCACATGGCACATAGGTGCAAGACCCTGGGGGGGGGGGAGCCCACGACATCCTGGAGTAAGACATTGGGAGGAGCCCACGACATCCCTATATGTTATATGCATGGCATATGTGATTGATATGGATTATATGTTTATGTGGATTATGTGGAGTATGCTCTGGGGAACTCACTACGCATTAGCTTACAATTTGTTGGTTATTTCAGGTAATTCACGGTCTAAGGGCAAGGGCCCGGCGTGATGGCGCAGCATGCACTCTCTGGCGTTTCATTTGGGACACTCTGTTTTTATGAATAATTTACCTGATGTTATGGATTTTGAAAACAAATGTGTTTGGAAGTTTTATATCTTTTGGAAATGTTTTGGTTATTTAAATTGAAAATTTTTATTGGAAATTTGGGCTGTTACAAAAAAAAAGTAGTGATTTTTATGTTTGTAAAGTGAAAAAAAAAATATTAGATGTCTCAAAGTATTTTTTTTATACATTTTTGTGATGTTTGAGAAAGAATTGTTTGAAATTGTGCAGAAAATTTGGAAAATATATAGAAAAAGCCATTATAGTTTGATTAGTTTTACTGTGTAACTGTATTATATTCTCTGTATTCTATTCTAGACAAAACTTCAAGATTGGTCATTGTGGTATTCAAAACTTTGGATAGGGTCCAAAAAGTTTCCAACTTGCATGAAAGGTCTAAAATCAAGGTTCTTCCATGTTTTTGGTCTCTAATACAGTTGAAAAGTCGATTTTACCCTTTTCATTTCTTTTTTCTATTTTCTTTATTTATTTTTGTATTTAAATAATTAAAATAAATAACAAATAAAATCTTACCCAACCCTCTCCACCGGTACCCTCTCTCTCTCTCTCTCTCTCTCTCTTTCTCATTTTTATCTTCCAGTCTCCAAGAAACAATCAAACTAAAACCAAAAACGAAATCATAGATCTTGGAGGATTACAAGTGAGTCAGGTAGCAAAACTCAACAAAATATGGGCAACAATTAAAAGAGGACCCGACAATCTCTATGCTACATTTTACGACCCAAATGAGATCCCACAAGGCTTTTCAAGTTTAGGCTCGTATGCAGAACCAAACAACATCCCATTTTCTAATCATATTCTTGTCGAAAATGATGCATCAAACGACTCCTCGAAGCCAACTCTCAAATCACTAATGGATTACACACTTGTATGGACCAATGAGTCTTTAGATATCAAGAAAGATGGTGAAGCTTACATTTGGCTCCCAACAACACCACAACTGGAGGTGATGGTGGAGATCTACACTCCGGTGAGAGGTAGATTTGTACTCCAGTGAGTAGATAGCAATAAAACACAAAACGCCCTCTCACTCTCGTCCTCTCTTCTCTCTTCGACTATCGCCACTTGTATGCCGCCATCACCACCTGTGTGTCGCCATTGCAACACTATCTAGGGTTCACAAATTTACACTATGTTCGTAAATCTACACCCTAGAAAAACCTCATCTTTCTTCTCCATTCGCATAATCTATTCACCTGGTGGGTTCATCACAATGACATGATTTTGAAGTGTTTGGGTTAATCTAAGTTGCAAGAATTGATTGTTTGAGAAGGGAGAAATCTGATTGCTGATGCTAGGAACGATTATTTTCAAGAAAGAAATCAGATCACTGGTGGGATTGAGTATATATATATATATATATATATATATATATATAGAGAGAGAGAGAGAGAGAGAGAGAGATAGGTAGGGTTGGGGGACAATTATTTTCTTTTCTTTTTATTTTTAAATTAAATTATTATTTGAAAAATTATAAAAAATACAAAAAAGAAAGTAAAAGGGCATAACCGTCTTTTCAAGCTTTTTTGGACAAAAAACACGGAAAAACTTTGATTTTGGACATTCTATACAAGTGAGAAAATTTTTGGATCACATCCAAAGTTTTTTAAATACCACAGAGACCAATCTTACAGTTTTGTCTATATTATACTTCCATCAATTAATTTCATTCAAATAAATTAGTTTGACATATTATAATAGCTTAAATTGGTTACAATAGATTTTTTTTAATGTTTATAGCTCCAGTTCAAATTATAAAATAAAAAATTTATTTGTTTGCAACACCACTTGGACCCAATTATTTATCGGTATTAGAAAAAAAAAACCAACACTTAGAACTCCAAAAACTTATGGATTAAGTATGATACTGTACTTTGTGAACAAAAAAAATATGCATTTGTTTTGATACAAAAGGAAATTAGTTCCGAGTACTTTTAACTAAATTTAATAATTGTTTAACTTTTTAGTTGGGTTTATGCCGATCATCATAGATGAAATGTCGTGTATGTTTTGTTTTTCTCTAATAAATATAATCAATCCATAGTATAAGACATATCGATGGAACTATGTTAATAAACTAGTAAAAATCAACTATATAGATGCAGTAGAAAGAAAAATAGACATCGTAACTGTGAATAAAACATCTACCATTTTACTTAGCTTCAAAAGGTAGGGGTGAGCGTGGTGCGGTTTGATGCGGTTTTTGGTCAAAACCGAACCGAAAACCGCAACTTCGGTTTTTTGAAATTTAGAAACCGCACCGTTTGGTTTTTATGCGGTTCGGTTTTTGCGGTTTTTTATTGCGGTTTTTTGTGGTTCGGTTTTTTTGCGGGTTTTTGTTATTATTTTTTTTTTTTTTTCGTTTTGCCTTTTTACTAAAACTCAAGTAACTCGGCGAGTTACTTTGATTCAGATGAGGAATGCTAATCATTTTTTTGGAGATAAACCAATACCACCACCTCTTGGTTTGAAATCAAATTACATAACCACTCATCCAACACGTTTCTAATGCTTGAACATAATACGATTTTAATATAATATTTGTTTTATAGGTACATCGATAATATCAATTAATGTATTAATAAAAATGATACTATCACTAGTACTCTTCATATTTAAAAGTTAAAAAATGCCATAAACATTATTTGTTATTGTAACTACTACTGAATGTATGCTTAAAAATGTATAATCATCCTCCGATGGATAATATAGATATTTATATTTAGAAATTTTAATTGTCATAAGTTCTTGGTTCTTACAAATATCAACACTTTATATATATATATATATATATATATATATATATATATATATATATATATATATATATATATATATATATATATATATATATATATATATATATATATATATATATATATATATATATATATATATGCGGTGCGGTTCGGTTTTTTACGGTTTTTACGAGACTAGAAACCGCACCGCACCGAGTATTTTCGGTTTTTTGCAAAACTAAAAACTGCACCATCGGTTTTCATTTCGGTTTTTCGGTTTCGGTTTATACGGTTTTTTCGGTTTTTTTGGTTTTTAGTTCGGTTTTTGCTCACCCCTATCAAAAGGTAATCACTGTCGATATGACCTACTAGTCATTTAGGTTGTTTTGGCATGTAATATATAAAAAGTTAAATTTTTGAGTTTTTTTAGTTGTTATATTTTCAAATAATCCTTATTCTAATAAAAGAATCATTAGCCCCACATGTCATTTTTTCTACATTCTTCATATAAAAGTTAAATTACCAATACACCCTTTTACCTTTTTAAATAAGCTCAGCTTTAATTTTTGAAATTAGTTTTCTTGGCTTCAAAATCCGTCACCCTTAACTGCAACCATAAAATAAGGGATTCCAACATAAATTACATTTATATTTGTCACCCTCTTTTGATTTTTAGGTTACTTCCAGTCGATGCTAATCCACCGATTCATCTTCAACCTCCAACACGTCTCCACCTCCTTCTTCCCATTCACCGATTCTTGCGATTTTGTTGATATCTAGATTATACCTCTCCTTGACACCCACAACTACAGCCCGCTGTTCCTCTAGTTCCCAACATCTCCCATCTATATTGATAGCGATTAACCCCACACCTATCTCCCATTTATCCCTACTCTACGATGCTCCTTCCCACATACCCATGTACTTCCACATGTTCCTGCTCTCTCGACTCTTTATGCATATAAATGAAGCCATCGTCCAAATTATAGAACCACAGCCATTCAATTATGTTCCTGCTACCAATGTGGTACGTTTCTCCTACAACTTCATCTTCTAACTATGTTTGAATATTAACATATTAGTTATTATACTGTTTTGTGAATCTCGAACTGAATAAACAAGAGGGAGACACCACTTTCCTTCCCTCAACACCTGACGAATTCGAAAAAAATTATCAATTAAATTGATTTTAGGTTTCAAAATTTTCGAAATTCAATAAATTTTATTTGTTATTCAATCCAAAAAGGAAATACAACAATATATTTGGTTTTCTTATGAAGCAACGTTGTATATGTGGTAACTGAATTAGGGTTAAACTAGATGGGAAGAGTAGTGACAAGGCTAATCCTACTAGGAAATAAAATCCCTTGATTGTTTGTGTTTGATCTCTCTTGAAAAGTTTGTTTTTTTACAGTGTCTTTGGCTTTGCGTTTATCAAACTGGATGGACCATTTTGGGAAGGAGTGTAGCAAGGGTGTATTGTGTACACATGAAAAAACATGAAGAGATTCAGAGAACACTACATAAACCGAGAAGAACATGGTAGTAATTCCCATTATTTTTAAAGTTTTTGTTATTGTTTATACTTTATTTTATGTGCTTAATGATTACACCTTTTAAGTTTAGAAGGTTGTGTATAAAGAAGTTTTTAGAAATTTATAAACAATTTGTAGATTTTAAATTTCTATTTTATCTTTTATTAGTAAATCACAATTCATTTATCATTTTTAATTTTGTAATTTAATAATATGTTGCGTTTATTCATGTTTATTACATTGCCATCATTTTTAATCTATAATCTTAATTGCTTTTACATTTTTTATGTTCCCTTTAAATATATAAAAAAATCATACATCATCATATACGAAATCATCCCTTTACTAATACTAATCTTCAAATAATATTAATATTTTATTATATATTTTTCCATTTCTCATAATATTTTTTCCCCGTACAAATCGAAAGGAGTTGTCCATCAAAATGAAAACATATTCGCATATAAATCAATTACAAATGTGTATAAAGAAGTTTTTAGAAATTTATAAACAATTTGTAATTGTTAATTTGTAAGTTATGCTGATGTGTTTATTTATTTTTATTACATTTATTTTATATTTATTTTTCGTATATCACTATCATTTGCATAATTGATTGTGTTTTTTATAATCTATTCAATTTTATTTTCTCTTCTACAAAATCATAATATTATTAAATGTCTACTCATACAGGACGTATATCGGATAATCAAATATATATATATATATATATATATATATATATATATATATATATATATATATATATATATATATATATATATATATAATTGAATAGATTATAAAAAACACAATCAATTATGCAAATGATATTAATTATAAATAATCAATATAAAAGTCCAAATAAAACTTATATCTTATTATTTTAATAACTTTTTATAGATCTTTTATCCGTGGTTTCCACGGGTTGTAACTTAGTATCATATAAACTAGTGTATTTTAAAAAATTATTAATTAGACTAGTTTTATATAAATCTTTTTAAACTAATTCAAGTGTACCCTTGATTAATTATAGAAAAATCGTAATCCTAAATGGTATTATATATCATTTTATATCTTACAACTAACTTATCATTTTTTTCTACCAAACATCATTTTTTATTAATTAGCTTATAAACTAAGAGTTAACTTTTTAGGTAGTACGTCACACATAATTTTATTAAAATTTGACTCAAGTTCCAATATAACATATATCATAAATAGTGACAATATAGGCCACAATTACTAAACTTAATAATATTTGAAAATAAAAACAGTTGGTATCTAAAATGAACCCAAAAACACAAAGGGATGAATCTAAAACTTCAAAAGCAAATTTAGAGTGTTTTGTATCTTTAACGTTTTGAATCTAAGAGATTTTAGATTTTAACAAAAAATTTGAATTAAACGAAAAAGTTTCATCCCAAAATAGACTCTTATGAAAACAACTCGAATGGTACATAAGAAAACTCGAGTAAATGTTTAAAACTCTTATTTTAACCAAAAAACTAATAATCATAAGATAATTTAAGTAGTTTTTATGAGCATTTAGCCGTTGCGTTTTTAAGTCATTTTAGAATTTTCAAGATTTACAACAATTTTTTTCCAAATATTTATATACAAATAAAAGTTATAACTCTAAGTTTTTAGTTTTCAGCTACGGATACAAGCTAATTTGATCAAACATATTTATAAACTTGTTTTGTAAATTTCATGATAAATAACAATGATTCTAAATCCCTTTGAATAATTGCTTTATAATAGAATTTGATTCCAACTAGAAAACCAAAACTTAAATCAATCTTAATCAGTATAATATATGCTTTATTTAGATAAATATATTGTCTTAATATATAAACAAAGGAAAAATAAGGCAAACTTACATACTCGTTTCTTCTTTCTATTTAACAACATACCACCAAGGTTGAAACTTATATGATAAGCATATGATTTAATTTTGTAGTGTTTAAATCTCAGGTGAACACCATTATATTACCTTAGTGGTAGTACTTAAACTGCCATAATTTTTTTATAGCGAAAAAGCAATCTTTCTAGTTTTGTGACAACAAACTAAGAAAACTTATTCAAGATTAGACATCACATAAGTGTTAGGCTCATTGGAATATTTATAAATAATCCACACTAATTACACTTGTAGTTGTTGGGAGAAATTTTTGAGGTATATTAAGGGCACCTAAGATGATGATATCATATCTTTATGAGGTGAAACTGTTTTATTGTATATGCGGATAATGATTAAGTTGGATATGAGAATGAACGAAAATGTATATATTGGTTCACATATTTTAGTGAACCAAATGTGTTTTCTTATAGTTCTCACAAACAACCCATGAATGCTTTATCTACAGTAGAAGTTGAGTAATTATGTCATTCAAATATCGATTGAGTTTTGTTGAGATTACACGTATGCATCATGACATATCATCATCTATTTATTCAATTAGAATTTGTTAAAAAGGTTGTTAGAAGTTAGTTGCTTGTAATAAAGGCGCATAGATATAATCTATACATAAAAATACATGCTTTGATATCATTCAAACAAGTTAGAATAGAGAAGAACAAAGTAGGTAAGATAAAACAGAGATAAAGAGAAAATCAATTCATGTAATGAGATTAGTGATCATGATGATTTTGATTTAGTTGCAGAACAAGAGTTTCAGAATATCCCTCCTATTAATATCATACCTCCTGCTGAAAATATTCCACCAAACGCCCTTGATCCAAATATTCAACAAAATTTCCTCAATACCAGAACTAACACAAGAGCTACAAGACTTGCATCTTGGTACAATGATCATATCATGCATTGTAGTCAAACTCCTGTTGGTAATGACTAATTTCCCTTGAAAACATTCTCATCACCACATTGTCCACCTACATATCCTTATATTGAGTCACCACTTCTCACAAAAACATGTAAATGCTTTTTAACTTCAGTTTCAAAGTTAAATGAACCAACTTCTTATGAGCAAGAATGTCAAGATAATGAATGGATTGAAGCCATGAACAAAGAGCTTCAAGGTCTGGGATAAAACAAAACATGGACCATTATGTCCTTACCTCAAAACAAGAAACCAATTAGTTCAAAATGGGTGTACATAGTGAAATTAAAGCCAAATGGAATAGTTGAAAGATTCAAGGCAAATTTAGTTGCAAAGAGATACAATTAAACATATGGGATTTATTACCTTGACAATCTCTCATAAGTGGAAAAGGTGATTATTGTCATATTATTGCTTTAATTATCATCATCATCTAATGATTGGTTTCTTCATATCTAATTACGCTTTGTTGCATAGATATTTAGATGAAGAAGTTTACTTAATTCCTCCACATGGGTACGATAAGGAAAAAGAAGGAGAAGTTTGCAAGTTAAATAAATCATTACATGGTTTAAAACAAGCAATTGGGTAGTGACACATTGAGTTTTGTAATAAACTCTTGAGTTTTGGATTCAAACAATCTTCACATGATCATTGTCTCATTGTTAAACAATATTCACATGTTGTTGTAGGAGAACTCGGCCAGTGGAAGGTAAGTATCCCAACTCCCTCCAAAATCTAACACACAAGCCCGAAGCATATCCTTGAGCGTCTGAATCGTCTGTTCACTCTGGACGTCGGTCTATGGGTGGTATGCTGTACTAAAGTGCCACTAAGTACCCAACTAATCATGAAACCTCCTCCAGAATCTGGAGGTGAAATGAACATCCCGGTCTAAAACCACCGAAATATGCACCCCATGCCGAACTACCACCTCCCGAACGTAGATGTCAGCTAACTTCTCAGCAGCTATGCACTCGGAAATCGGCATGAAATGCACACTCTTGGTCAATCTATCAACAATAACCTAGATAGAATCAACTCCACGTTCCGTTCTCGACAATTTTGTGATGAAATCCATGGTAATCTCTTCCCACTTCCACATGGGAATGGGTAACGGCTGCATCTTGTCGTGGGGTCTTTGATGCTCGACCATGACTTTCCTGCAAGTCAGGCACCGCTCGACAAACGATGCTATTTCCCTTTTCATACAGGGACACGAATAACTTAACTTCAAATCCCTATACATCTTCGTGGCCACCAGATGGATCGAAAACTTTGACTTATGAGCCTCATCCAAGATTGTATGTCTCATCCCACCAGTAGTCGGTATCCAAACTCTACCGCACTAAGTCAACAAGCCACGAATGTCTCTAACAAATAAAGGAATCTAACCCCTGATTCGCTTCACCTTTCGATTCTCCTTTTACAAACCCTCTACCTGAGCCTTCTTGATCAAATCCAACAAAGGAGAAGTAATAACCGTCCTCAAACAAACATCGATGAAGGGGGAACTCATGGACTTACGGCTCCAATCATCGGCCACCACATTGGTCTTACTAGGGTGGTACAAGAGCTCGCAATAATAATCCTTTACCAAATCCAACCATCTCTGCTGCCGCATATTCAGATTCGGCTGGTCCATCAAGTACCTCAAACTCTTGTGGTCAGTATAGATAATACACCGAACCCCATACAGATAGTGTTTCCAAATCTTGAGGGCAAAAATCACGGCCCCTAACTCCAAATCATGCGTAAGGTAGTTCGCCTCATGAGGCTTTAGCTGCCTCAAAGCGTAAGCAATCATGTGACCCCTCTGCATAAGAGAAACTCCCAAACCCGGAATAGAGGCATCACAATAAAACACGAAATCATCCAAACCCTCAGGGAGCACGAGAATCAGGGCCTCACACAATCTCTGCATCAGAGTCTCAAAAGCCAACTACTGATCAGACCCCCACCGAAAAGCCATATTCTTCTTTGTCAAGCGGGTCAAAGGTACTACAATATTGGAGAAATCCTAGATAAATATCTGATAATACCCTGCGAGACCTAGGAAACTCCGAATCTCAGATGGGGTCCTCGGAACCTCCCATCGCATCAAGGCCTTGATCTTGGTCGGGTCGACCAATATACCCTTCTGATTGACGATGTGCCCCATGAACTGCACCTCACGCAACTAGAACTCACATTTGGATAATTTGGCATAAAGCCTCTCTCTCCTCAGGGTCTCCAACACCTCTCGCAAATGTTCCTTGTGCTACTCCTTGGCCTTGGAGTAGACAAGTATATCATCAATGAATACTATCACAGACCAATCCAACATCGGCCTGCAGACTCGGTTCATGAGATCCATGAACGATGCTGGTGCATTGGTGAGACCGAATGACATCACCATGAACTCGTAATGACCATAACGAGTCCTGAAGGCTGTCTTCTACACATCATCATCCTTTTCCCTCATCTGATGGTACCCCAATCGCAAATCAATATTGGAAACCCAAGATGCATCCTGCAGCTGGTCAAACAAATCGTCAATCCTCGGAAGTGGGTAACGGTTCTTCACCATTAGTTTATTCAACTCCCGGTAGTCAATACATATCCTGTGTGAACCATACTTCTTCTTCACAAACAAGATTGGTGCTCCCCAAGGAGAGCTACTCGGCCGAATAAATAATTTGTCTAACAGCTCCTGAAGCTATGTAGACAACTCCTGCATCTCCGGTGGTGCTAAGCGATACGACGCCTTGGCTATCGGAGCCGCACTGGGAACCAAATCAATCCGAAACTCGGCCTGCCTCTTGGGAGGCACTCCTGGCAGATCCTCAGGAAATACATCTGGAAAATCCCGAACAATGGGCACCCTACTTAACTTTGTCGTGCCCTCCACCCTAGAATCTGCTACATAAGCCAAAAACCCCGAACAACCCTGTTGAAGATATCTCCTGACCCTCGTGGGTGAACAGAGATCCATTCCATACGAGGCTCCCTTGCCAGGAATAACCAGTTCTCCCCCACTTGGGGTTCGAACCCACACTAACTGGCGCTCACAGTCAATCATAGCCTCATTGGGACCCAACCAATCCATCCCGATAATAACCTTCGATCCCTGTAGAGTAGTCGACACCAAATCAATATAGTATCTGTCGCTACACTGATTCATAACACACCCACAATGAACCCTCGAAGCACTCATGATGCGGTCATCTACAATCTCCACCTCCAACAGGAAATCCAAAATCCTGGGAGCATCACAAAACTTCTTGCTAAGTGCAAGAGATACAAAGGATCGGGTAGCACCCGAATCAAACAGAACATGAGCAGTCATACCATTGACCAAAAAGGTCCCTATACAAGATCAAAATGATCATAAGCAAAAATAAGGAAATCAATAAAACATAGAGATAAGTCACATACTAGTAACCACATTCAACGCTGTACGGGCCTCATCGGTGGTCAGCTGAAAAGCCATTCTCTTCACCACAGGTGCCTCCGCTTTGCCCTGGCAGCCATCAGTAATCCTCAAGGTGGTTGGTGCAGGCACCGACTGCTCCTCCGGACAATCGGCCTTTTTATGGCTGGTCTGATTGTAATGAAAGAAAATCAGAGCACTCCTGGGGCAGTCCCTACTCATGTGACTGGACTGAACACAAATGAAACATCCCGAACCAGCTGCTCTAAATCCCCACTATGCGGCTTACCACACTTGCTGCAACGACCCCGACCCTGTTGGCCTCTGGTGAGGGCATCAGAGGTCTTGGGCCTCTTAGCCTGGCCCATTGTTGTCTGTACCTGCTTTGGCTTGTGCTTCGTTCGAAGCTCCAGCTCAATCTCCTGCTCACGGGCCTTCTCCACCATATCATTCAGGGTCTTGCACCCTGAAAACTCACGAACTCCCACAATATCCTTTTAATGGCTGGTCTGATCGTACTGCAGAACCAGCAGAGCCCTCTCCCTGAATTTGGCGGTAATCTCTTCCATAGTCTTAGTAGTCTGGCGAAAGTCCTGGAACTCCTTCGCCAGCTGTTGCAGCTCGATAGCTGGTGCAAACTCCATCTGGAACCTCGAAACAAAATCCTCCTTGGTCATTACTGCCACTGCTGCTGACCCTATAGCTCGAGTATCCTCCTCCCGCCAGTCCCGTGCTCGGTCCCTTAGCAGGGAGGATGCAAATCCCACCTTTTCCCCCTCAGGGCAAAACTCGTCTGCTGAGCATTCTCCATGTCAGCGATCCAACGTCGGCTAGCAATGGGGTCCTTAACCCCAAAGAACTCAGGAGCTCCACATGCCTCCTTAGAGTTTCCATATCTACTCTTGTCTCAGGTACATATCCTGTGCTTCCAGTAGTACAGGCCCAATATTACCTTCCACACCTATTTGTACCCTCCTCAAAAGTCTTCCTGATTCCTATAAGTCACCACACCAGATCTACACCCCATTCCTATGCTAAACAACATACATGTCCTAGACCTTCCTAGGATTCCTCAACTTCCACTACTCGCAATACCGAGAACCTCAATCAACACTGTTGGTTGGCTTATGCATGCAAGTGATACACAAATAGAATCACATAGACTGTGGAATGATGACTCTACCCTAAGTCCACAACCAAACAAGGAATTGGAAATGAGGCCGAATCAATCATTCTAGGGCTATATAATCCTAGTCGTATACAACTTTGAAAGCATACACTTAGTAATTAACTAAGCCGATATCAATTCCATGTAATACATATCATCAAATTCCCCTAAGCTATAAGGTATCACACAAATCAGGAAATTCTATCATATGATTCCTGAAGGTATCCTTAGCCCTAATCTAACATGAAATTCTCATATCAAACATACTACTCATAACACATAAGTATGGGTAATCTTGGGAATCACTTACTTCAACTCGGTTGATTGGACGCTTCACACCCCTTTTTCTTAGTAAAAATCATTTTAGAAGTTTAATTTCATTTTTTTAAGGATTACCATTTCCTCAGTTTGAGTTCTGACACACCTGAAAGTGTGCCTGAATCCCTCAAACCAAGGCTCTGATACCAACTTGTGACAACCAAAGAACAGTGATAAAATCATTCATCAATTGTTTCCAAACCCAACACTAAATCATAATATTCAAAACATCAGAGTATAATTATTGAATTTACGGAAATCATGAGGGGAGGATGCTGTGTCATCACGTCGGGCCCTTCCCTTTCGAACCAAAAGTACCTGAAACCATAAACATAAACTGTAAGCACAAAGCTTAGTGAGTTCCCTAAAGTACCAAATACCAAACATAAGAAAGTGAATGCTATGGGCCAAATCATATATTACAATCATTTCCTGCCGTGGACCAAATCATGGACTTTCCTTGTAATGTTGAGGGCCAAATACCGGTCTTACACACAAGTGCCAGGGGCCAAATCCTGGTCTTTCATACAATTGCCAGGGGCCAGATCATGGTCTTTCAAGCAATTATCACAAAGACAACTAGCATTCTACATAACAAAGTAATGGGTCAACATTGGTGCCTTTGACCCATGGATCTAGTGAGTAGACTCACCTCACATCCGGATGAAAACTGAATAATACGCTGCTCCTGAAATCGCCTATACCGATCACCTTCATGAATAACAGTGACCCAAACTCAGACTACATCTCAAAAATACCCAAACTACCCCTAGGTCAAACTCCTAGTAAAAGTCAAAGTCAAAGTCAACCAAGTTAACTCAGCGAGTATGTTGGGCGTACTGAACAGGTATGCGGGGCGCACTACATGTTTGATCAAAAACGAGGGGCTGACCACGTACGCACAACGTACCCTTTGGTACGCCCAACATACGCGGCTGCCAACCAACTCAACCCATTAAGTGCTTAATCCTTAAGCACCTTCATCCAAAATTCAGACCCAGACCCTAAAAGGTGATCTTAACCATAAAGTTTCCAACATCATGAGTGCTTCGAATTTTGGATTTTGCATGGCTGTCAAGACCTTAATAACAAAAACCATAGCTTCTTGACCCATTATGACAACCTAGATCATGCATGTGAAGAAAAAATGTCCAATATCCAATTTTTATGATTTAACACAACCTTAAACATCTGAAAGGGCAACTCAAACGTCTTGGAGCATTCCATTCCCACAAAGGTCAATATTTGGAACAAAAAGGAAGCAACCTTAAGCTAAAACTAGATCTAAAGGAAATGCTCATCAAGGTTAGGGCTTTATACCTACAGAAGGTGGACAAAGGAATGTAGATGCTGGATTCAAGGCCTTGAGTGAAACACCACAACCTCAAGGTTCTTCCTTCTTCTCCAAAAGCTCCAAAATGGCACTAAAAGGATCTTCAAGCTTCACAAAACATTCACACACTTTAGGGTTTCGAAATGAGGAAGGAGGTTGGAGTTAAGAGGGAGTGTTAGCCCATAAAGATGTTTAAATGGGGTCCAAACCCTAAAAATTAGGGTTTGCACCCTGCTTACATACGCCTAGCGTACTCATGCATGGCCAATAATTACGAAAATGCCATTGGGGACCACTTTTGCAAATAAATTACAATCAAATGGTCAAAAGAGAATACCTAAAAATTAAGTTGTTACAAGATGGAATCCTCTCCCACCTCCTCAATCACTTTCTAATTATAGCTTCTTTTGTTATCTATTGAGAATGACTCATTTGTTATGGGATCTTCCTCATTTTTTATATTGGGAAATATGCCCATAATGAGCATATCTCTCAAATCAATAACGCGTCTACTTTAATTAAGTTCTTAATCCCAAAAACATGTAGATTTATCAAATATGGTTCTCTTGCATCATCATGTCTATGTACTCGATGTTCCAAAATGATTTTGTGAACATATGAAATAAATTTGCATTTGAGTGAAATGTTTCAAGAGTGATTTGAAAATCATTAAAATTTCCTAATTGCATTCGAATTGAAGAAAAAAGTTTTGTATGTAATCAATGAGAGCTACATAGACAAACTCGAGAATCTCAATGTTAACCTTGACAAGAGTCTTGCTATAGATCTTGTGCTTGGATCTTTCATTAGTTCTTATGATGATTTCAACTTGATTTATCTTATGAATAATATGGAGAAAAACATTGATGGGGTTCTTAATACTTCTCTAAAATGGAAATAAATTAGAATTCTTATCCAATTCCAATTATTTCTTTTGAATGTCGGTGGAATGAATAGGACACCTTCGAATCCTAAATGGAAAGGAATGGATTTGGCCGGAACTTCCCATTATGAAGGAATGGAATTGGTGTGTCCTCTATTCCATGAAAATATGATTCAAAAGAGGCAAGTTGCAAACAATGCAATGACAAGGATCATAGGAAAAAAATATTTCCCTAAGTATTTTGGGATGGTAAAGTCAAATGCTTGACTCTATATCAAGTACTTAAATAATCAAACTCCAATACATCCAATTCTTGGAGACTTGATGCGTTATGTGATGATCACATTTGGATGGCATTATAGAGTCTATAGGAAAGAAGGAAGTTAAGCATAAAGAGCTAAACATGATCATTGGAATGGACAAATGTCGCATGTCTCAATGATTGAGGATTTTGAGCTTATGTTTAGTAATGGAGTTAGGATAAATCTAGTCGCTTGCTATTACTCTTTGGAGATGTCTAGAAATCAAAATTTCATATTATGCGTTTTATAAAAATGAATTTCAATTTTCATTCCATAATGGAAAGGTGACAACTCTAGTTTATAAATATGATGGTTTTATCTCTAAAACATCTCCATGCAATTGAAATTCATGAAACTGTAGTTTGTATTTATAATAATAGTAGTGATGACTTGATTATTGATTCCTCCAAATAATTTGGATATAATCGTGCTTGTGGCATGATCGCCTTGGCCACATAAGTGAGAATCGCATCACCAACCTCCAATTGGACCGGACTTGAAATCATTCGACTTTGAGTTGTATGCGAGACTTGTATGTTGGCAAGACGACTTAGTGACCATTCACATGGACATGTAAAGGAGACAAAGGATTATTGGATCTTGTATACATTAATGTGTGTGGACCCATCAGATCCACCACAACGGACGAAAAATACTACTATGTCATATTTATTAAAAGGTTTAGTAGATGTGGTTATGCTTATGTGATTAAGCATAATTCTGACACTTTGAAAAGTTTTAAATAGTATTAGAACAAAGTAGGGAATAAAGATTGGGCATGAAGATAAAGGTTCTTCAATCTAAAAGGAAAGGAGAATGCCTTAGTATCGGTTCTACGATCATCATAGAAATTGTGGAATGGTTTCCATAATTAGCTTCTCCAAGGATATCATAATGCAATGATGTTACTAAAAGGAGAATCAAACACTATGTAGTTCGATCTATGACGAGCCGTGCTTCGCTACCATTCACAGATTTTTGGGAATATACAGTTGAATTAGTTGAGCTGTAACATCCTAAAAATACGGTCCAAAAATTTCGTTTTCAATTATTAATAAAACCATAGTTATCAAATCATCACATAAAAAAAACATAAGTCATGTATCTCAAATATCATAAACATCTGTCAATCATATCAGAGTAAAAACATCCTAGGCTAAAATCATGGTGTGTGCACTGTAGTCATCCCGAGCTCTTCCCTTTGCTACCGGAAGTACCTGAAACCAAAACTGAAAATTGTAAGCACGAAGCTTAGCGAGTCTCCCCAAACTACCACATACCATACACATAATCACATAATCACATAATAACATAACATTGGGCCTTGCTCACTATATCGGGCCCCGCTCGTCATCAGGCCCCGCCCGACAGCAGACCGAAGTCCGGCATCGGACCGAAATCCTATATACATAATAACATATCAACAGATACATATATACATAATCACATAACATAAACATATAAACATTCCTCGAGCTTTCCTTGGCATTGGACCGATGTACAAACACATGAAAGAATCACGAAGACATCAAGCATACAAACGTTCCTCGGGCTTTCCCCGGCATCGGAACAAAGTCCGAAAACATATAAAACTACATCGGGCACTACCCGACAAAAGACCTTAGTCTGGAATACACTAACATACATAAACGAGCCGGCATTGGTGCCTTAGACCCGTTCCTACAGGAGGAAACGCACCTCAATGTCGTGTGAATAGCTGAAACGTCTCTGCTCCGCACTCGGCTCTACTCACACCCTACATATAACAACCTCATAGTTATCATTCCATACTCAAAAACCCTTCACGGATCGACCTTGGTGAAAGTCGGGTCAAAGTCAACACTCTGTTCAAATTTAGCGTTCTGGTCAAAGTCAACATCCTGGGTTGAATCAACTCACTGAGTTGGTCCATCAACTCGCCGAGTTCCATAAATCATAAACCCTGAAATCGCAATCCAATGGCATGTCCGACCTCCTCCCACCAGTCACGTGCTTTGTCCTTCAAAAGACAAGAAGCAAGTCGGACCTTGTCCCCCTTGGGACATCGACTCGTACGGAAGGCGTTGGCGACATCAGCCAACCACCTGCTTCTAGAAATGGAGTCCCGAGCCCCATGATATTTTGGAGCTCTGCATGCTTGGAACTCCTTGAAATTCATCGTGTGCGCTCCTAGCATGGCCACCATCTCGGTGCGGAATGCACCCAACCTCTCATCAAGTATATCTAAGATTTCCTCATTGACCTTACCGAAGATCACATGAGTCTGGTCTAAAATATTGCGCATGACCTCAGATGAAATGAACTCTCTCATCTGCTCGTCGAGCTGCCCGAGTCCACAGCCCGAGCCTAATCCCTCACCAGCACCTGAACTGCCGACTGTTCTAGTGCGTAGCGTCACCATACTGAAAATACACCATAACAAACATCAGTATACTCATCCTAACTTGAGGGATCACACATACTACAAGTTTTCTAGGTTCATCTCAGCCTTCCTTGATTCGAGTATGGATCCTCTACTTTCAGTAGCACGGGCCCATACTACCTTCCACATCTATCTGTACTTTCCTCAAGAACTTCCTTGACTCCACCAAGTCCCTTCTATTACTACTGCTTCACGCGCTAATCTCATCCTAGGCTTGCCCTAGGGTAATCTCCAGCACACTCTCCGCCATCAACTGCATAAGAAGTTCCTGCTATCTCCCTCTAACTAGCTCGCGAATACCATTACATATCACTAAGACTAGATAATTCTTCGAATGAGAGGTCCTACCCTACAACGGTTAGACTCAAACAAGAGCTGCGAAATAGAGATAAACCTAACCTTCTGAAATTATTTAGTCCTTGTAATATGTAACTTAACATATTATTTTACTAGTTAGTTAAACATAGCAAGAACTCCTAAAAGCACAAATCAAGCAACATTCGAGCATTGAGTAAACATAATCAAGAATATCCTAATCATGCCATCATATCGCTGACTAATCAGTACTAGCATGTAGTTCATAAAGCTCATACACATATAGAAGGCACACAAAGCATCCTTCCTAGATCCTTAGCCCTAATCTAGCATGCAGTTCTCATAAGCATCTCATAACATAAACTTGTATGGGTAATTTGGGAGTACTTACTTGAGCTCGGCTGATTGCATGCACCACACCCTTTTTCTTTTTTAAAAATCCTTTTTTAAAGTGGTTTTTCTTTTAAAAATTTTATACCAAGTCCTCAGTTTGAGTCCAGACACACCCAAGGGTGTGCCCGAATACCTCAAACCAAGGCTCTGATACCAACTTCTAACATCCCAAAAACACGGTCCAAATATTTCATTTTCAATTATTAATAAAACCATAGTTATCAAATCATCACATAAAAAAACATAAGTCATGTATCTCAATATCATAATCAATTTTCAATCATATCAGAGTAAAAACATCCCAGGCTAAAATCATGGTGTGTGCACTGCAGTCATCCCGAGCTCTTCCCTTTTCTACCGGATGTACCTGAAACCAAAACTGAAAATTATTAGCACGAAGCTTAGTGAGTCTCCCCAAACTACCACATACCATACGCATGATCACATAATCACATAATAACATAACATTAGGTCTTGTCCGCTACATCGGGCCCCGACCGGCATCGGACCGAAGTCCGGCATAGGGCCCCGCCCGGCATCGGACCGAAATCCGGTTTACATAATAACATATCAACAGATACATATATACATAATGACATAACATAAACATATAAACATTCATCGTACTTTCCCCGGCATCGGATCGAAGTCCGGAACATATAAACAAACAAATGCAAGAATCATGAAGACATCAAGCATATAAACATTCCTCGGGCTTTCCCTGGCATCGTACCGAAGTCCGAAAACATATAAAACTACATCGGGAACGCCCGACATCAGACCTTAGTCCGGAATACACTAACATACATAAACGAGCCGACATTGGTGCCTTAGACTCGTTCCTATATGAGGAAACTCACCTCAATATCGTGTGAATAGCTGAAACGTCACTGCTCCGCTCCCGGCTCTACTCACACCCTATACATAACAACCTCTTAGTTATCATTCCATACTCAAAACCCCTTCACGGGTCAACCTTGGTCAAAGTTAGGTCAAAGTCAACACTCTGGTTAAAGTCAAAGTTTTGGTCAAAGTCAACATCCTGGGTTTACGCAACTCGCCGAGTTCCATAAATCATAAACCCTGAAATCGCCATCCAACTCATCGAGTTTCTCCTATCAACAGAATCGGGCATCCCGACTCAACTCGCCGAGGTCCTCCATGAACTCGTTGAGTTCTTCAGTCTGTTAAGCTTTCTTAATGTATTAAGCCATTATTCCTTCAAATCTGAGCCCGATATTCCAGGTCTGGGTTGAAAACATACCTAGTTGGGTAAAGTTTCCGACTTTACCCGTTAAGATCCATCCTAGAAGAAATGAACCCTAACCCTAACTCAAAATGGCTTAGATCCAACTTTAAAAGCCATCAAAACTTCAACACAAGGCATACAAACTGAGATCTAGACCATAGACACTACATGAACATGTAAAGTCTCTGACTTTCTCCCCATGCGTGGCCTTTTGGAGCTTAAAAGGCCAAAATGACATTCTAAAGCTTGCATGGGTCTTCAATGGCCGTAAAGTTTGCACCTTTATGCCATGAAATCCCTTCAAGGTCCTAGATCTGAAAGGGTATTAACTTGGGACGTCCTTTTCTCAAGGATCAAGGTATTTGGACCAAAAACCCAATAAAAGTGAAGATGAAAAGATCTAAGTAATCATTAAGCAAGTTTGAGACTTGCTTACCAGAAAATGCAGCAAATGGAGTGAAGTTTCTGGATCTACTCACTTTCTCTTGAGTCCTTAAGCTTCTTCTTCTTCCACAAGCTTCAAATGCACAAGTTTTCTCTCAAAAATGACTCACAAGCTCACACAAGGCACTAGGGTTTCGAGATTTAGGGTTTGGGGCTTGGAGGCTATAAATGAGGCCAACCTTTGGAGGTTAAGGTGTTTAAATAGGATGTCACTCTGCAATCCCTAATCGTCGAGTTGGGGCTCTCAACTTGTCGAGTAGACTTCACATCCCGCGTACAATTCCATTCCTACTCGACGAGTTTGGGGCCTCCAACTCGTCGATTTTCTAAACAAAAGTGAATAAATCTTTAATTAAATGTTGGATTAGATGTCTAAGCCCATAACTATTATAGGTATGTACTTGACCCGAGAGTAGTATGGTCCATTTGGGTTGCATATCATCAGGACAATTTGTTAGGATGGACTCTTGAGAGAAGGTTATATATGATTTATTAATATATTATAAGTTCTAATATATTAATATGAAATCAAATGTTTTAATTAGTATTGATCAAAAATTAATTTGGAATTAATTTTGTGATCAAAAGAGACTAATTAAATCTATGGGGACTAATTATGGTAATTAGTTATATTTATATGTGTTGGGCTTATGATCCATGTTGGACCAAGTTTATGTATGGATACATAAAGAGTTGGGCCACATGAACCATGTATCATAAACCCATGGGTATGGATTTGGGTTATACACATGACCCTTGAAACCCAACATATAAATACATGCTCTTAACCTAAAAGAACGCCTACATGATGACTCTTGGAGTTTATGAGGTGTTTTTGGTGCATGGATTTCTCTCTCAAGTTCCTCCTTTGTTAATGATGTGTTGTGACTTCATTTGAGGCTTCCACACTATTGGGGCTAAGCTCTTAAGGTCAAATACATCAAGACTTCAAGCTACATAAAATGTATGTTACCCTAACTAGTATCTTATATGGTTTATGTCAAATGCATGCTAGTTATAGGTTTAATGCCTTGGAAACCATTTGCATGTATAATTAGTGAAAACATAGATCCAAGGTATTTAGGGTTGTATGTGCACCATAGGATGTTGTAGCATAGAAAACCCATCAGTGGTATTAGAGCCATGTGTTGTTTTCAAATTATACTTGCTGCTACTTGCTGAAAAAAGCTGAAAATTTTGAATTTTTGGTTGTCTGGACACGGGACTCGACGGGTCCATTGAGGGACTCGACGAGTCTATGTGTAAATTCATCCAACTCGTCGAGTTGGTTCTTTCACTCGGCGAGTTGGACCCCCTGACAGCATATATTCGAGTTTTTTTGGCCTGTTTTGGATTAAAATCATTACCACAAAGTGTTTTTTGTTCATAAAATTTGATTTTGTTGTTATTGTAATGTTGATTCTCTTCCAATTATTAGATAATTGTCATAATTTCAAGTTTTGTATTAGTTTATATGAGTATGCTATTTTCTTGAAGATTGATGATATGAATTATCTTGTTCTTATGAGTTAGTTTAGATTAATAGAAAAATTATGTGATAATTGTTTTCAATCCAAATTGATCTAAAAGTTGTTCATAATATGTGTTTTTGTAACTTGTCCTCAAGTTATATGAAAAGTCTCATTTATGAATTTTAAAACTCATAAAATTTCCATAAGTTACTAAAATGAAGAGTCTTTATTTTTAAATGTTTAAAGTCTTCCATAGCTTGTCCTCAAGTTATGGAACTTGAAGAGTTTTTTCATTAAACTACTTTAAACTCATAAGTTATGGAAATCTAAAGTTTTTGAATTGTTCAAAACTTTCCCTCAAGTTTTGGAATCTGTAAGTTGCCCCCATGAATACTTTAATTCCAAGTTAAACCCTTAGAATTTTAAAAGTTTAAAATTCAACCCTTATACTATTATAATATTATAGGCTTAATATTTATATATATGTATAAGATTAAGTCAGTCTTACCGTTAGTAGGCCTCATTCACGAAGCCGATCTATAAGGGGGTATAAGGTTAATGCCTATAAAATGGCAGTTTAATGGGTGTCTACTCTCACCCACCGCTTCCTTGACTAGTGGAGGGTCGTTAGCCGAACGGGTAGGACAAGGACTATAATTTTCATTAAAAGTATAATGATAAATACTAAGTAACTAAACACTTATAAATCCCCAATCTTAGTTACTTAGGAAAATGTGAATTTGGTGCTAACCCATGAAATTACACTTTGTACCTTACCAAGTCGTTAGTGGAGTGTGTCTGGTTAACCGGCACACTAACATGGACTAGTAAGTGTGTCAAAGGGTAACTTAATGTTTATCATAGATCGGTGGAGCGCGTGTGGTTAACCGGCACATCGATTAGGTGATAAAGTTAAGGGTACCATGTCAATTTGCATGGTTATTCACACCTTGTTTGTGATCCTCAGCATCCCAATCACAAACTTGAGAGGGCACAATCGAGATTTAAACATGCCATTGAATAGTTCAATGAATCTCAAAGGATCTAGGAGTTTCAATTCACTTAAGAACTAAAATTCTTTTTCGTTTTTCGTGGTGGAAATTGGTAAATCGTCATTTACCTACCTTCAAATATTTTATAGCTTGGATTACGGCATCCCTCTTCCAAGTTATAAAATATTGTGTTGGTTTATAGCCTTAATATTACATATTGGGTGTTATATTAAGGACTTAAGTCAACTAAACTTGAATTTCTCCCTCATAGATGTCTAGTTATGACAACTATGGTCTTCCTTATCCTTTTGGATAAAGCTATCCTAATGAAGATGATATCCCAAATGGCGATCAAGGTGAAAGATTAATCTCTTTGTTGTGCATTAATAGGACTGGAAATCATACTTCACTTCCTCCACCTCCTCTAGTTATTCTCCCTAAACCACAAGTTCAAGGTCACTCAAGCCCTATTGGCAAGCAAAGTCTGTGTGTACTCACATCTTGGAGATGAAGTCATTTATAGACAGGCCGGGAGAGTTGGGTAACAAAGTCTTGAGGAAGTTGGTTATTGACTAGGTTCTTCAATCACTTCCTGAGTCACATAGTGAGTTCTTTAAGGACTACTATGTGACAGACCATGACATGACCCTTAATGATCTTACCTATTTGCTTGATGTTGAATCAGCAATGATTTGGAGCACTGGTAAAGCAAATTTGATTGGAAGATCTACTTCCTAAACTTCCATGGACATTGACAATGGTAACATTGGAAATCCAAAAAAGCTTTCTCTTCCTAATGGAAAGGGATCGGCCATAGTCAAGTCGGTTGACCAAATGGTAAAGAGAAAGGCTAAGTCTGAGATAGTCCCGTATACCATTCCCAAAGAGTCCATATGTTTCTATTGCCAAAGGAAGGGGCATTGGTTGCGAAGCTGCCCTATTTACCTGAAAGATCATAAGGATGGTAAAGTCAAAAAGTTTGACTCTACTTCGGGTAAAGTCCACTGTCTAACTCTATTAAGTTCCTATTTGGAGATTCTTATTACATGATGTGACTAGGTCGCATTTTGAAGTTTTAAAAATCAAAGAGAGGAAGTTTAAAAGAAGAATATGCTAATTTTGATCGCGAAGATGGATTTCGATCGCATAGTTCGGTGATCAGAATTTTGAGCTGTTGCTTAAGAGTTGGGATAGATTGCCTAGGAATAAATAACAACATTGTGTTCATATGCTTTTTCACTTTAAGGATAAGTTTTTCCGCAAATTTTAAAATAAAAGAAAATTTTTGATTTTATTTATTTTTAAATATCCTTACAATGGAATTTGTGAAAAATTGTTGTTTATATGATTGCATTGATAACAATATTGGAAAATGGATTTGATTCTTTCGTTTGTGGTAGTGTCATAATTTACCAAATAAGGAAAGATTTTCATCACCCAAGTTTCAGTTGGATAGAAACTTGGAATCATGCAACTTGTATTGTATGATGAATGAGAATTTTTCATCTTTGGAAAATTAAGACTAATTCCTTGTTCACATGTTTATGTGAGTCAAGTGAAGGACTAGGGGATCGGGTACACTTGGTTGTGCGTTGGTCAAGTCCACTACAAAGATCGATAAGGCTATTCGTCATGATTTACTAAAGTTTAGTGAATATGGTTATACTTACAAGTTTAAGTGTAATTCTGAAACATTGGAAAAGTTTCAATGTATATCAGAACGAATGAGAAGAATCAATTTAGGCAGAAAGATAAAAGTTTCTCCAATCTGAAAAGATGGGAGAGTACTTGAGTATCTTGTTTTATGATTGTCTTGGTGATTATGAAACCATATCACAATTGATTCTCTAAGGACAACTTATGCATTTGTTTGACTAAGAAGAGGAATCGTGAATTGTTGAATTGGTTAAATCAAAAAGATAAATCATACTTCGTTCCAAAACAAGTCTTAGAGTCATACTCCAAGATTGTAACTTGAGTGACATAGTCCTTAGAGGGTTTATAACACTTGTCAAATGCAGAGTAAAATGTTTTCTACTCTTGTACATTTGAAATTGGTAAGTTGTGATGTCTTGGATAAGACAAAGACCAGCTAAGACGAATAGTGTGAAGTGTTTGTTTTGATAAGAATCCTCACCAACTCTTGAATATTTGCTTTGTCAAGGAATGGTTCTTGACAAGAGAATATTATATGTTAAGAGGTCAGTGGGAGTCTTAAAGATCTTGAAAAGTTTCAAGAACTAATTAAGAACAAAACTTGTTGTTCCAGTCAAAGTTGACTATACATGTGAGTTCTATGAGTTCTCAATTGTTTGCATAACTACTTGGAAGCAATGGTAGGCCCTTGTGCTGCCAAGTGGCAAGAAGTTAAGATTGCACTAGTTCAGTCCAAATGAGTTTGGATTTGTCACTAACCGTATCTTGTGATTATGGTTTTGACAAATTCACATGGATAGGAACACATACACCATAAAATCTAAGTGTCATAAGGTTTCTCTCCGATTCATGAAAATGATGTTGAGGAAACGCTTTCACTAAGTAGATTTTAAGTAGATAGCAATAGTGATGTTTGGATTCTCAAAGTCATTAATGGAGCGTGTGTGGTTAACCGGCACACTAGCATGGACTTGTGAGAAATGGCGAAGGTCTAAACAATTGATACTAGGATTACGGAATCCATTTTCATAGTTCTAAATATTGTTTAGACACACACGTGAGCTATCTAAGAAAAGGTGCATGATTTTGATAAAATCTTATCAAAGCATCTCGTATCAGAAATCTGAACTTTGGTAAGAAAGACAATAAACTATTGATTTCTAGAAGTCCAGTTGATTTCTGGATACATGTCAAAGCTAGTGGGAGTATAAGTGTTATGCTAATAATCATCATGTTGGTGGGAGCATGATTATCATGTTTAAGATTGCAAGTTAGCAATGTTAATTATAGAAAACAAAAGGGTTTCAATTCGTGAAGTTGTGGGGGTTGAAAAGTTGTTCGCTATAATTAAGGGAGAGGAAATTATACTTCATTTCAAATCTAAAAGCTTAGATTGTGAGATTTAATCAAATTTAGTCATTATTACATTATTTGCGTTCTAAAAAATTTGATTATGATTACGGCATCCCTTTTCATAATATGAATTATGAGAACATGGCAAATAGAAATAGAAATATTATAGCCAAATAATGGTCTAGTATCATGTCTTTATGTGAGATATCATGAATCGTGTCCCATATGCTTCAGATATAGGATCGATTACATGTGTTGTAATATTCATCTGTTCTAAATTTTTCCTAATGCCTAGGGCATTAAGAGGGAAAAAGTACTAGAACTAGATATGACTAAAATGATTAAGCAATTGTTGAGGACAATCTGAGGTTTACCAAGGATTGGTTGCTCATGGACAATTGGAAGTATAGTGTTAATTTTGGAAGGACCATATTGACATATTCTGAAAAGAGTCAACTCTTGTTCAGAAGTGATAGTCAAAATGGGAATGTGGAAATGTTTCCATAGGTGCAAGTTGTTCATTAAATCTGTGTAAGATTAGAAAACTTAATGCAAGAAGGATGTTCAAAGGAATGTACTTTGAATGTGAGACTTTGTTTCCATGGAATTGATCTCCATTGGAATACTTTGTAAATGTCTATTGCCAAGTCTTTGTGACTTTTGTGCATAGTCATTACAAGAGGATCAATGCATATAAGTTTAGAATCTAACAGATTTCAGTAAATGGCAAAGAATCTTGTATTCTTACATTTGCGGTAAGGATTTGGGATTGTGAAATGAGCATCATTGGAATCATGTTCAATTGATCTATTTAACAAAGTAAGGATCATAGACAAACATAGTGTGCATACTTTGAGTATGGCATAACTATTGTTTGGACAAGCATAGTGTGCATGCTTGGAGCATGGAATGACTATTGTTTCAGTTCAAGTATTAAGTTGATTATTCGAAACATTATACAATGAATAATGTGTAATCAATATGATGATAAATAAAAGGTGTTTTATTTATATTCATAAGTTTTGAGACCATATTGGATTCGATTATTCTTGTGTTTCACTTTGCATGTTTTGACTTCCCGAATAACTAGGTTATTTAAACTCTCCATAATCAATCATACTTTGGAAGTAGGTATGAATCAAGACTGTCATGAATTGGGCTTGTAGATGTCTAAAGTGTTTAGACATAGCAAAAGTAGCTGCGACATTCATGAGTGCTCCTAGAATGAGATTCGAGTATTGGATTAAAACCACGCTCATTTGAATCACTTCATGGATTTTATCACGAGTGATCATAAGACGATAATATCTTATATTCTTCAAACGGAGATGTGTGAGTTGTATTTGCGCGTCGGTTGCACATTGACATATGTAAACACAACCACTAACTTGGTGGTTATAAAACATTTCGTTGTGTGTAATTTGATGAGTAAGTACAAGCGAACATTTGGGTCGAAGTTTATCCATTCCTTTTACCCTTGGATGGATAAAAACAATATATGTGGGCCCCTCGATGATTTAGTGATGACAAACGTAAGTGCTTGTGACATCCCGATTTTTACGGCCAAAAAAGACCGATTTCGTTTATGCTTTTTAAATAAAAATCAAAGTAACTTCTTAAGAATAGTGTTGCGGAATTTGTTCCCAAAACAAAATATGATATAAATTTTATCAAAACATTTCTTAAAGAAATGTATTTCCATTACATTGCAAAAACTCGGGATGTCAATCATCGATACAGACCATAAACATAAACTAAAAAGAAATAAACACCTTAGGCCACAAAACACTATCTGGCCTCAAATCCGTAATCTCTCGTCAAATCATCCAACTATGCTTTTGCCACTACCTGTAATACAAGAAACTGAGTGGGTCAGGCAGGGGAGCCTGGTTAGCATATAGGGTTTTCAACCCACAATAATAAGTTCATTATTTATTTTCATCAAATTGCTAACCCGGTTACCCGTTCCCGTTATCCTCACTTTACGTCCCTAAAGCATCTATTATAAGGGACCTATCCTAAGGAATTTCATCGGGATGAACACTACTGCTAAGGGGATTCCTCTGTTATATGTGTCCGTAAGGCAACCATGGGGGGTATGGAGTACATCTTCAAAAACACCTACAGGTTGCGAGCCTGCTAGCGTTCCACTGTACTGCCTAGAAAAGTCTGTGGTCGTCATCTATACTCCGCTAGACGACTGGATCATCTTAAAGATCGTAAACATCGAGGCCTCTCATCATTTTATCACACATCATCTCTATAAAATACATACATGGTCCAGATCTGTAAAAAAAGCTTACATCTTTCATCCAACATACTTTCAAAGCATAAAATATTTTTACAGTCTAGATCTGAAAAATAATGTTTACATCTTTCATCCAGCATGACTTTCAAAGCATAAAATATATATACGGTCTATATCTGAAGAAAAAGTTCAGATCCGAAGGAAAGAAGTTCCGATCTTTCGTAGATCTCAAAGTACATAGTTTAGATCTGAAGAAAAAGCTTAGATCTGAGGTGAGAAAGTGTAGATCTGAAAGAAAAAGTCTCAGATCTGAAAGAAAAGTCTTAGATCTGAAAGATAAAGTGTAGATCTGAAGGTAAAAGTTTCAGATCTGAAAGAAAGAAGCATAGATCTTTCTTTCAGCAACATCTCAAGTAAATAGCTAACATATACCTATACACATAGCACCTAGAATACTTCATATCTATGTGTAAGATGAAAGTGG
This sequence comes from Lactuca virosa, assembly GCF_052849685.1. NCBI lineage: Eukaryota > Viridiplantae > Streptophyta > Magnoliopsida > Asterales > Asteraceae > Lactuca > Lactuca virosa. The sequence goes on from NC_136433.1 coordinate 129,596,142, forward strand.
CTATACACTCACCTGATACAGAGTGATTCGGACAACACTTCGCTTCTAAAAATAATCTTCTTTGAAGAAACCCGGAAGTTTGCTTGAAAACCGGGCTCCGCACGGGCAGAGTTTTAAACCAAAAAACTCTTTTTCTCGAAGACTCCGGGCTCTCTGAGGCTTTCTTCAACTGCTAGGGAAGTTTCCTAGGCTTTTGGGGGAGTTTGGGGAGTTAGAGAGAGAGAGTTTAGAGAGAAAAAGTGAAGGTTGAAGGTGTGAGAGAAGTGTTAAAACCGACACCTCTATTTATAGGATGTGAAACAGCTCTACTCGACGAGTTGGTACTTCTACTCATCGAGACCAGGCTAGGTGTCACCATTCTGGTGGCAGAATGTGGGTGGCCTACATTGTGCCACGTCACCCCTTTTGCAACAGCACCCTGCCGACTTCTAAACCCCGTAACTTTTGCATACGAGCTCTGTTTTCGACATTTTTTTTCCACGCGTAGGTAAAAACAAGATCTACAACTTTCATTTAGATTCCGTCGGCTAATTCTCGACCGATCTTAAATTTAACAGTTGGAGGAGATTATACTGTTAAATGACCGCGAAGAATTCGTAACTCCTTCATACGGACTCCGTTTTCGTCTGTCTTTTTACCGTTGAGTTCCTATTAATGAGATCTTCAACTCTCATTTAGGTCGCATAAGCCAAAAACCGCTCGAACAAAAATTCGAGTTTCGGGTCGTGCACTACTATGCCGAATCATTGAAAATTCATAAATTCCTCATACGAAGTCAGATTTGGGCGTTCTTTTTATGGTTGTTCTCGGTTTAACATACTCTATGAATTTCATTTAGAGTACTAAGGCCAAAAAGTCTTCTATCGTAAATTCACTATTTACGCTTCCCGGTGCCGGTTTTGCCGTAAAACTTCGATGGGTCATAACTTCTTCGTTATAACTCGGATTTCGGCGTTCTTTATATCCTCGGAATCATTGTTTAGACCGCTACAACTTTATGTAAAGATATCGTGCTTATATCACACTTTAATTTTGACGCTTATTTTTATCCTTATTAATTATATCTTTATAATTAAGTAATAAGCACATAAATTCACATAATTCACGTAATACTCAAATAATTCATCTTTATCGCTTCAAAAAGAGTTACGATAGTTGACCTAGACTATTACATCATCTACTATGCTTATCCCCCAAAACACGGGCGTTACAATTCTCTCCCCTTTAGGATGATTCCGTCCCGGAATCATGCGTCAGCAAACAGATGCAGATAGCTACTCATCATGTCACTTTCTGTTTCCCAAGTGAGATTCGGCCCATTCGTATGTTTCCAATGGACTAGCACTAAGTCGACCATCTTGCGTCGTAACTTCTTAGTCTTACAGTCAACGATGGCCTCGGGCTCTTCGATTAGCCTCTTATTCTGATCCATCCTTAACTCTGATATTGGAATTATGTCGGGAACTTCTCCCGTGAATTTCCTCAAATAACACACATGGAAGGTGTTATGAATACCGTCTAGTTCTTCGGGCAATTCGAGCTTGTAAGCTTGGTTCCCAATCTTCTGAAGAACTTTGAACGATCCAATAAACCTAGGACTCAGCTTTCCTCGTTTCCCAAATATTATAAGTCCCTTCCACGGTGAGACTTTAAGCAAAACTGAATCCCCGATTTCAAATATCATCGGTCGCCTCTTCTTGTCAGCATAGCTCTTTTGATGATCCTGAGCTGCTAACATCCTTTCCCTAATCACCTTTAGCTTTTTAGCAGTCTGATGGACTATCTCGGGGCCCATAAACTGCTTTTCTCCAGCTTGAAGCCAACAAGACGGCGTACGACACTTTTGTCCATGTAAGGCTTGATAAGGTGCCATCTTGATGCTCGAATGGTAACTATTGTTGTAGGAAAATTCTACCAGAGGTAAGTGCTCATCCCAGTTACCTTGGAACTCTAGGGTACACGCTCTTAGCATATCCTACAACGTTTGAATCGTTCTTTCGCTCTGACCATCGGTCTATGGATGATAAGTTGTACTTAAACACAATTTCGTACCCAATTCCTCTTGTAGACTCCTCCAGAATCTTGACGTGAATCGACTATCACGATCTGATACAATCGTTAATGGAACACCGTGAAGTCTTACCACCTCCTTCACGTAAGCATTGGCGAGCTTATCCATCGACCATCTTTCGTTAGCTGCTATGAAGTGTGCACTCTTAGTGAATCGATCAACGACCACCCAAATCATGTCGTGACTGTCCTTCGTTCTGGGCAGTTTAGTGACAAAATCCATGGTGATGTATTCCCAATTACCCATGGGTATAGGTAAAGGTTCTAAACTCCCATATGGTTTCTGATGTTGTGCCTTAACTCTCGCACATGTCACACACTCGGCCACATACTTCGCAACATCGAGCTTCATCGTCGGCCACCAGTAGTAGGGCTTTAGGTCCCTATACATTTTAGTGCTACCGTGATGAATCGAGTACATGGTCTTGTGTGCTTCCTCCATCAGAAGATCTCTTATTCCTCCCGTCTTAGGCACCCAAATCCTATCTTGGAATACCTTTAACCCTTGATTGTTTGTACCGAACTCCAACGTTTTGCCCAAACGTTATTCCTTTCGGTTATTCTTCTCTGAAGCTTCTTCTTGAGCTTTCTTAATACTTTCCACGATTATTGAGACAACTTTAATTCTTAACGCTCTTGGCCTTCTCCTTTCAAGGCTCACTTTTCGGCTTAAAGCATCGGCTACGACATTTGCTTTACCAGGGTGGTAAAGTATCTCGCAATCGTAATCCTTAAGCAACTCCAGCCACCGTCGTTGCCTCATATTCAACTAGTTTTGATCAAAGAGATACTGAAGACTCTTATGATCCCTGTAAAGCTTGCACTTCGTGCCGTAAAGATAATGTCTCCATATCTTTAGTGCAAATACCACCGCTACCAACTCCAGATCATGAGTGGGGTAGTTCTTTTCGTGATGCATATGCTATCACTTTATCCCTTTGGGTCAGAACGCAAACTAACCCAACTCCAGATGCATCACTATAGACTGCGAAGTCTTCAACTCCATCGGGTAGAGAAAGAATCGGTGCTTCACACAACTTCTTCTTTAATTTCTCAAATGCCTCTTCATGTTTCCCATTCCAGGTATACGCGGCTCCTTTATGGGTCAAAGCTGTCAATGGAGCAGCTATCGAAGAAAATCCTTGGATAAACCTTCTGTAATATACGGCTAATCCCAGAAAGCTTCGGATCTCTGTAGGACTTTTTGGTCGTTCCCACTTCATCACCGCTTCGATTTTTGCTGGGTCAACCATTATCCCTTCTTGGTTAACCACATGACCCAAGAATTGGACTTCTCGGATCTTAAAAATCACATTTGGAGAACTTTGCGTACAACTTCTCCTTCTTCAAAACTTCTAGCACCTTTTGTAGATGTTTTCCATGCTCCTGCTCACTTTTTGAGTAAACCAGAATGTCATCTATGAACACTATCACGGATTTATCGAGGAATGGTTTACAAACCCTGTTCATCAAATCCGTGAATGCTGCTGGAGCATTGGTTAGTCCAAACGACATAACCAAGAACTCATAGTGTCTGTATCTTGTTCTGAACGCGGTCTGCTCAATATCTTGTTCTCGCACCTTTAGCTGATGATATCCTGACCTAAGATCGATCTTCGAGAAATAGCTCGAACCTTGCAGCTGATCGAACAGGTCATCAATCCTCGACAATGGGTACTTGTTCTTTACCGTTGCCTTGTTCAACTCTATGTAATCTATGCACATTCTCATGCTTCCATATTTATTCTTCATGAATAACACCGGAGCTCCTCAGGGTGATGAACTAGGTCAAATGAAACTGTTGTCCAACAACTCCTGAAGTTGCATCATAAGCTCCTTCATCTCCGTCGGTGCTAATCGGTATGGTGCTTTTGCTATTGGTGTCGTTCCTGGTAACAACTCTATTCGAAATTCCACTTGTCTATCAGGCGGTAATCCGGGAAGATATTCAGGAAAGACTTCCGGATAATCACACACCACTGGTATTTACTGCATCTCCTTCTTCTCTTTCTTAGCATCGATCACAAATGCCAAGTATGATGAGCAACCTTTGGAGAAACATTTTCTGGCTTTCATCAGGGAGATGATTCCAGAATTTACCCTGCGTTTGTCCCCTTACACCATGAATGACTCTTTTCCAGGTGGGTTTACTCTTACTATCTTCTTCTTGCATAGTATCTCGGCATCATTGGCGCTAAGCCAATCCATTCCCAGTACGATATTGAAACCATTCAACTCAATAGGTAATAGCTCCTCATGGAATTTGTTTCCGTTTAAGTCGATGACGATATTCCTTATGCAATTGCTAACAGGTATGAATTTGCCACTGGCAACTTCTACAACTAGGGAATCATCAAGTTTTTCTATAGGCAATGCTAGTCTTCCACCAAATTTATGTGATATAAAGGAGTAATTTGCTCTAGAATCAAACAATATATTGGCAGCCAATCCATTTACAAGAAAGGTACCTGAAGCGACGTCCGCTGCTTCCTTCGCAACTTCCAGGGTCATCTGAAAAGCTCTGGCTTTTGGCTTCGGTAGGACATTGGATGTGCACTCTGGAAAGCTCTGGCTTTGCTGCCTCCTTCTTCTTCGGGTAATCCTTAGCGATGTGCCCTTCTCCATTGCATCCATAGCACACCCTCTTGTTGGATGTGCACTCGTTGGCGTAATGCCCTGTCCTTCCACATTTGTAGCAAGTCACCTCCTCGCTACATTTCCCCGAGTCTTTATTTTTACACTTCTCGCACCACTTTGCTTTGTTTTCTCCTCCTCCATATTTCTTTGAACGATATTTGTTCTTCTTGTTAGATTTTGACGACCCCTCAAACTTCCTCTTTTCGCAAACCTCAACCTTGCTGGCGGCTCTGATAGGTTTTAGGTAAAACAAATAAACCAGAAAACAATTCCTAAATTCACATGGAACCTACTTTGGATCTATGTTTTAGCTATTGAACATACAACTTTGAATTGCAAAACAAGAACCCTACAGGAGGAGGCTATTTTCGAAAATAGTAAACTAGGGTTTAGGAGTTACTTACCTTTCAATTGTTATAGCAAACAATTGATAATTCCCTTGATCTTGATCTTGATCTTCTTGGAAGCTTAGCACCACAAGTGTAATGCCTCTAATGGAATCACACCCAAGAACTAGCAAGAAGGAAAGTAGAAGAAGAGAGAGAGGGAGGGAGTATGCAATTCGGCCTAGGGTTTCTTCCAAAGAACAGAGTGGCCGAAAATGTGAGCCAGGAGGCTCCTTAAATAGCTGAGGGAACTAGGGTTTTGGGAAAACCCTAATGCTCCTTGCTTAAGGCCTAAGCAAAGCCCAAGGGCCTTATCTAGAACCCCTTGGACGAAATCTCTAGGGTTTCCCCTATGGATTTCGTCCACCTCCTTCCAAGGAGGTTCTGGATCCTTCCACTCAACTATTAGTTAATTGCAAACTAGTCCCTGCACTTTATAATTAATTCTTTTAACCCCAAAATTAATTCTGATTAATTTCTGGCTAACTATTAATTAAACATAATGATTTCTAATTAATATATTAATCCACTAACATATTAATAAATCATTTATATATTAATTTACTAATCTTATAAATTAATATCTCTCCTTTCATAATTTCCTTGTCCAGTTGCTAGGTTGAGGGCAACCCAAAAGGACTGTGATGCTATCAATTCAAGTACATACCAATTATAGTTATGGGCTTAGACACCTAATCCAACAGTCTCCCACTTGGATAAGTCTGTAACTATAATTGCTAGTATGCCTTCTAAATTTGACCAGCAAATTGTAGCTTCCAAAAGCTGCTGCCGAACTCTGACCCAGTCAGTTACGTGTCCTAAGATAAGTGATCATATAATCCTTCGTTCTGCTAGATATCCCTAGACATAAGACATGGAATGTAATCAATCACTTTGTCCAGAATCTATGTTTCTCGATTTCTGATTTGTGATGATGTAGGACTTCTAATTGAACACATCAATTTAGTCGTGGCTGGGCCCAACACATACGTCAACACCAAATCATCGAGGGGCCCACATATATCGCTTTTCCGGTTAGGGAAAAAGGAACGAATAAACGTTGACTCATATGCTTGTATCTTTTACTCATCAAATTATACATGACAATACGTTTTATAACACCAAGTTACTGATGCGTTTTCGTATCACCAATGCATGACCGACTTGTAAATTACAACTTATATATCTTCGTTTCAAGATTATAAGATATTATCGTCTCAGTATTACTCGTGATGAATTCCATGAAGTGATACTCTGAGCGAGGGTTTATCCAATACTCAAATCTCAATTTCTGAGTACTCATGAACATTGCAGCAATTCTATTGCCATGTCTATCCTCAGACAATCTGCAATCTAATTCACGATAGTCTTAATTCACTACTTACTTCCAAAAGTACGAGCGACTGTGGAGTTTGAATAACTAAATTACTCGGGAAGTAAAAACATGCAAAATATGAAACACCATAACAACCAATCGACAGAAGGCAGTAACCAAACTTATAAATAATACTTTATTATTTAATCACCAAAAGTCAATTACATTTACTTTGTTACAAGTTTCAGAACAAAACTAATCTAACTACTAAAACTAATATCATCTTTCAGTCCTATGCTCCGAGCATGCTGAATATGCTTAGCCCTACTCAGACCCTTTGTGAGGGGGTCTGCTGGGTTATCTTCAGATGATACCCTCTTTACTACAAGATGGCCTTCTTCTACTCTATGGCTGATAAAATGGTACTTTTTGTCGATATGTCTGGTTTTACCATGATCTCTCGGTTCCTTTGTTAAGGCAACCGCTCCCTCATTATCGCAGAACAGTTCCATAGGCTCCTGAATGGTTGGAACAACTCCGAGATCTCCGATGAAGTTCCTCAACCAAACTGCTTCTTTCGACGCTTCACTTGCTGCTATGTACTCTGATTCACAAGTAGAATCAGCCACCGTATCTTGCTTGGAACTTTTCCAAGTAACCGCTCCTCCATTCAGTAAAAATACCCAGCCAGATTGAGAACGGAAGTTATCTCTATCCGTTTGAAAGCTGGCATCACTGTAACCATCTACTCTCAAAGTATCATTGCCACCAAGTATAAGGACCCAGTCCTTTGTCCTTCGCAAATACTTGAGTATATTCTTTACCGCTATCCAATGAGCTCTACCCGGGTTTCCCTGATAGCGACTGACCATGCTCAAAGCAAATGCTACATCAGGGCGAGTACATGTCATAGCGTACATGATCGATCCGACAGCGGAAGCATAAGGTACACGACTCATGTCATCTATTTCCTCATCTGTACTCGGGCATTGAGTCTTACTCAATTTGGTATTGCTCTGGATAGGTAGCTCTCCCTTCTTGGAATTTTCCATACTAAACCTCTTTAGTACCTTATCCAAGTATGTGCTATGACTAAGTCCAATTAGTCTCTTCTTTCTATCTCTCAATATTCTAATCCCAAGAATATAGGCAGCTTCTCCAAGGTCTTTCATGGCAAAACACTTTCCAAGCCAAGACTTAACTTCTTTCAAGGTTGGAACGTCGTTACCAATGAGTAATATGTCATCGACATATAACACCAGAAAAGTTACTATACTCCCACTACCCTTGATATACACACAAAACTCATCTTCACTTCTAGAGAAACCAAACTCTTTGACTTTCTCATGGAAGCAAAGATTCCAGCTGCGAGATGCTTGTTTCAATCCATAAATGGATTTCTCAAGCTTGCACACCTTATTAGGAAACTTTGCATCAACAAAACCCTCTGGCTGATTCATGTAAACATCCTCAGCCAACTTCCCGTTAAGGAAAGCAGTCTTGACATCCATCTGCCAGATTTCATAGTTATGAAAGGCAGCTATGGCGAGCAATATCCTAATAGATTTAATCTTAGCTACTGGCGAAAAGGTCTCATTATAGTCAACCCCTGGGGTTTGAGTGAAACCTTTTTCAACCAGTCGAGCCTTGAATGTATGCACATTCCCATCCATGTCTGTCTTCTTCTTGAAGATCTATTTGCACCCAAATGTCTTACGACCTGGTGCACTATCAACCAAATTCCAAACTTGGTTGTCATACATGGACTTAATCTCGCTGTCCATTGCCTCTTTCCACTTGGAAGCCTTTGGGCCTGCCATTGCTTCCTTATAAGTGATTGGTTCATCTAAGTTTACCAGTGTTCTGTCACTTATGAATGTGTCACCATCTGAAGTAATATGAAAACCATACAACTCAGGTGGCACACTCACCCTAGTGGACCTTCGAAGAGGTAATGAGTTATCAACTGGTTCAACAGGAACTGCTTCCTCTGGTTGAGTGCTAGTGTCATCTAAGGTTCCTTCATTGGCTAACTCTTGAATTTCTTCAAGTTCAATGGTGCTCCCACTGTCCTCTTTGAATATGAGTTCCCTTTCTAGAAAGACTCCTCTTCGTGCTACAAAGACCACGTTTTCACTAGGCCTGTAGAACAAATATCCAAAAGACTGCTTTGGGTAACCAATGAAAACACATTTCTCACTTCTAGCTGCTAGCTTGTCGTGAGTCTCTCGTCTTACGAAAGCTTCACAACCCCAGACTTTAATATGTGCCAACAAGGGAACTTTCCCCGTCCACATTTCGTGAGGTGTTTTGGAAACCTTCTTTGTAGGGACAAGATTGAGGATATGGGCGGCTGTCTCTAAGGCATACCCCCAGAAGTGAATAGGAAGCGAAGCACGACTCATCATAGAACGAACCATGTCTAACAAGGTCCGATTACGCCTCTCAGCTACACCATTTAATTGTGGTGTCCTAGGAGGAGTCAATTGTGAGACTATCCCACATTCTTTCAGATAGTCGTTAAACTCAATACTAAGATACTCCCCGCCTCTATCGGATCTAAGTATCTTTATCTTCCTGCCCAATTGATTTTCTACCTCATGCTTAAACTCTTTGAACTTTTCAAAGGTTTCTGACTTACGCTTGATCAAGTAGATATAACCATATCTGCTATAATCGTCAGTGAAAGTCACATAGAATCGATTAGCATCTCTTGTAGTTGATCTGAAGGGCCCACACACATCTGTGTGTATGAGATCCAACAGACCTTCACCTCTTTCACAAGACCCTATGAATGGTGATTTTGTCATCTTTCCCAAAAGACAAGATTCACACATATCATCTGATTTTAGGTCAAATGATTCCAACACTCCATCCTTTTGGAGTTGGGCTATGCGTTTCTTGTTAATGTGTCCAAGACGACAATGCCACAAGCATGCCTTGTCTACACTATTAGACAAGTCAATATTAAGTACACTATTTCCTAAGCTATCAACACACGTCACTGTTTCATACACACCATCACAAGGTAAAGCTTCAAACATAAAAACACCATTCTTATAAACAGAAATTGAACCATTCAAATAATTAAAAGAATATTTAAAACCTTGTCTGAACAATGCATGAAATGAAATAATGTTTCTCGTCATCTCAGATGAATAGCAACAATTTATCAAATCTAATCTAACATCATTACTAAGCAAAAGCTGATAAACTCCGATCTTGGTTACTGGTGAAGACTTTCTGTTTCCCATGATCAAGTTTATGCTTCCTCGCTCTATCTCCTCACTTTCCTTTAGCCCCTGCATATCAGAACAGATATGAAAACCACATCCTGTATCAAGGACCCATGAACGAGAAGATAATGAGTTATTAGCAGAAATAGTGTAAATACCTGCCGAAGATGGCTTCACTTTGCCATCCTTAATATCTTGCAGAAATTGAGGGCAAGATCTCTTCCAATGCCCCTTTTGATTGCAATAAAAGCAAATGGCCTCTTTTGGATCAGAAACATGGGGAGTGGTAGCATTAGGCTTAGCCTTTGGGCCATTACTAGATGACCCAGCTTGAGCCTTGCTCTTCCAGTTTTGCTTGGGAGGACCTTTCCTCTTTTTCCTCTTTCCCTTTCCAATAGCCAAGACAGGGGCACTTGCAGGTGTGGAGGGTATACTTTCACCCTTCATCCCTGCTTCAGCTATCTGCAACAAGTTGTGCAATTGGGCTAGAGTCTACTCAGTGTTGTTCAAATGGTAAGTTAGAATAAACTGACCATAACAATCAGGTAGTGAGTTCAAGACCATGTCAATGGCCAATTCCTCATCAAAGTGAATGTTGAGCTTGACCAAACGCTCTATGTAGCATTGCATTTTTTGCACATGTGACATAACCAACTCCCCTTCTTTCATCTTGCAAGCCATGAGTGACTTGACTACTTCAAACTTTTCTTGACGAGCTCACTTATGGTACTTTTCCATAAGGTCCTTGTTTATCTCGAAAGGCCAGTAGTCCTCATAGTACCTTTGCAGTTCTGGGGACATGGTTGCCACCATGATGCACGCCACTTTGGTAGCATCATCGTAATGTTTCTTGTAGGCAGCAAGATCTTCAGGAGTAGCTTCAGACTCATCAAGCTCTTTGAGCTCCTTTTCAAGAACATATTCTTTGTTCTCAAAACGAAGCGCCATCTTGATGTTGCGTATCCAATCGTTATAGTTAGAGCCATCCATAACGACTTTGGAGCAGATATTGAGCAAAGAGAAGTTTTGGTTGGAGGAGGATGAAGCGGAAGTGTTTCCAGGAGTAGACATCTGAAAAGAAAGAAAGTTTTAGTTAGATTTCAAGATACCTTAATAAAATAACCCAAAGATATGATATCAAGGATAGGATCCAACTATGAAGATTCACAACTTAGAAATGGGATGCCGAGATCCAAGAGTAAATTTCATAAAGGTAGGTGAATGACGATTCACTAATTCCACCATTAGACGAAACAAACGAAGTGAAATTCCTAATTCCTTTGAGATACATTGAAACTATTCAATGGCATGTTTTAATCTCAGATTATGCTCTTCTATTTGTGACTGGGATGCCGAGGATCACAAACAAGATGTGAATAACCATGCAAATGTGCTTGGTAACCTCATTGTCTTTATCATTAACTATTGATGTGCTGGTAAACCACACACGCTCCATCAAAATGACAATTATGAGATACCCATTACTACTCTTTATTGGTGCCTTTTAGTGTGCTGGTTAACCACACACGCTCCATTAACGACCAATAAAGCATAATGTGCAATTTCATGGATTAGCATACTTTTCACATTTTTCCTAAAGTAACTAGAGTTGGAATTTTGAAAAATAATGTTCTAGTACTTTCTTTAATAGCATTATACTTTTAATGAGAAGTAGTTGTCCTATCAAATCCGTTCTGCTAACGACCCTCCACTAATCAAGGGAGCGGTGGGTGAGAGTGGACACCCATTCAACTACCATTTTATAGGCAGTTTCCTTATACCCCCCTTATAGACTAGCTTCGTGAATGAGGCATACTAGCGATTTGACTGACCATATTCTTATACATATATAATATTAAACATTTAATCATAATACATATATAAGGTGTGTTTTAAAACCTTTTAAAACTTCAAGGTTTATATAAATTTCGAAATTCAAACTATTAAATTTAAATTTAAATAAACCAATTAACTAGATTTAATATTTATCTATTAATTAACTTTTAATCAATTTATTAAATCTTGTAAGGATTATCAAATCAAATTAATCAATTAATTTAATCCTAATCCTTATCCCTCTAAATTTCGAAAAATAGGGTAAGGATAATTATCTAATTAATCTAATCAAGTAACAATTATCCAAAACAAGAAACCCTAAAACAACTAGGCATATTTCGAAATTCTTAAGGGAGGAGGGCTAGGGTTTTTCAAAACCCTAACCCTAATTTTGATTAGGGTTCTTTGGAGGCTAGGGTTTTCGAAAACCCTTTTATCCAAAACCCTAATTTCGAAAATTTGGCCTTTAGGGTTTAATAGCTATAAACCCTAATTTGCAATTCAACAATTATAGCAATTCAATTTAAAACAAACAATGACTCTGATACCACTGATAGGTTTTAGGTAAAACAAATAAACCAAAAAACAATTCCTAAATTCACATGCAACCTACTTTGGATCTATGTTTTAGCTATTGAACATACAACTTTGAATTGCAAAACAAGAACCCTACAGGAGGAGGCTATTTTCAAAAATACTAAACTAGGGTTTAGGAGTTACATACCTTTCAGTTGTTATAGCAAACAATTGATAATTCCCTTGATCTTGATCTTGATCTTCTTGGAAGCTTAGCACCACAAGTGTAATGCCTCTAATGGAATCACACCCAAGAACTAGCAAGAAGGAAAGTAGAAGAAGAGAGAGAGGGAGGGAGTATGCAATTAGGCCTAGGGTTTCTTCCAAAGAACAGAGTGGCCGAAAATGTGAGCCAGGAGGCTCCTTAAATAGCTGAGGGAACTAGGGTTTTGGGAAAAGCCTAATGCTCCTTGCTTAAGGCCTAAGCAAAGCCCAAGGGCCTTATCTTGAACCCCTTGGACGAAATCTCTAGGGTTTCCCCTATGGATTTCGTCCACCTCCTTCCAAGGAGGTTCTGGATCCTTCCACTCAACTATTAGTTAATTGCAAACTAGTCCATGCACTTTATAATTAATTCTTTTAACCCCAAAATTAATTCTGATTAAGTTCTGGCTAACTATTAATTAAACATAATGATTTCTAATTAATATATTAATCCACTAACATATTAATAAATCATTTATATATTAATTTATTAATCTTATAAATTAATATCTCTCCTTTCATAATTTCCTTGTCCAGTTGCTAGGTTGAGGGCAACCCAAAAGGAGTGTGCTGCTATCAATTCAAGTACATACCAATTATAGTTATGGGCTTAGACACCTAATCCAACAGGCTCTTCCCTTGATCATTTCCTCAACAGACTTGGCAGCCCAGATAGCTGCCTCTAGAGTAGGTGCCTGGCGGACTGGCACAACGTACTCCCATGGAAGTCCCTTTGCATACTTATCAACTTTCGTCAGCTCGTCTGGAACGATGCGCAAAGCAAACTCCATTTTGTCAGTGAAGGCATTGGTGTATTCATCAATGGACATGTTTCCCTTCTTCAATGTCAGGAATTGGTTCTCTAGCTCGAGCAGGTTTTGGGCTGAGCAGTACTTGCGCTTGAACTGTACCAAAAATTCTGCCCAAGTCAACTGCAGTGGCTCATTGGGGCTTAGAGTCTTCCCCAGAGTGTTCCACCAGCGAACAACGCCTCCTCTGAACTGTCGCACTGAAAAGGTGGTCTGTAGCTTGCCTTTTCAATCACATGTTATGAAAGCCAATTCCATCTCCGATATCCAGTCCATGAATCCAATTGGATCCTCTTTCCCCGTTAAAGTTGATGGCTTACAGGTTGTGAAGTCCTTATACTTGCATTCGTTCCTCTCGACTCCTTCATCATGGTTGTTCCTCCAGATCACCGAGGGTTCCACCTGACTGACAGTGCGGCTGTTATTCCCTTCTTCTGACTCTCTGTCATTTCGTTCTGGTTGTTCAACAGGAGTTGAAGGTTCGCTTCTGTTACTCAGCAACATTTATCTTATTTCTTCCCTCTGTTCGGCCATCATAGCCCGAATCATGGCTTGAACTCCAGCCATTGTGACTGGCTCAGGTGCAACTTCGACTATCGGCACCTGCTCAATCACTTCGGGACAAGGCTGCTAATTCCTATATCTATTTGCGTTTCCAGCTCCACTTTGGGTTCTTTCCATCTCGATCTATACACCAAATTAGGTGAACTTAGATCTTTATTCACGATAGACGTGTAAATTCCCATATCACTCCAAAACGTTACATGCTAGTTCGAATATCGTAGTCGTACGTTTAGAATCCTAAACACATAAGGTTTCCAGATCCGGTCGGCAACAGACCATAGATCCGAAAAAATAATAGCATATAAGGCATAAATCATTTAGCACATAAGACATATTAGGCATACTTTCCTAAATAAGCTAGTGCTCACATCTCACAATCATCGCTTAGCATTCTAAGTTTAAGTCTAGAAATCCTATAAATTCCTAGTTCGCTTAAACTAATGCTCTGATACCATCTGTGACATCCCCATTTTTACGGCCAGAAAAGACCGATTTCGTTTATGCTTTTTAAATAAAAATCAGAGTAACTTCTTAAGAAAAGTGTTGCGGAATTTGTTCCCAAAACAAAATATGATATAAATTTTATCAAAGCATTTCTTAAAGAAATGTATTTCCATTACATTGCAAAAACTCGGGATGTCAATCATCGATACAGACCATAAGCATAAACTAAAAAGAAATAAACACCTTAGGACACAAAACACTATCTGTTCTCAAATCCGTAATCTCTTGTCAAATCATCCAACTATGCTTTTGCCACTACCTGTAATACAAGAAACTGAGTGGGTCAGGCAGGGGAGTCTGGTGAGCATATAGGGTTTTCAACCCACAATAATAAGTTCATTATTTATTTTCATCAAATTGCTAACCCGATTACCCGTTCCTGTTATCCTCACTTTACATCCCTAAAGCATCTATTATAAGGGATCTATCCTAAGGAATTTCATCGGGATGGACACTACTGCTAAGGGGATTCCCATGCCATATGTGTGTGTAAGGCAACCATTGGGTGTCACACCCCAAAACCGGAACGACGGAAACTTTCGGGGGCGGAGGACGTCATGTACAGTATCACAACAAGGCATAATAGTAAACAAGCAACAACATCATCCATTGCATTAATAATATAATTTAATACAAATGTGTTCTGTTAAGTTTATAAGACATCAAATATGTAAATCAAAATAAGAGATGAGTCTTGAACGAGCTCCATCTTCTCAAAACCTAGCATCGGTACCTGTCTACTGATGACCTGAGAATACAAGTTATTTTGAAAGAGTTTATCAGCTTTAAAGCTGGTGAGATCATTAGCATTTTAGTGTCATTATTTGTATGAAAATGTTTTGTAAGTGTTTGATGTATAAGTTTATAGTAAATGTTTGTATCTCCTAGAAAATCCTATATTTTCTACTAAACGTAGCCTTCTACCAAGGCATCAAATATCCTGTGTGTTTGTTTCTTGTAAACGTGTGTATTTTCCCAAGTATGACTATCATTAACCAAAAATATAGTTTTACATTACCTTTTATGTGAGAAGATCACAATGTGAATGCAATGGGGAAATAATAAAGTACTGTAGTGTTGTATTATAGTAACTACTGCTGTACTAACTACCTTAAACCAATTATTATTTAAAGTATGAATGTGATATGCCTGTACCATACTATCGACTAAAAACACGATGATCAAAGACGTCGGAAGAAATGACATTTGGCACCCTTAGACTTGCAAGTCCCACTGTAGCGAGCAACAAGATGTAGGATAGTCAATCCAGTATAGATCTATACACAAATTCACGCTCTCCTTCTAGGAGACTCTGGATACAAAACGAGCCATGACAGCTGATGCCATGCCCCAAAACCGTGGCTCACATTTATGTTATAGTGTTCTTGTATATGTATTGTATGTCCTAGTGTAATGTATGTTCTCTCTGTCTAGTGTGTAGTATGTTCTCTTTGTTTCTCATCATAGTATGTTCTCTTGTATAGTGTGTATTGATTCTCGTTATAGTGTTCTCTATCTGTTTCTCGTTATAGTATTCTCTATCTGTTTCTCATTATAGTGTTCTCTATCTGTTTCTCGTTATAGTGTTCTCTATCTGTTTCTCGTTATAGTATTCTCTATCTGTTTCTCGTTATAGTATTCTCAATCTGTTTCTCGTTATAGTGTGTATTGAGTCATGTATGAAGTGACTCATTGTATGTTTCATTGTTCTAGTAATAGTATTAGTAACTTCCTAAACTATACCTATTATAGTTTACTAGTAATGTTGTTTGTATGTATGAACATGCTGGTGTACCTTTGCTACCCAAAGGTACTGAACTGAATGAAGGAACTTTTATATCTATACACATATACATAATATATAATTAAGATTCGAACGACCTTCGGACAAATAACCGATACCCTAAGTCGACAACCAAACAAGGAACATGAAACAAGGCGAGCTATCAGTCCTAAGTCCTTTCTATCCTATTTATGTAACTATATCTATATAGATATGCATTTGACAAAATATAAGTTTGAAAGAGTTTGAATAGAAGTATTTAACATGTAAAAGTGTTTGATAAACATTTTGAAGTAGTTTTTTCATAAAACAGCTAAAAGTATAGCAAAACCATTGTTTGATAGTTATTAATTACACGTGATTGATATAATAACTATAATGTTTCAACTTGTATTCCCCCCCCCCCCATAAAAGCATTTAAAATCATTTAAAAGGTAGATTAAGGGGTATGAACTCACCTGTAGTGAGTGGTACGGAAGTATGTTTGGAAATAGGATGTAGAGTGTCAGGTGAAACCTTGAGCACACAAAGCTCGTAATAACACATAATGACAAGTATGTGTATTTGATTAGTGTAAAAACCACTAATTATAAGGAATAACACCCTAATAGATTAGGAAACTCTTAGATTGAAGGGATACAATCACTTGTGATTGCATAACTAGGGTATATGGCCACCCTAAAGAGTTTATGGTCCAAAAGACATGACCAAGTGAGTTTACGGTCAAGATGGTATGACCATTGGAGTTCACGGTCCAAGTGTTCACGGTTCAAATGGGTTTATGGTCCCATGTGTCTAGTCCAATGACCTTACGGTCATGGAGTTCACGGTCGAAGGAGATCAACTGCAAACTCATCAAATCTTGCACAAATGATGGTTTCCAAGGGCTTCATTCAAAGCATCAGATTCTAGGGACCAAGCTTAGCCTTAGGAAGGGTTTAAGGCTATAAGAACACCCTTTATAAGGGTTTACGGTCTATGAAGATGCACATGGACCGTAAACACCTTTTATTCTTGGGTTTCTTGATGTTTTCTAGGTGTTAAACTAGTGATTCAAGCATATAACAAGCTAAGGGTGGTATACTTACTGATTAGAAGCTTGTAAGGGTGATTAGGATCCAAAAACACTAGTGCGTGTTCTTGGTGAAATGAAGAACAGTTGAAGATCTATCAAAATGAAGAGATTTCATGGATGAAATCATGTATAATCACTAGATATTGAAGGATATCCACTAATTAATAGAAGAAATACTTACAATCTTGAAGATCTAAGAGTAAAGTTGGATGATACTTGAGAGAGTTTTCGAGATTTTGACTTGGAAAGGAAAGGAATAATCAAAATGATCATTACCCATGCATATATGGGGAGTTTACGGTCACCATGACCGTAAGCTCTAAGCTTCCTGACCGTAAACTCCTTTTGAGGAGGTTTATAGTTTGCTAGACGGTTCAGAACTTTAACTGATACATCTGAACACTGATTCCTTTGATGCACTAGGCTCAGAATACTCAAACAGACTCTAAACAGTGCTACAAGTTAGCAGAAATGAGTATGAATTTGATTGAAATGAATGGTTTTCACAAGATAGAAATTTCGGGTTGTCACATCATCCCCCCCGTTAGAGAAAATTTCGTCCCGAAATTAGAATTTAAGCAATTAAGTTACAAATAACTAAGCAAAAAGATGATGATATTTCAGTTTCATTTGATCCTCGCGCTCCCAAGTAAATTTAGGTCCTCGCTTGGCGTTCCAACGAACCTTCACTATCGGGATACGACTTTGCTTCATTTGCTTGACCTCTCGGTCCATGATCTCTACAGGTTCTTCCACGAAGTTGAGGCTCTCGCTGATATCGATTTCGTCGAGTGGGATTACAAGAGTCTCGTCGGACAGACACTTTTTCAAGTTCGAGATCTGGAAAGTAGAATGTACGTTATTGAGTTCACGAGGTAGGTTGAGTTTGTAAGCTACTGGGCCGATTCTTGCTAGAATCTCGAAAGGCCCTACGTATCTTGGATTTAGCTTTCCACGCTTTCCGAAGCGTATCAAGCCCTTCCAGGGTGAGACTTTCAAAAGAAGTCGGTCTCCCACTTGGAATTCCAAAGGTTTGCTTCGTTTATCTGCGTAGCTTTTCTGTCGGTCTCTAGAGGCTTTCAATCGTTCACGAATCTGAATGATCTTCTCTGTCGTTTCCCGAATGATCTCCGGACCTGTGAGAGTGCTGTCAGGAACTCGTCCTTTTACTAACTGGGTATCACCCACCTCAGCCCAGCACAGAGGGGATCTGCACTTTCGGCCATAGAGGGCCTCGAATGGAGCAACCTTTATGCTCGTGTGATAACTGTTGTTGTAGGAAAACTCGACAAGGGGAAAATAAGTAGCCCATGCCTTCCCAAAGTCGATCACACACGCTCGCAACATATCTTCCAAGGTTTGGATAGTCCTCTCACTTTGTACGTCGGTCTGTGGATGGTAGGCTGTACTCATGTCCAGCCTCGTTCCTAGGGAACTTTGTAGCGACTGCCATAACCTCGAAGTGAATCTACTATCTCTATCGGAGATAATAGATATAGGAACACCGTGCAGTCGTACAATCTCCCGAATGTATGTTCTTGTTAGCTTCTCCATCTTGTCTGTCTCTTTGATAGGCAGGAAGTGTGCGGACTTGGTTAACCTGTCTACGATCACCCAAATGGTATCGAGACCACCCGTTGTCTTGGGCAACTTGGTTATGAAGTCCATTGTGATCCGCTCCCACTTCCATTTCGGTATCTCCGGTTGTTGAAGTAGACCCGATGGTTTCTGGTATTCGACCTTGACCTTGGCGCAAGTAAGACATTTACTTAAGAAGGTAGCAATCTCTGCTTTCTTGTTAGGCCACCAGTATAACTTTTTAAGATCCAGATACATCTTATCTGAACCTGGGTGGACGGAATATCAAGTGTTGTGCGCTTCGGTCATGACCAAGTCTCTAAAGCCACCGTGTTTCGGTGTCCAGATCCGGTCCATGAGATATAAGGCTCCGCCACCCCTGATTTCCAAGTTCTTATCCATCCCTCTCAGGGATACACTTGCCACATTTTCAGGTTTCAAAGCGTCGAGCTGAGCCTCCTTAATTTGTGTGGACAAATGTGAATGGATAGTCATAGTCAATGATTTGACTCTACGACCAGAGTATTCTTTCCGACTTAGGGTGTCAGCTACTACGTTGGCTTTACCTGGATGATAACGAATTTCACATTCGTAATCGTTGAGTAGCTCGACCCACCGTCGTTGTATCATGTTGAGCTCCTTCTGGTCGAATATATGTTGTAGGCTTTTGTGGTTTGTAAAGATAGTGCTCTTCATACCGTATAGGTAGTGTCTCTCTAGATCTTCAGAGCAAACACAACTGCTCCTAACTTAAGATCATGCATGGTGTAGTTGACCTCGTGTGTCTTCAGTTGTCTTGAGGCATAGACGATGACCTTACCTCGTTGCATTAGGACACAACCGAGCCCCTGATTGGATGCATCGCAGTAGACCATGAAGTCTTCTATTCCTTCTGGGAGGGATAGTATTGGTGCGGTGCATAAGGCTCGTTTCAGCGTTTGGAACGCTTTCTATTGCTTCTCTTCCCAATAAAAGGCCACGCCTTTCTGGGTCAAAGTCGTAAGAGGTTTCGCAATTCGAGAGAAGTTCTGAATGAACCTACGATAGTAGCCAGCGAGGCCTAGAAATTGACGAATTTCTGTACGCGACTTTGGTGCTGACCAGTTCTCGATGGCTTTAATTTTGGAAGGGTCCACGTGGATTCCTTCTTTGCTAACTACGTGACCTAAGAATTCGACTCTTCGGATCCAAAATTCGCATTTCGAGAACTTCGCGTAGAGCTTCTCCGATCGTAATATTTCCAGAACCTGTCGAAGATGTTGACTATGCTCCTCCTTACTATGAGAGTAGATAAGTATGTCATCGATGAAGACGGTGACGAACTGATCCAAGTAAGGACGACACACCCTATTCATTAAATCCATGAATACGGCGGGTGCGTTGGTTAATCCGAACGGCATCACTACGAATTCGTAGTGTCCATAACGAGTTCGGAAGGTTGTTTTCGGAACATCCTCCTCTAGCACTCGTAGCTGGTGATACCCGGATCTCAGATCTATTTTTGAAAAGTAATTCTCCCCTTGCAGTTGGTCGAACAAATCATCTATGCGAGGCAGAGGGTAACGATTCTTAATGGTAAGCTTGATGAGCTCCCTGTAGTCGATGCAAATACAAAATACTCCGTCTTTCTTCTTGACGAACAAGACCGGAGCTCCCCAGGGTGAGAAGCTTGGTCTTATAAAGCCCTTGCTGAGCAGTTCGTTAAGTTGACCGAACAGTTCTTGCATCTCTGCAGGTGCTAGACGATAGGGCGATTTGGCTACTGGGGTAGCCCCTGGAACTAAGTCGATTCATAACACATGATGTCGGCACGATGTACACTCAACCAATCCATGCCGATAATGACGTCGAAACTTTTAATTGAGACCGGCATGAGGTCGATTGAAAATGAATGGCTATCTAGGGTTAGGGTACATCTTATGTATATACTGCTAGTGCTCTCAGTCTTCCTATTAGCCATTTCTACAGTGAACGGTTCTTTAAGTACTCGTGATTTTTGCTTAAGTAAATAAGCAAACTTTTGATTCACGAAATTCCTCTCCGCTCCACTATCAAACAGAATGCATGCATAAGAGTTATCGAGGAGAAACGTACCAGTGACCACTGTGGGGTCGGCAATGGCTTCCTCGTGGCCTATAGCCAAAACTCTGCCTACTCCACTGGCATTCCCTGCCTTCGGGCAGTTCCTTTTGTAGTGGCCCACCTCGCCACAACCGTAGCAAGCTTGGCCCACTCCAGTGCCGAGGACTTGGTTGATTGGCCTCGTCGGAGCTTTGCAGAAACGGGCAGTGTGCCCCTTCCTATTGCAGTTTGAACACTGCATTTCTCGGTAGGCTCCTGTGTGGTGGAAGTTGCATTTGTTGCACTTCGGCAAACTTCCAGCGTACTGCTTTACCGGAGCAGCAACGGCAGGTGCTATCGCATCATTAACCGCCACAAACTGCTGCTTTTTGGCAGCTTTCTTTTTCTTCTTGTCATCCCAGAACTTCCGCTTGGTATCATCGGTTTTGGAGGGTTCTAAGATGGCTAGGGTTGTTGTTGTTGACGGGGTATGGACCCCATGGTCAACGAGCCGCTGTGCCAACCGCTTGGTACTATCGAATGTAGTGGGGTTTGAAGCCAAGACATTTCCTTGGAATGGAGGCACCAACCCCCATATGTACCTCTCTATTTTCTTTCCCTCGGTGTGAACCATGTTGGGACATAAGGCCACCAGCTCGCAGAATCTGGCTGTATAGGAAACTATGTCGGAGCCCTTCATGGTTAGGCTCCATAGTTCTTGTTCCAGTTTCTGGATTTCGCCCCTCGGGCAGTATTCTTCAATCAAGAGCTCTCTCAGAGCTTCCCAGCCCATAGAATTTGCCACTATAAGAGTTAGTGACTTGACATGGCTATTCCACCATGTCAGGGCTTTTACCTTGAAGGTGCACGCAACATATTTGACTTTGCTCTGTTCTGGGCATGAGCAGATCTCGAAGATCGACTTTGTCTTCTCGAACCATTGCGAGAGGGCAATGACTCCGCCAGTCCCTTTAAAGGACAATGGCTTGCAATTGGTGAAATCCTTGTAGGATCACTGTCTCGAGCGCACGGGGGCCTCACCGTGAGTAGAATGAACAGGTGTTCCCTCTCCGGTGGCACTGGAAGAATGATATTGAGCCATGGCTGTTGCCACAGCCGCAACTACAGCAGCATTTAGAGCTGCCGTATCAATTTGCGGAGGAGGTGGTGGTGTTGGAGTTACTCGAGGTTCGCATCTCGTTTATCGGCGCGGAGGCATCTTTTAACTAAAAGTTTACAAAGATGAAGATATTGGTAAGAATTTAATAGAGAGAAATGATGAGAATGACTCATGGACTAACTCTTCATAGCCCAACAAGACAATTGAATAGTATGCTTGAATGTAGATCTAATACTAAGAGACGATAGCATTTGGATAATAATTTCCATGAGATTAGATATCTGTCAATAATACTGGTATTACAGATGCAATAAGTTCAGCAAAAATGACCTAGAATTAGGTCTTACATCAAACCAAGATGGGAAAATTTTGAGAGAATTACGACCTAACATGGCTTAACAGATCCAAAGTCTTCACAAAGATATGAAATTAAACTAGAGTTTTTACATAAACCGTGACAACCCGAAATTTTCATTTGTACGAACTCTACAGTCAAACACTTCAATTAAAAGTCAAATTCATTTCTGCTAATTTTTAGCTCGGTTTAAAGTCCGTTTGGGTATTTTTAAATATTAATTCTTCGAGAGAACAAACGAAAGGAAGTATTTTTTTGGGATTATTGGGAACAATTAAAACAAATAACACCTTGATAAGGTGTTACGACCAAACATGAGGGGTGGGGCCAAAAACCCCTTTGACCGAGAACTCATGCTTAAGGCATGAGTTTACTCCTTCTTTCCTCATTTCTTACTTCCAAACTCAAGAACACCCACTTTCTCTCTCAAGTATCATAAGAGCTTCTTCCAAATCTTCCAAAAATGTAAGTGTTTCTTCTCTTGATTTGTTGATACAACACTTTATCTAGTAGTTATACATGATTTCATCCATGAAATCTCCTCTTTTTCTTAAATCTTCAAATGTTCTTCAAGAACACCAAGAACACCAAGAACACACACTAGTGTTTTGGGCCGAAAACACTCTTCTTTGCTTCCATATTGTAAGTATCTATTTCCTATACTTGTTATCTAGTAATGATACTTGATTTAGAGCCTTGAAATCGTCATTTTCCAAGAACAAAAGGAGTTTTCGGTATAGTGCATCTCCTTAAACCGAAAACCCTAAAGAAAGGTGCCTTTAAGACCTTAAAACGCACTTAAGGCTTTGGATAAAACTTAGAACCCCTATGCATGTTTGAAAGCCCTTGAAAATCACCACATGCACCAAATATCTTGAGTTTTCGGTCTTAACCTCATGGACCGAGAACCATTTGGACCGAAAGCCTCATATGGACCGAAAACCATATGGACCGAAAACTCCTAGGAACATACCACTTGGACCGAAAGCTCCATTTGGTGACCATACACTCCTTTTATGCAATCATTTGTGATTGTAACACTTCAATATAAGTGTTTCCTAGACTATAAGGGTGTATCTTTCTTAATTAGTTGAATATACACTAATTGTATTCATATATGTGTTTATATGTTAATAGGATCCGTTTGTGTGTTCAAGTCTTCACTTGACACTTAGCATCCTATACCATCCCTTCATCCCAACCACTCACTACATGTGAGTTCATAGCCCTTAATCAACCTTTGAAATGATTTTAAATGCTTTTATGGGGGGGGGGGGGGGGAATACAAGTTGAAACATTCTAGTTATTGCTTTAACCACATGTGATTAATGACTAGAACAAACAGAAAGATTTTCTATTACTTTCAAATTACTATCAAACTTATGGATTTCAAGCACTTCAAAACGTTTTATTAAACTATTTTAGATGCTAAAACTGTTTCCAAACTCTTTTAAACTTACATGATTTTCAAACTCATATCTACACCAATATATTTATATAAGTAAGACTTGAAGGACTTAGGACTGATAGCTCACCTTATATCCTGTTACTTGTTTGGTTGTGGACTTATGGTATCCTGTTATTTGTCCGAATGTCGTTGAACTCTTAGTTATATATCATATATATATATATATATATATATATATATATATATATATATATATATATATATATATATATATATATATATATATGTGTGTGTGTGTGTGTGTGTGTGTGTTGGATATAAAAGCTTTCACTTTAGTTCAATACCTTTGTGTAACGAAGGCATACAAACAACATTACAATTTAACTATAATAGGTATGGTGAAGGGATTACTACTCACTATTACTATTACAACGATACATACAAGACCAGTACAGTTATGAGTCAATACACACTATATACCATTCAAGAGAACACACTATCCAATATACAAAAGAACATACTATACACTATACAAGAGAATATACTATATACTAGTACAGAGAAAACATCACTACACTATGACACACTATACAAACATTTGAATATGATAAACAGAATGTGACATACTACTTCTCGATACGACACTTCATTGTGGTATCACTTTGTAACCAGAGTCTCCTGGAGGGAGAGCGGGCATTGTGTGTATAGATCTATACGGGACAGACACTCCCACACCCCGACTGCTAGCTACAGTCCCAGCCTATAAGGCCAAGGGGTGACAGAATGTTACCTCACTACATATGACATCGGAGGGTCATCCGTTATTCAGCCGTCGATCAGCGTGGTTACATACGAGTTCACATTCAAACCTTTAATTATCTAACTAAGAATTAAAGGCAAACGGATTCCCCGAGGTGTATTGTACATTTAATACTACCTGGAATCTGCATTTTCATCACATATAGCCGGCAATGATACTGCTGGGGTAGAACATTATTTTCCCTTATTACATTTACTTTGTATTCATCTCGCATTGGTGAGGTCCTAAACTATATTTTTCATAATGATAGTTTTATTGGGGAAAACTCTTACATTTACAAAAGAACAAACATACAAACAGTTGGGTCTTGGTAGAAGACTACATTTCACCAGAAAATATAGGATTTTCTAGGGAGTACAACTATTTACAAACATTTACAAATAGCTACTAACATTTACACTACGTTGTTACAAACATCTTTATACAAGCAATGACACTAAATACTTATGAACTCACCAGCGTTATGCAGATAAACTCTTTCAAAATAACTTGTATTCTTAGGTCATCAGTAAACAGGTGCCGATGAAGCTTTTGAGAAGATGGAGCACATACAAGACTCATCTTTTATTTTGATCATTCTTTTGGTATCTTACAAACTATACAGAACACGCTTGTATTAAAATTATTATGTTAATGCAATGGATGTTGTTGCTTGTCTTTACTATTATGCATTGTTATGATACTGTACATGACGTCCTCCACCCCAGAACGTTTCCGCCGTTCCGGTTTTGGGGTGTGACAGATTGGTATCAGAGCACTGTTTATAGTGAATCAAGTATATCAACCCATAAAAGATATATAAACTATAAACGCAACGGGATTAAAACACTCTGACCAACAATATATACTTTTAAATAATAAAATATCTAACTAAGTATATACATACATCTATTCATACCAAGGTCAGTATCATACTAGATCAGAACAAAAGTATTACGATTGTTGAACAACACGGTTAGGCTTAGAGACATATAGTCAAATCTAGGGGGATATAGCCTGATCAACTATATCTTCCGAGGAGTGTCTAGCATGTGCCTAAGGATGATCGTGGTGTTGCAACAAGTCTAAAAACTTACCAACACTACTACAACAAGAACATTAGAACAGAACATAAACCTAAAATACTATAGGAGTATTTTGTGTTACTATAATTACTTATGTGCAAACTAAAATGATCTTCATTAGTACGTCTATTAACTATTCTTTTCCCCATTCTCGCGTAGATAACATGGCTGGCTTCCATCTCCCCGACGATCCGTATTATCCCAACCAAGGCATTGGTGGGTGGCTTGATGACGAGCCAGAAGATGATCACCCAATCCCTTTGGATGATCACCTCGCAGAGGGCTTTTCGGATGGCTCAGACTCTGAACCAGAGGTCAACAACCTACCCCAAGAAGGTCAAGTCCCGAACCTCAACCCCCGTCCGGCTTTTCAAGGTCCCACTCCCTTGTGGGCAACAACCTTGAATCGTTGGAGTGATGAGCAGGGTCAGCCCTTACCTTACAATGGGGACCGAAGCTTTTATAAGATAAGCGAGGGAGGCTCATCTGACCGAGTCCTGCCCATTATGGTCCGCAGGATTGCTCAGAATGTAGAAAAGGGTCAAGCAGCCATCGACCGAGTGATGGAAGTAGATGCCAACTCTGGAATTAATACGGTCCGCATTCTCCAACTCGAAGAGGCTATGGAAAGAACTAGGAGGACCAACGAGGCTCTGCAGCAACAGCTAGCTGCATCCCTAGCCGAAGTCATGGAACTCCGAGTGCGTCAGAGGGCGCATGAGCGACATCTTCAGGAAGTTGTATGCCACTGGCAGACCTGAGGGTTCGCCCGAGGGATACCCGTCGCCGGTAGAAGATGTCGACTCATCTTTACTTTTGAATTAAGGAATAGCCTTTCTTTTCTGTGCTCTATGGAGCACTTGTCTGTAAAATATTCCTAACTTTTAAAAGTACTCTAACTAGACTTCTAAGCTGCCAACATTTTCTTTTATGGTTTGATGTAAGACCTACTGTTAGGTCATTTTCCCGAACTCATTTTACATCATTAATACCAGTAATATTGGCAGTTACCTAATCTATTGGAAAGTCCTCACTCTTGTGTTTCCCTACTCTATTGTTATGCCTCTATCTAATAGTTGGACTATGGCGATTTAGTCCATGCAACACTCTCATCATACTTACAATTGATTCTTACTATTATCATCATCTTTATAAACTTTCAGTAAAAGATGCCGCCTCGAAAGCGTCCGACCAGAAACATGCCTGTGAATCAAACTCCACCACCACCACCCCCTCCGCAGTTCGATGCGGTGATGTTTCAAGCAGCGGTGACTGTAGCTGTGACCGCAACCATGGCCCAAGTAAGCTCTGGTGGTGCAAGTGGAGTTGGAACGGGCACAAACTCTAGCCATGGTGAAATCCACCCACGTACACGGGATTGTACCTATAAAGATTTCATCAGCTGCAAACCAACATACTTCAACGGAACCGGAGGAATCATTGCATTGTCCCAATGGATCGAGTGAACAGAAGCAATCTTCGAGATGTGCTCATGCCCTGAAGGAAGCAAGATTAAGTTCGCTGCATGCACCTTTGCCGAAAGGGCCCTGACGTGGTGGAATGGCCATGTCAAATCACTCTCACTGGTAGGAGCTAACGCCATGGGCTGGGATACACTGAAGGACCTTATGAAAAGGGAATACTGCCCGAGGGGCGAAATTCAAAAGCTCGAGGAGGAATTATGGAACCTCAAAATGCAGGGTTCCGACATAGTGGCTTATACAGCCAGGTTCTGCGACCTGGTAACTCTATGTCCCAACATGGTCCCCACCGAAAGCAAGAAAATCGAAAGATACATCTGGGGTCTGGTACCCCCATATCGAGGGAACGTTCTAGCATCACACCCTGCGACCTTTGATAGTGCCAAGGAATTGGACCAAAGGCTCATTGATCATGAGGTTCCTTCTACTCCAACAACAACTACAATGTCTGCCGCCGCACCAACCAAAACAACTGACAACAAAAGGAAGCGTTGGGACCGAAAGAAGGGCAAATCAGCTCAATCCTCTTCCAAGAACCAACAGACGGTGGCTGTCCATGCTGTCACTACTCCTGTTGCCCCTGTACCAGCCAAACCATATGCAGGGAGTCCACCCAAATGCACCAAGTGCTCCTTCCATCATAACGGCCCCGTCGAGAAATGCACTGCACTAATTGCAACCGGAAGGGCCATACCGCCCGGTTTTGCAGAACACCACCCAAACCCATCACCCAGGTTCCCGGTGCAGGAGTGAACCAGGCCTGCTACGGGTGCGGCGAGACAGGGCACTTCAAAAGAAACTGTCTGAAAGCTAGGAATACGGGAGGAGCAGGAAGGCTACTTGCTATTGGCCACAATGAAGCCGTGGCAGACCCCACAGTAGTCACGGGTACGTTCCTTCTCGATAACTCTTATGCTTGTATCCTATTTGATAGTGGGGCAGAGAGGAGCTTCGTAAACCCAAAATTTAAACACTTACTTAATCCAGCACCGCAAGCACTAAAAGAACCCTTCGTCGTAGAAATGGTCAACGGAAAGACCGAGAGTTCTAGCGAGATTTACATAGGTTGTACCCTCATGCTAGATAGCTATTCATTCCCAATCGACCTCATACCAGTGGCTATCAAGAGTTTCGATGTCATTATAGGCATGGACTGGTTGAGTCTTTATCGCGCCGATATCCTATGTTTCGAGAAAGCAGTCCGTCTAAACCTACCGAATAACGAAACCTTGTTGATCTACGGAGACAAACCCAGTACGAGCCTTCGTATCATCTCAAGTATTCAAGCCCAGAAGTACTTGCGTAAGGAATATCGTACATTCCTGGCGCACGTTGTCGATACGAACCAAAAAACAAAAGACCTGAAAGACCTCCCCGTTGTACGCGACTTCCCCGATGTTTTTCCGGAAGAGCTACCGGGTTTACCTCCCCAACGTCAAGTCGAATTCAGGATCGACTTAATTCCAGGGGAGAACCCCATAGCCAAATCGCCCTATCGTCTAGCACCTGCTGAGATGCAAGAACTGTCCGGTCAACTTAACGAACTGCTCAGCAAGGGCTTTATAAGACCAAGCTTCTCACCCTGGGGAGCACCAATCTTATTCGTGAAGAAGAAAGACGGATCGTTCCGTATGTGCATCGATTACAGGGAACTCAACAAACTTACGATAAAAAATCGTTACCCTCTTCCTCGCATAGACGATTTATTTGACCAGCTGCAAGGGGCGAGCTACTTTTCCAAGATTGATATGAGGTCCGGGTATCACCAGTTACGAGTGCTAGAGGAGGATATTCCGAAGACAGCCTTCCGAACTCGTTACGGACACTACGAGTTCGTGGTGATGCCATTCGGATTGACCAATGCGCCCGCAGTATTCATGGACTTAATGAATAGGGTATGCCGTCCTTACTTGGATCAGTTCGTTATCGTTTTCATCGATGACATACTTATCTACTCTCGAAGTAAGGAGGAACATAGCGATCATTTACGACAAGTCCTAGAAACCTTGCCATCAGAGAAGCTCTATGCGAAGTTCTCTGAATGCGAATTTTGGATCCAAAGAGTCGAATTCTTAGGACACGTGGTTAGCGAAGAAGGAATCCACGTGGACCCTTCCAAAATTAAAGCCATCGAGAACTGGTCAGCACTGAAGACGCCTACAGAAATTCGTCAATTTCTAGGCCTCACTGGCTACTACCGCAGATTCATATAGAACTTCTCTCGAATTGATAAACCCCTTACGACATTGACCCAGAAAGGCGTGGCCTTTGACTGGGAAGAGGAACAAGAGAAGGCGTTCCAAACGCTGAAGCAAGCCTTATGCACCGCACCGATACTATCCCTCCCCAAAGGGATAGACGACTTCGTAGTATACTGCTATGCATCCAACCAGGGGCTCGGATGTGTTCTGATGCAACGAGGTAAGGTCATCGCCTACGCCTCAAGACAGCTGAAGACACACGAGGTCAACTACACCACACACGATCTCGAATTAGGAGCGGTTGTGTTCGCCCTGAAGATCTGGAGACACTACCTGTATGGTACGAGGAGCACTATCTTTTACAGACCACAAAAGCCTACAACACATATTCAACCAGAAGGAGCTTAATATGAGACAACGACGGTGGGTCGAACTACTCAACGACTACGAATGCGAAATTCGTTATCATCCGGGTAAAGCCAACGTGGTAGCAGACGCCCTAAGTCGAAAAGAATATTCTGGATGAAGAGTCAAGTAATTAACCATTAACTATGACTATCCATTCGCATCTATCCGCACAAATTAAGGAGGCTCAGTTCGAAGCCTTAAAACCTGAAAATGTGGCGGGAGAATCCCTACGTGGAATGGATAAGAACTTGGAAGTCAAGGGTGACGGAGCCTTATATCTCATGGACCGGATCTGGACACCGAGACACGGTGGATTCAGAGACTTGGTCATGAAGGAAGCGTACGACACTCGATATTCCGTCCACCCAGGTTCAGATAAGATGTATCTGGATCTTAAAAAGCTATACTGGTGGCCTAACATGAAAGCAGAGATTGCTACCTTCGTGAGTAAAAGCCTTACTTGCGTAAAGGTTAAGGTCGAATACCAGAAACCATCAGGTCTACTTCAGCAACTAGAGATACCTGAATGGAAGTGGGAGCGGATCACTATGGACTTCATAACCAAGTTGCCCAAGACGGCGGGTGGACTTGATACCATTTGGGTCATTGTCGACAGATTGACCAAGTCCGAGCACTTCCTACCCATCAAAGAGACCGACAAAATGGAGAAGCTCACAAGAACATACATTAGGGAGATCGTACGACTGCATGGTGTTCCTATATCTATTATCTCCGATAGAGATAGTAGATTCACTTCGAGGTTCTGGCAGTCATTACAAAGCTCCGTAGGAACGAGGCTGGACATGAGTACGACCTACCATCCACAAACCGACGGACAAAGTGAGAGAACTATCCAAACCTTAGAAGATATGTTGCGAGCCTGTGTGATTGACTTTGGAAAGGCGTGGGATACTAATTTACCCCTCGTCGAATTCTCTTACAAAAACAGTTATCACACGAGCATAAAGGCTGTTCCATTTGAAGCCCTCTATGGCCGGAAGTGCAGATCCCCTCTGTGCTGGGCTGAGGTGGGTGACACCCAGTTAGCTAAAGGAATAGTTCCTGACAGCCTCTAGAGACCGGCAGAAAAGCTACACAGACAAATGGAGGAAACCTTTGGAATTCCAGGTGGGAGACCGAGTCCTTTTGAAAGTCTCACCCTGGAAGGGCTTGATACGCTTCGGAAAGCGTGGAAAGCTAAATTCAAGATACATAGAGCCTTTCGAGATTCTCGCTAGAATCAGCCCCGTAGCTTACAAACTCAACTTAGCCCGCGGGCTTAGTAACGTACATCCTACCTTCCACGTCTCGAACTTGAAAAAGTGCCTATCCGACGAGACTCTTGTAATCCCACTCGACGAGATCAAGATCAACGACAGCCTCAACTTCATGGAGGAACCTGTAGAGATCATGGACCGAGAGGTCAAACGAACGAAACAAAGCCGTATCCCAATCGTGAAGGTTCGTTGGAACGCCAAGCGAGGACCGGAGTTCACTTGGGAGGGCGAGGATCAAATGAAACTTTAATATCCTCATCTTTTTACTTAGTTATTTGTAATAACTTAGTTAGTTGAACTCTAATTTCGGGACAAAATTCCCTCTAACGGGGGGATGATGTGACAACCCGAAATTTTCATTTGTACGAACTCTACAGTCAAACACTCTAATTAAAAGTCAAATTCATATCTGCTAATTTTTAGCTCGGTTTAAAGTCCTTTTGGGTATTTTTAAATATTAATTTTTCGAGAGAACAAACGAAAGGAAGTATTTTTTTGGGATTATTGGGGAACAATTAAAACAAATAACACCTTGATAATGTGCTACGGTCAAACATGAAGGGTGGGGCCGAAAACCCCTTTGACCGAGAACTCATGCTTAAGGCATGAGTTTACTCCTTCTTTCCTCATTTCTTACTTCCAAACTCAAGAACACCCACTTTCTCTCTCAAGTATCATAAGAGCTTCTTCCAAATCTTCCAAAAATGTAAGTGTTTCTTCTCTTGGTTTGTTGATACAACACTTCATCAAGTAGTTATACATGATTTCATCCATGAAATCTCCTATTTTTCTTAGATCTTCAAGTGTTCTTCAAGTGTTCTTCAAGAACACCAAGAACACACACTAGTGTTTTGGGCCGAAAACACTCTTCTTTGCTTCCATATTGTAAGTATCTATTTCCTATACTTGTTATATAGTAAGGATACTTGATTTAGAGCCTTGAAATCATCATTTTGCAAGAACAAAAGGAGTTTTCGGTATAGTGCATCTCCTTAAACCGAAAACCCTAAAGAAAGGTGCCTTTAAGACCTTAAAATGCACTTAAGGCTTTGGATAAAACTTAGAACCCCTATGCATGTTTGAAAGCCCTTGAAAATCACCACATGCACCAAATATCTTGATTTTTCGATCTTAACCTCATGGATCGAGAACCATTTGGACCGAAAGCCTCATATGGACCGAAAACCATATGGACCAAAAACTCCTAGGAACATACCACTTGGACCGAAAGCTCCATTTGGTGACCATACACTCCTTTTATGCAATCATTTGTGATTGTAACACTTCAATATAAGTGTTTCCTAGACTATAATGGTGTATCTTTCTTAATTTGTTGAATATACACTAATTGTATTCATATATGTGTCTTTATATGTTAATAGGATCCGTGTGTGTGTTCAAGTCTTCACTTAACACTTAGCATCCTATACCATCCGTTCATCCCAACCACTCACTACAGGTGAATTCATACCCCTTAATCAACCTTTGAAATTATTTTAAATGCTTTTATGGGGGGGGGGGGGAATACAAGTTGAAACATTCTAGTTATTGCTTTAACCACATGTGATTAATGACTAGAACAAACAGAAAGATTTTCTATTACTTTCAAATTACTATCAAACTTATGGATTTCAAGCAGTTCAAAACCTTTTATTAAACTATTTTAGATGCTAAAACTGTTTCCAAACTCTTTTAAACTTACATGATTTTCAAACTCATATCTACACCAATATATTTATATAAGTAAGACTTGAAGGACTTAGGACTGATAGCTCAACTTATTTCCTCTTCCTTGTTTGGTTGTGGACTTAGGGTATCCTGTTATTTGTCCGAATGTCGTTTAACTCTTAGTTATATATCATATATATATATATGTGTGTGGGATATAAAAGCTTTCACTTCAGTTCAGTACCTTTGTGTAACGAAGGCATACAAACAACATTACTATTTAACTATAATAGGTATAGTTAAGGGATTACTACTCACTATTACTATTACAACGATACATACAAGAGCCAGTACAGTTATGAGTCAATACACACTATATACCATTCAAGATAACACACTATACAATATACAAGAGAACATACTATACACTATACAAGAGAATATACTATATACTAGTACAGAGAAAACATCACTACACTATGACACACTATACAAACATTTGAATACGATAAACAGAATGTGACATACTACTTCTCGATACGACAGTTCATTGTGGTATCACTTTGTAACCAGAGTCTCCTCGAGGGAGAGCGGGCATTGTGTGTATAGATCTATACGGGACAGTCACTCCCACACCCCGACTGCTAGCTATAGTCCCAGCCTATAAGGCCAAGGGGTGACAGAATGTTACCTCACTACATATGACACCGGAGGGTCATCAGTTATTCAGCCGTCGATCAGCATGGTTACATACGAGTTCACATTCAAACCTTTAATTATCTAACTAAGAATTAAAGGCAAACGGATTCCCCGAGGTGTATTGTACATTTAATACTACCTGGAGTCTGCATTTTCATCACATATAGCCGGCAGTGATACTGCTGGGGTAGAACATTATTTTCCCTTATTAAATTTACTTTGTATTCATCTCACATTGGTGAGGTCCTAAACTATATTTTTCATAATGATAGTTTTATTGGGGAAAACTCTTACATTTACAAAAGAACAAACATACAAACAGTTGGGTCTTGGTAGAAGACTACATTTCACTAGAAAATATAGGATTTTCTAGGGAGTACAACTATTTACAAACATTTACAAATAGCTACTAACATTTACACTACGTTGTTACAAACATCTTTATACAAGCAATGACACTAAATACTTATGAACTCACCAGCGTTATGCTGATAAACTCTTTCAAAATAACTTGTATTCTCAGGTCATCAGTAAACAGGTACCGATGAAGCTTTTGAGAAGATGGAGCACATACAAGACTCATCTTTTATTTTGATCATTCTTTTGGTGTCTTACAAACTATATAGAACACGCTTGTATTAAAATTATTATGTTAATGCAATGGATGTTGTTGCTTGTCTTTACTATTATGCATTGTTATGATACTGTACATGACGTCCTCCACCCCAGAACATTTCCGCCGTTCCGGTTTTGTGGTGTGACATAAACTAAGTTATATCCAAAAGAGAAATTTGAGTAGGCTCTATCTACGACGAAAACCACTAGAATGAGTCCTTGATTCTGACAGACGACGCTCCATGTTTCTCATGCGCCTTTCAGACATTGCGTGCCGAGCTCGAAGTTCCCTGACTTCGGCTTGGGATGCAGCAAGTTCTCTCAGTAGGGCCGCGTTCTCGTTCTGGAATCTTGCGTTAGCAGACTCCAGATGGTGAATGCGGACTGTGTTGACTCCAGTATCGGCATCAACCGGCAGAATTTGGTTGATGGCCGCTCTACCCTGCTCATCAGTACGAGCAACCCTGCAGACTAGAATAGGCAAGATTCTGTCCGCTGAGCCTCCCTCGCTCAAGTCATAGAATCTTCGATCTCTGTTGTAAGGTAACGGATGACCTTGCTCGTGACTCCATCTGTTCAAGTTTGCTGCCCACAGAGGTGTGGGACCTTGAAATGCTGGACGAGGGTTAGGATTTGGGTTTGGGTTTTGAGCTACTGGGGGTAAGTTGTTGACTTCTGGTTCTGAGTCAGAAACATCAGAAAAGCCTTCAGCTTGGTGATCATCCAAAGGGATTGGATGATCATCTTCTGGCTCCTCTTCAAGCCATCCAGCATTGCCTTCGTTCGGGAAGTATAGGTTGCCGTGGGGATGGAATCCAGCCATGTTATCTACCCGAGAAAAGGGGTAAAGAATTAATTAATAGACGTACTAATTAGATAATTATAAGATGATCTTTATCAGTTACTTCAATACTTGGATAATGCATACCAGTTACATGAAATCAAAATAGGATAGACCTTTGAATAAGTGACCCTAACTCTAAATCCACAACCAAACAAGGAACAAGAAGTAAAGCAAAGATCACAGATTCTAAGTCTACGTCATCCTAGTCACATATAACCTTAGCGTATCCACTTAGCAATTATTGACCTACTAATAAAGACCTTTAGTTCTCAGATAAGTAATTATAGTAACACAAAATACTCCTATAGTATTTTAGGTTTATGTTTTGTTCTAATGTTTTCATTGTAGTAGTGTTGGTAAGTTTTTAGACTTGTTGCAACCTCACAACCACTCTTAGGCACACCCCAAAACCGGAACGGCGGAAACGTTCGGGGGTGGAGGACGTCATGTACAATATCACAACAAGGCATAATAGTAAACAAGCAACAACATCATCCATTGCATTAATAATATAATTTAATACAAATGTGTTCTGTTAAGTTTATAAGACATCAAATATGTAAATCAAAATAAGAGATAAGTCTTGAACGAGCTCCATCTTCTCAAAACCTGGCATCGGTACCTGTCTACTGATGACCTGAGAATACAAGTTATTTTGAAAGAGTTTATCAGCTTTAAAGCTGGTGAGATCATAAGCATTTTAGCGTCATTATTTGTATGAAAATGTTTTGTAAGTGTTTGATGTATAAGTTTGTAAATGTTTGTAGTAAATGTTTGTATCTCCTAGAAAATCCTATATTTTCTACTAAACGTAGCCTTCTACCAAGGCATCAAATCTCCTGTGTGTTTGTTTCTTGTAAACGTGTGTATTTTCCCAAGTATGACTATCATTAACCAAAAATATAGTTTTACATTACCTTTTATGTGAGAAGATCACAATGTGAATGCAATGGGGAAATAATAAAGTATTGTAGTGTTGTATTATAATAACTACTGCTGTACTAACTACCTTAAACCAATTGTTATTTAAAGTATGAATGTGATATGTATGTACCATACTACCGACTAAAAACACGACGATGAAAGACGTTGGAAGAAATGACATTTGGCACCCGTAGACTTGCAAGTCCCACTGTAGCGAGCAGCAAGGTGTAGGATAGTCAATCCAGTATAGATCTATACACAAATTCACGCTCTCCTTCTAGGAGACTCTAGATACAAAACGAGCCACGACATGTGATGCCATGCCCCGAAACCGTGGCTCACATTTATGTTATAGTGTATTTGTATATGTATTGTATGTACTAGTGTAATGTATGTTCTCTCTTTCTAGTATGTAGTATGTTCTCTTTGCTTCTCATCATAGTATGTTCTCTTGTATAGTGTGTATTGTTTCTCGTTATAGTGTTCTCTATCTGTTTCTCGTTATAGTATTCTCTATCTGTTTCTCGTTATAGTGTTCTCTATCTGTTTCTTGTTATAGTGTTCTCTATCTGTTTCTCGTTATAGTATTCTCTATCTGTTTCTCGTTATAGTATTCCCTATCTGTTTCTCGTTATAGTGTGTATTGACTCATGTATGAACTGACTCATTGTATGTTTCATTGTTCTAGTAATAGTATTAGTAACTTCCTAAACTATACCTATTATAGTTTACTAGTAATGCTGTTTGTATGTATGAACATGCTGGTGTACCTTTGCTACCCAAAGGTACTGAACTGAATGAAGGAACTTTTATATCTATACACATACACATAATATATAATTAAGATTCAAACGACCTTCAGACAAATAACCGATACCCTAAGTCCACAACCAAACAAGGAACAAGAAACAAGGCGAGCTATCAGTCCTAAGTCCTTTTAATCCTATTTATATAACTATATCTATATAGATATGCATTTGACAAAATATAAGTTTGAAAGAGTTTGAATAGAAGTATTTAACATGTAAAAGTGTTTGATAAACATTTCGAAGTAGTTGTTTGATAAAACAACTAAAAGTATAGCAAAACCATTGTTTGATAGTTATTAATCACATGTGATTGATATAATAACTATAATGTTTCAACTTGTATTCCCCCCCTCCCCCCCATAAAAGCATTTAAAATCATTTAAAAGGTAGATTAAGGGGTATGAACTCACCTGTAGTGAGTGGTACGGAAGTATGTTTGGAAATAGGATGTAGAGTGTCAGGTGAAACCTTGAGCACACAAAGCTCCTAATAACACATAATGACATGTATGTGTATTTGATTAGTGTAAAAACCACTAATTATAAGGGATAACACCCTAATAGACTAGGAAAATCTTAGATTGAAGGGATACAATCACTTGTGATTGCATAACTAGGGTATATGGCCACCCTAAAGAGTTTATGGTCCAAAAGACATGACCAAGTGAGTTTACGGTCAAGATGGTATGACCATTGGAGTTCACGGTCCAAGTATTCACGGTTCAAATGGGTTTATGGTCCCATGTGTTTACGGTCCAATGACCTTACGGTCATGGAGTTCACAGTCCAAGGAGATTAACCGCAAACTCATCAAATCTTGCACAAATGATGGTTTCCAAGGGCTTCATTCAAAGCATCAGATTCTAGGGACCAAGCTTAGCCATAGGAAGGTTTTAAGGCTATCAGAACACCCTTTATAAGGGTTTACGGTCTATGAAGATGCACATGGGTCGTAAACACCTTTTGTTCTTGGGTTTCTTGATGTTTTCTAGGTGTTAAACTAGTGATTCAAGCATATAACAAGCTAAGGGTAGTATACTTACTGATTAGAAGCTTGTAAGGGTGATTAGGATCCAAAAACACTAGTGCGTGTTCTTGGTGTTCTTGGTGAAATGAAGAACAGTTGAAGATCTATCAAAATGAAGAGATTTCATGGATAAAATCATGTATAATCACTAGATATTGAAGGGTATCCACTAATAAAGAGAAGAAATACTTACAATCTTGAAGATCTAAGAGTAAAGTTGGATGATACTTGAGAGAGTTTTCAAGATTTTGGCTTGGAAAGGAAAGGAATGATCAAAATGATCATGACCCATGCATATATGGGGAGTTTACGGTCACCATGACCGTAAGCTCTAAGCTTCCTGACCGTAAACTCCTTTTGAGGAGGTTTACAGTTTGCTAGACGGTTCGGAACTTTAACTGATACATCCAAACACTGATTCCTTAGATGCACTAGGCTCAGAATACTAAAACAGACTCTAAACAGTGCTAAAAGTTAGCATAAATGAGTCTGACTTTGATTGAAATGAATGGTTTTCACAAGATAGAAATTTCGGGTTGTCACATGGGGGGGGGGGGGATGGAGTACATCTTCAAAAACACCTACAGGTTGCGAGCCTGCTAGCGTTCCACTGGACTGCCTAGAAAAGTCTGTGGTCGTCATGTATTCTCCGCTAGACGACTGGATCATCTTCAACATCGTAAACATCGAGGCCTCTCATCATTTTATCACACATCATCTATTTCATCTACCCATTGTTCTACCCAACATATTTGTAGATATAAAATACATACATGGTCCAGATCTATAAAACAAAGCTTACATCTTTCATCCAACATACTTTCAAAGCATAAAATATTTATACAGTCTAGATCTGAAAAATAATGTTTACATCTTTCATCCAGCATGACTTTCAAAGCATAAAATATATATATGGTCTAGATCTGAAGAAAAAGTTCATATCCGAAGGAAAGAAGTTTAGATCTTTCGTAGATCTCAAAGTACACAGTTTAGATCTGAAGAAAAAGCTTAGATCTGAGGTGAGAAGGTGTAGATCTGAAAGAAAAAGTCTCAGATCTGAAAGAAAAGTCTTAGATCTGAAAGATAAAGTGTAGATCTGAAGGTAAAACTTTCAGATCTGAAAGAAAGAAGCATATATCTTTCTTTCAGCAACATCTCAAGTAAATAGGTAACATATACCTATACACATAGCACCTAAAATACTTCATATCTATGTGTAAGATGAAAGTGACTATACACTCACCTGATACGGAGTGATTCGGACAACACTTCGCTCCTAAAAATAATCCTCTTTGACGAAACCGGGAAGTTTGCTTGAAAACCGGGCTCCGCGCGGGCATAGTTTCAAACCGAAAAACTCTTTTTGTCGGAGACTCCGAGCTCTTCGAGGCTTTCTTCAAGTGCTAGGGAAGTGTCCTAGGCTTTTGGGGGAGTTTGGGGAGTTAGAGAGATAGTTTAGAGAGAGAAAGTGAAGGTTGAAGGTGTGAGAGAAGTGTTGAACCCGACACCTCTATTTGTAGGCTGTGAAACAGCTCTACTCGACGAGTTGGTACTTCTACTCGTCGAGTCCAGGCAAGGTGTCACCATTCTGGTGGCAGAACGTGGGTGACCTACATTGTGCCACGTCACCCCTTTTGCAGCAGCACCCTGCCGACTTCTAAACCCCGTAACTTTCGCATACGAGCTCCATTTTCGACGTTTTTTTCAACGCATAGGTAAAAACAAGATCTACAACTTTCATTTAGACTTCATCGGCTAATTCTCGACCGATCTTAAATTTAACAGTAGGAGGAGATTATACTGTTAAATGAGCGCGAAGAATTCGTAACTCCTTCATACGGACTCCGTTTTTGTCTGTCTTTTTACCGTTGAGTTCCTATTAATGAGATCTTCAACTCTCATTTAGGTCGCGTAAGCCAAAAACCGCTCAAACTAAAATTCGAGTTTCGGGTCGTGCACTGCTATGTCGAATCGTTGAAAATTCATAACTTCCTCATACGAAGTCAGATTTGGGCGTTCTTTTTATGGATGTTCTCGGTTTAACATACACTATGAATTTTGTTTAGATTACTAAGGCCAAAAAGTCTTCTATCGTAAATTCACTATTTACGCTTCCCGGTGTCGTGTCAATTTTGCCGTAAAACTTCGACGGGTTATAACTTCTTCGTTATAACTCGGATTTCGGCGTTCTTTATATCCCCGAAATCCTTGTTTCGACCACTACAACTTTATGTAAAGATATTGGGCTTATATCACACTTTAAGTTTGATGCTTATTTTTATCCTTATTAATTATATCTTTATAATTAAGTAATAAGCTCATAAATTCACATAATTCACGTAATAATCAAATAATTCATCTTTATCGCTTCAAAAAGAGTTACAATAGTTGACCTAGACTATTACATCATCTACTAATTCTTATACCCGAAACACGGACGTTACAGTGCTCGGTCGGGCCTGGACTAATTTGATTTGTCTAATTAGTCAGTCGTTATAAATCGGAAATCGGGAAACAACAGATGGACAGAGAGTATGATTATAATCCATGTCTCAGTCTATATGATATCTAGAATGGAGGAATATATGATCTCTATCTAATGGATGCGTCATTGACTAGGTCAAATTTCGACAGCGGCTTTTAAGAGCTACGATTGCTAGTCGGGTTTTGGAGTCTTACTTGCAATAATAGTTTTAGACTTATCCAAGTGAGAGACTGTTGGATTAGATGTCTAAGCCCATAACTATTATTGGTATGTACTTGACCCGAGAGTAGCATTGTCCATTTAGGTTGCATATCATCAGGACAATTTGTTAGGATGGACTCTTGAGAGAAAGTTATATATGATTTATTAATATATTATAAGTTCTAATATATTAATATGAAATCATATGTTTTAATTAGTATTGATCAAGAATTAATTTGGAAATAAATTTGTGATCAAAAGAGACTAATGAAATCTATGGGGACTAATTACAGTAATTAGTTATATTTATATGTGTTGGGCTTATGATCCATGTTGGACCAAGTTTATGTATGGATACATAAAGAGTTGGGCCACATGAACCATGTATCATAAACCCATGGGTATGGATTTGGGTTATACCCATGACCCTTGAAATCCAACATATAAATACATGCTCTTAACCTAAAAAAAACGCCTACATGATGATTCTTGGAGTTTATGAGGTGTTTTTGGAGCATGGAATTCTCTCTCAAGTTCCTCCTTTGTTCATGATGTGTTGTGACTTCATTTGAGGCTTCCACACTATTGGGGCTAAGCTCTTAAGGCCAAATACATCAAGACCTCAAGCTACATAAAAGGTATGTTACCCTAACTAGTATCTTATATGGTTTATGTCAAATGCATGCTAGTTATAGGTTTAATGCCTTGGAAACCATTTGCATGTATAATTAGTGAAAACATAGATCCAAGGTATTTAGGGTTGTATGTGCACCATAGGATGTTGTTGCATAGAAATCCCATCATTAAATACATACCAGGAACTATGCATTACATGAGCATTCTTAAAGCTTGTATCTAACTAAGTAGGTTTTGATGACACCTCATGAAACGTGGAGTTAGAAAGTTCCTTCACATTAAGATCTGGTGTTCTGAGGTATTTCGTTAGACAAGAAACCAATGACCAACTTAAACTGAGATTTATGAAGTGTTACATTGTCGGGTATTCACTTAAAACTTTTGATATTGTGTTTATAGCTCAAAAGGAATGTTCCTTGAGAGAATGAGCATACAGATATCAAGAAGTCAGTGAGAGTCATATTGAACTTGAAGAAATTCAAGATATGACAGACAATGAACTTATAGTTAGAACTAGCTCTCAACCCATGGTTGATAAACCAATGGAGTCAAATGACATTACCTTGTCTCTTACAGATCTAGTAGAGTTAGAGTGCCTTCCAAGTTTTATGAGTTTCATCTAACTGTGGAAGGAGATTTATTGATTAGTTATAAAACATTGATCAATTTGATAAGTCTAATAGATACTAGGAAGAAATGGTGGGCCCTATGGCTACCATTAGAAGAGTCTAAGGATTGCAAATTCTATTCATGAAGGATAACTAATTTCGAAATTGGTTGATCCTAAACCTACTCTTGTGACAATGGGTTGCGATTAGATGTTCAATGTAAATATTAACATGGATAGAAATGTAAACAAATTCAAAGATAGTATGGTAGAAATGGTTTTCGCTACGAACTCAAGAAATTGATTATGAGGAAAAATTATCACCAGTAGCTGAGAAAGGTCCATTTGGTTATTTGTCACCATTGTTACCATTCTTTGATATAAGATATGCTAAAGTGGATGTTTAAACGACTTTTCTCAATAAGAAAACTTTAAAGGATTTAAATATACAAAGTATCCAAATAAGGTGTGTAGGTTTGAGAAATCTATTCATGGGTTTAGACAAGCATCACGTAGTGGGAATCTGTTCTTCCATGAGAATGTCAAGAGTGTTGTCTTTCTAGAAGTCCAAACGAGTCTTGAGTACATATCAAAGCTAGTGGAAGTGTTGTTATCTTCCTGGCATTGGATGTAGATAACAATACTCATCATAGGAAACATTGTCCTAAGTTGCAAGATGAAAAAGCTCGGGAATTGTTTTGCTATGATAGACAAGGAGAAATGACATTTGTACTTGGTATTTGGGTCTAAAAGTATAGATTGAAATGATTAATAGCATTGAATCAAAGCAGAATGTCTTGAAATGTTTTAACATAGATAATTATAAGAAATAGATTGTTCATATGCTTCATAGAAAGGACTTGAGTGAATCTCAAAGTCTTATTTTCTAGTCATGACTTTGATAAAATGAGTCAAGTCCCATACGACTCAGATATAGGATCGATCATGAATGCTATGAATTGTGCTTATTCTGATATCTCAGATGTTTTTAGCATCATGAGACTGTGTCTGAAAATGTTTGACCAAATCCTTAGATAACTATCAAAACATTCTAAAGTATTGAAAGATACCAGGGAATGGTTGCTTGTAAAGAGTAGAGAACATGATTGATAATAATTAGAATAACATGAACTTTAGAGATAACTTTGAGTAATAGTCTAAATGTATATTTGTTTTGAGATGTAGCATGAAAGGTTTCATGTAGGAGATGGTGGTAAATTCGAAAATGTGGGTAAGACCACATTAGTGCAAGTGAAGTATCCAAGGAGTATACCTAGACTAGAAAACTTCATTAGTGATCTTAGATTTGATTTGAGTAACAAATTGCCATTATGTGAAAGTGCAGTCATGTTGACAAAGGATTCTTGAGATCACAGAAGGTCAATGCATAGAAAGAGGAGGTTTCACTACATCCAAAATAAAGATGAGGATGAATTCCTAGTTGTGAAGTGAAAATATTTCCGATGTTTCATTCACAATAGTTATACCCAAAAGAAAACATTATATGCATGTTAAGAGCATTGGCATGTGAAATGCTGACAAGTTTAGTCATTAATTCGATTACCTCGAAACATTTATACAATAGATAAATCTATAATTTTTATGGTGATTGGATAATAGGGAATTATTCATAAAGTGTGAAGCCATATGACAATTAGTTTATTATTATGTTTCACTTTACGTGTTACTTCCTGAATATTAATTTATTCAAAATTCCACAGTTAATCATACTTTTGGTAGTAAGTATTCATTTAAGACTGTCATGAACTGATTGTAGATTGTCCATACAGATTGAACATTACATATGGCTTGTTGCAATATTCATGAGTGTTAGAACAATAAATAGATCGATAGGTTATGTATTAATGAACTAGAATTAAATGACAAGAACGTTGATGAAAATAGAGCTGAATGCTTTGATTATAATAGCTCTAGAAGAGTTCAAGGAAGAACTTCTTTATGAGTTCTAGGTAGGGCGACCAAAATGTTAACCCTAATTGATACATGCATGCACATTAAATAGTCTAACCCTAGAACGCAAAACCGTGAATGGACATGCCCAAACCGGTAAACAAGACTATTCTAGCAAATATATTTGACAAAATACATTTAAACCCAACTGATAGCTTATTTTATTTCCTTATTTTTATTATTCTATTATAGTATTTTTTTAGCTCTTTTTATTAGTATTGCATTGTATATTCTTTATTTTTCTTTATCATGGATCGTATCGGAGACTTTCTATTTTGCATGAGAAATTTTGTAGGATTTTGGAGCTCATTGTGGTTGCGGTTTGAATGGACGTAGGCTTTGTGGGTTTCCGAGGCATTATTGGGCTTTGCGGATCCATTAAAGGAGATTTAGGCTTAAAAAGCTAAAGACTTGGATCAAGTGGGCTTGTGAAGATGGGTCATGGACTGTTATTTTGGGCTTGGAGCATCCATATTTGAAACTAAAAGATGATTGGTTAATTTGAATCATGTGAGATATGGAGGGGACCAATGGAATCTTTGGTAGTGGAATGGTTAGTGGAGGAAAAATGAGCCAATAGCATTCCAGCAATATTTGTGCGAGTGGATTCTCACGTACGCATGTATCCGCGCAACTGCATAGTTTTGGGCATTTTGGTCATTTGGCTTGCCATTTACCTTGGGGATTGGATCTTTTAGCTATCACTTCGATTTTACACCATTAGAGACGAGAGGAGGCGATTTTTGGAGCTTGGATACACATTCTTCTTATCTTCCAAAGTAATTGTTGATTTCTTGGTGCAATTAAACTTTTTTGATTGTTATTCTATTACCATGAGTGGCTAAATTCTCTATTTTTGTTAGCCTTGGCTAAAACCTTTGAATGTTTGTGGGTTTTTGAAGGATTCATGTTTATTTATCATTTATCTTATGTCTATGATTCTAGTTCATATTTCATATTCTTGTTTAATGCTTTGATCATGAGCTTGGTACTTGAATAAGCAATTGTTGGTTTATTTCTTTGGTTT
This sequence comes from Lactuca virosa, assembly GCF_052849685.1. Classification (NCBI taxonomy): domain Eukaryota; kingdom Viridiplantae; phylum Streptophyta; class Magnoliopsida; order Asterales; family Asteraceae; genus Lactuca; species Lactuca virosa. The sequence continues at coordinate 129,640,422 of NC_136433.1, forward strand.
AGCATTGAATCATTGAATTTACTTAGAACAATGCCTTTATGATGGTAGAAATAATCTCTAGCTTATGAATCATAACTCCTTTATGGATGTGTAAGCATTGAAATCCTCTAGGAATTGGGGATTCCTTCATTCTTAAGGCTAATCAACTTCTTGGGTTCAATTGCTTCAATTGTTTCTTTGATTTTGATTAAGAAGGTGTGTTGTGGGCTTCCCCAACCTCCATACTACCTATGAGGAATCTTGGCATATCATGCTTCATGATTGCTATAACCAATTTGGGATGAATGATAAGATTCATGTTGAATCCTATTGATAAACACACAAATGTTCACTGTGTTGAGTTGCCTTGGTTAACCAATTATCTCCAATATTTGAGCATCTCATCGTCTTGCTTAATTGCAAGCTTTTTAGTTATTCAAGTCTTTTAGTTTTCAAGCAATCACAACACCCCCTTTTAGTTTAATTGTAGTTAGTTAGTTTATTTACACTAGTTCTATTGGATTGCATTGGTGATTGAATACAACCATTTCCCCGAGGATCGATACCCCTTTTTACCATTATATTACGTTTTATTTGCAAACAAAGGGTGTAATTTGCTTGGTGGACTTGACAACCCACCAAGTTTTGGCGTCGTCACTGTTGTCTTTTCTGGACCTTTGTGTCAAATTATGAAGGAGATTCCTCACTGTTGTCTTTTCTGCACCTTGAACAATCTCGACATCAAATTCAAAAGGGTTTTCCTGACAACGAGGTACCACTGAATCATATCTGAGAAACATATATGATCAGCAGTGTTTTTGGCTTTACAAGCGTCAGTCAATCCGAGGATAGAGTTTAGAGCATCAGTCGAGTATAAGTGTTTGTCTAGCAAGGAGAACATACTCCTCAGAACTTTCTGATCTTCCTTCCGTTGATACACCACACACTAATTGTCTTTTTGTATTTTACCTAGCTTGAACTTATGAAGATCCTCTGGTTAAGCTCGGGCTTCATAATTGGCCTTTTCTTTAGTATAGATGCTATTTCTACATCCATTTTGGCAAGTTCATGAATGTAGCAAATCAGCATCCTCTTTAGACGTGCAACGATAGGCTCAAAAGTCTTTTCATCTTTTGACACAATCAAGAACAACGAAATCCATTCATATGGATTCATGTATGGAAAGTCAAAGTGAGTGAACTCATCTTCAATACGACTTGCTCCTCGGAATCCTTTAAACTTAATGTTTATGACGTCTTTAGTCGGAACAGGAGCATAAACCTTCAATGCAACAATTTTCTACGAACTCCAAGTCTTGAATTGAGGCTTGGAATATTTAAGATATAAAGAGAAGAGCTTATGATTAACATCATAGTCTGAGAGTGGTGCCTTTTCAATCTTCTCAAAGCATCGAAACATAAATGCCCTAGGAGTTATAGGAAAATCAAGTTGAGATTCCAAAAAATTGTCCAGATCAAAGGAAATCGAAGGCTCCAGCCAGTGGAAGTTCGGATCATCGATAGCCACCCTCTGAATTCATTCCATCGTCCACGAAGGAACGAGCGACTTCTGAGTTTCAAGAGTTACTTTGGCAATTGTAGCTTCCTTTTTCCTTATCTTCTAACTCCTTACAAAGATGCAAAAGATTATCAATCTCCTTATCACACTTCTTTTTTACCAGCTTTTCTCCTTTTGAAAGCTCTTCTTCTTCATCACACACTTTCTCTTTGCCTTTACTTGATGCATAAGCTTCATTAACCTTCTAAGCATAAGTCTTCAGTTTTACTTCATGTTGTTCATCAGTCGGTTGCTTCGGCTGAGGTTCTTCCTTGTTTTCTTTGTCTCCCATTGTTTTGGAAGAGCATTGCTATCCGAAACACCCTCAAGTTGATTCAGCATCGCAAAACATGGCTGAAGTTTTTCTAAAAGGTGTTGGTAAACCGAGACCGTGAGTAAGGAGTCATAAGTCTCCAAAAGCCTATGCAAGTATTGATTAATCTCAGAAACACAACTTATGACAGTTATTTTTGTTGGATTAGTGTCTAAGCCCATAACCATTTTGGTATGTACTTGACCCGATTGCGAGCATGGTCCTTTTGGGTTGCCTTCACCAAAGCAATTTGATAGGATGATTTATGGAGAGAAAGAATAATTATGATTTATTAATATATTATATGAATAATATATTAAAAGAGAAATCATATTATTTAATTAATAATGGTCAAGAATTAATGAGAATTCATTTTGTGACTAAAAGACATTAATTAAATAAAGGGGACTAGAACTGTCAATTGTGTGATAGTTGAATATTGGGCTAATGGACTCCATAGAGGATGGAGTGGACGAAATGTATGGGGAAACCCATTAGAATTCGTCCAAGGCCTCTAAAGAGGGAGTCCATGGGCTGCTTAGGGCCTAAGCAGTCAAATTAGGGTTTCCTTGTTAGATAACCCTAATAGCCTCACTATTTAACGACCCCTAGGGCACCAAAAACGTGGCTAAGAGTTTCCTTAGGGTTTCTAGATGTTTTTTAAGTGCCTCTCCTCTTCTCCTTCTTTATCCTCTTGCTCTTTGTGTTTGTGAGCCATTAGAGGAGTGACATTTGTGACTCTAAGCTTTTAGAAGCCAATTAGAAGAAGGATTAGATTGTTATTGCTACATAACAATCAAGGTAAGATCTAAACCCTATTCTTATGTTAATATTGATTATCGCATGCTAGAGCTAGGGTTCATGGCTATGGATGATTATTGCATGTTCATTAGACAAACTAGATCCAAAGCTTTAGGATTTGTATGTACACCATAGGAATGTTGTAGTGCTCATAATCCATCAGTGGTATCAGAGCCTAGGGCTGTTTGTTTATGAATTTGATGCTTATTTGATCGAAAAATTCTTAAAAAACGATTTTTTTTGGTTATGACTGCAAGACTCGCCGAGTCACATGGTGAACTCACCGAGTCGGCTGTACTCTACGAGTCCAGGCCTGACTCGACGAGTCAAAGGGTCTGACAGCTTATTTTCATGATTTTTCTTGCTGTTTTGGCTTGGGATACTTACCATAAACGTTTTTAATTAGTAAAATCCGATTTTTATTGATTTTGGGTGAATATCCTTGCCAAAATAGTAGATAAATGCCATTTAATCAAATAATTGTTGCCTTATAAGATAATGTTTGATTATTTAAGTTATTTGGTGAATTATAATGCAAGTAATTGGACTAGGTCAAAATTAGATAACCACAAATTAATTGTTAATTGCGTTATTTGAATTGTTGATCTAGACAAAGTTTGGAAAAGTTTCAATTTTCACCCCCTTAGGTTTTATAGTTTAAATTTGAACTTTAAAAGTTTTAGTTTTGAAAATTTAAATAGTTAAACCCTAATATTTTGAAAGGTTTCAAAACTTGCCCTCAAGGTTTGAAATTTAAATTTTGATTAAAAGTTTAATTTTTTGAAATTTTAAATTCTAAAACCCTAGTTTTGAAAAGTTCAAATTACACCCTTATCGTTTTATTAAGTTAATTAAAAGTGTAATTAAAAGAGAGTTAATAAATCCATAATTGTATGGTTTATATTTAATTAAATTAAAAGTGTAATTTATAAAATTAAACCACCTAGTATTTTAAAAGTGTAAAATACACCCTATACTATATATAACATTAAAAGTCTATTATTATATATGTATAACTTAAACTGCTAGTATTACCGTTAGTAGGCCTCATTCACGAAGCAGGTCTATAAGGGGTGTTTAAGGAAATTGTCTATAAAATGGCGATTGAATGGGTATCCACTCTTACCCACCACACTCTTGACTAGTGGAGGGTCGTTAGCCGAATGGGTAGGATAGGGCAAACCCCCTCCTTATTAAAAGTATAATGAATAAAGTAACTAAATATTTTATAAAATTCCCAAATCTTAGTTACTTTAGGAAAAAGTGAAATCGATGCAATTCCATGGAATTACACTTTGTACCCTGGTCGACACAATCAGTGGAGCGTGTGTGGTTAACCGGCACACTAAGTTGGGTTTGGCATTGGTAGCGAAGGGTGACTCGATGTTTGTCATAGATCGATGGAGCGTGTGTGGTTAACCGGCACGTCGATTAGGTGACTGTAACATTGAGGGCACCACGTACATTCACATGATTATTCACACCTTATTTGTGATCCTCGTCATCCCAGTCATAAATGAAGGGCATGATCGAGATTAAACATGACATTGAAAAGTTCAATGAATCTCAAAGGATCTAGGAGTTTCAATTCATTTAAAACTTAACCTTCTTTTCGTTTTTTATGGTGGAAATTGGTAAATCGTCATTTACCTACCTTCAAATGTTCTGCGAGTTGGATTACGGCATCCCTCTTCCAATTTGTAGGACATTGTGTTGGGTCCTAGCCTTAATATCTCATTTGGGTGTTTTATTAAGGACTCAATCATCTAAACTTGAATTTTCTTCCGTTTCATAGATGTCAAAGTCTGACAACTATGGTCTTCCTAAATCCGTTGGAAAAAGTTTTCCACGTGAAGATGATGTTCCACGATTGTATTGTGGAAATGGAAATCATGCTTCATTTTCTCCACCTCCTCCAATAATTCTCCCTGACCCACGTGTTCGAAGACTTGAAGAGTTCAAGGTCGCTCAAGCCCTATTGGCAAAAGATATGAAAATGGAAAGTCTATATGTGCTCATGTCTTGGATAAAAGGTTACATATTGATAGATTGGGATTGTTAAGTGTCGATGTTTAAAGGAAGTTGGTTGTTGAGTTGGTTCTTCAGTCACTCCCCGAATCATATGGTAAGTTCGTTAGAGAGTACTATATGATGGAGCACGACATGACTCTTATTGATTTGACTTATTTGCTTATTGTTGTTGAATCAGAAATGATTTGGCGCACTGGTCAACAAATTTGTCTGGTAAATCAATATCCCAACCCTCTATGGGCAATGGTGACATTGGAAGTCCAAAAAAGTTTTCTCTACGCAAGAGAAAGGATGAGTCTGAGATAGTCTTGTGTACCATTCCATAAGAATCCATGTGTTTCTACTGCCAAAAGAAGGGGCATTGGTTACGAAGCTGCCCTAACTACCTGAGAGATCTAAGAGATGGGAGAGTCAAGATGTATGACTCTGCTTCAGGTAAAATCCACTATCTAACTCTATTAAGTTCCTATTTGGAGATTCTTAATACATGCTGTGATAAGATTACATTTCGACGTTTTGAAGGATCGAAGAAAGGAAAGGAAGCTTAAAGGAAGGAGCAAGCTGAGTCTGATCGCGAAGAAATGGATTTCGATCGCATGATTCAAGGATCAGATATTAAAGCTACTTCTTTAGAGTTAGGATAAATTGCTAAGTAATATTTACATAGTTTTCATTTGTAATCGCATTGTAAGGGAAATATTTTTCCGCAATAAAATAAATTTTGATTTATCTTATTTATGTTTCCTTGCGATGGATTTTATGAAAATTGGTGTTTCAATGGTTCTATTGTTAGCAATATTGTGAATGGATTTGACTCTTAGTTACGTTATTTGTGGTAATGTCGAAAATTTACCAAATGAGGAAAGTTTCTCATCACCCAAGTTTCAATTGGACAGAAACTTGGAATCATGCAACTGGTATTGTGTGATGACTGAGAACCTTCGTATTTGGGAAATTAAGACTAATTCCTTATTCACATAAGTATGGGAGTCAAGTGAAGGACTAGGATATCTGGTACACAATGTTGTGCACTGGTCAAGTCCACCACAGAGAACGATGAGTTTGTTCGTCATGATTTACTAAAAGTCTAGTAAACGTGATTATGCTTACAAGATTAAGCGTAATTCTGAATTATTGAAAAGTTTCAATGAATGGCAGAACGAATAAGAAGAATCAATGAAGGCAGAAAGATAAAAGGTTCTCCAATCTAAGAAGAAGGGAGAGTACTTTTGTATCATGTTTTACGATCGTCTTGGTTATTGTAGGAACCATATTACAATTCATTCTTTAAGGATACCTTAGTGCACTAGTTTGGCTAAGAAGAAGAATGGTGAATTGTGGAAATGGTTAAGTCAATAAGATGTATCGTACTTCGTTCCAAAATCAAGTTTTAGAGTCGTACTCCAAAATTGTGATTGGAGTGACATCACCTTAAGAAATTTAACACACTCATCAAATGTGAAGTAGGAAAATGTTTTCTTGCTCTTACACATTTGAAATTGGTAAGTTGTGATGTCTTGGATAAGACAAAGACCAACTAAATACCAAATTGTGTGTAGGTTTGTCTTGATAAAGACACACACTGACTCTTGAATATTTGTTTTGTCAAGAAACTTTTCTTGATAAGAGAATCTTATATGTTAAGAGGTCAGTGGGAGTCTAAAGATCTTCAAAGGTTTCAAGAACAAATCAAGAAGTAAACCTATTAAACACTAGCACACGACTTGAGGATTGTAACCTATCGTGTTGACAATTTTTTTTTCTGTGCCAATCCAGTTGAGTGATTATGCATATGAGTTCTATGAGTTCTCAATTGAATGCATAAGGGCAAACACCTTGATCAATGAAAGTACATTGACTGGAATAAGTGAGCTGCTAAATAACATGGAAGCAATGGTGGGACCCTTGATGGCAAGAAATTAAGAATGAACAAGTTCTGTCCATAAGAGGTTGAATTTGTCACAAACATTTTCTTACGATTATGCTTATGAAAAATTTGCATGGATAGGAACACATGCACCATAAAATCTAAGTGTCATAAGGTTTCTCTCCTTCATGAAAATGATTGTGAGGAAACGCTTTCACTAAGAGATATTTTAAGGAGATAGCTACTATGTAAATTGCGTTCTCAAATTCGATTATGATTACGGCATCCCTTTTCATAGTTCGAAATGTGAGATTTCGCAATTAGTTTGAACAATCGAGACTTATTGCTATAAGTTCTGGAATTGTTTAGACACACACGTGAGCTGTCTAAGGTAAGGTGTATGAGTTTGAGATGCTTATATAAAAGCTTATCAAAACATATCGTATTAGAAACAATGAACTTTAGAAGTCAATAAGTATTGTTTTCTAGAAGCTTAGCTGATTTCTGAATACGTGTCAAAGCTAGTGGGAGCATAAATGTTATGCTGGTATGGTAATAATCATCATGTTAGTGGGAGCATGATCATTATTTTAAGTATTGCAAGTTGGCAATATTAATTATAGAAAAACAAAAGTTTCACTTTACAAAGTTGCAGGGGTTGAAAAGTTGTTTTTGCTATAATTAAGGGAGAGGATGTTATACTACGTTTCCAATCTAAAAGTTTAGATCAAGAAATTTTAATTGAATTTAGTCAAAGTAATATTTATTAAATGCATTCTAAAATTTCGATTATGATTACGGCATCCCTCTTCATAGTTCGAATTTTGAGAACACGACAAATAGAAATATTATGGCAATATTATAGTAAAAGACTGGTAAAGTATCATTTCGTTGTAATATTCGACCGTTCTATAATTTTCCAAATGCCTAGGGCATTAAGAGGGAAAGAGGACTAGAATTCGGATTTGACTGAATTAGTTAAATCAACTGTCAAGGACAATCTAAGGTTCGCCAAGGATTGGTTGCTTATGAGCAGTTGGAAGTATAGTAACAAATGGACCATACTAGCATTATTATTATTAGATATGATTCTATTAGTAATGAGTTGTCAGATGGCAAATATAGAAGTGTTTCCATATGGGGAGTTTGACGTTAAGAATCTATATGTCTAGATTAGAAACTTTTATGCAAGAAGGATGTTCAAAGGAATGTACTTTGAATGTGAGACTTCGTGTCTATGGAATTGTCTTGCAACAATCTCCAATAGAGCACTTTGTAATTTCATTGGCAATAGTCTTTGTGACTTTGGTGCTATGACATTACAAAAGGACCGTTGCATAAAGTGTTAGAATCTAACATATTCTATAAGTGGGAAGAATTTGGTATTCTTACACTTGTGGTAAGGATTGGGAATTGTAAAATGAGTGTGATTGAAAATGTTATTCAATTATACTATTTCACAAAGTAAGGACCATAAGTAAACATAGTGTGCACGCTAAGAGTATGGGATAATTGTCGTTATAATTCAAGTAAGAAGTTGATTACCCGAAACAACAAATAACGAGTAACCAATATGGTGATTAAATAAAAGTGTTTTATTTATACTCAAAAGTTTGGGAGCATATAAGATTAGTATTATTCTTGTGTTTCAATTTGCATGTTTTGACTTCCTGAATAATAAGATTATTCGAACGTTCCACAGTCGCTCATACTTTGGGAGTAGGTATGAATGAAGATTGTCATGAATTGGTGTGTAAATTGTCTAAAGTGTATTAGACATAGCAAAAGTTTTGAGCATTGGATTAAACCCACGCTCACTTGGATCGCTTCATGGATTTTATCACGAGTGATTGGTGAGACGATAATATCTTATATTCTTGAAACCGAGATGTGTGAGTTGTATCTTGTGAGTCGGTTATACATTGATAATATGTAAACGCACCAGTAACTTGGTGTTATAAAACATATTGTTGTGTGTGATTCGGTGAGTGAGTACAAGCGAACATTGAGTCGAGGTTTATCCATTCCTTTTACCCAATGTAGGATAAAAAAGCAATATCTGTGGGCCCCTCGATGATTTAGTGATGATAAAGGAAAGTGCTCGGCCGGGCCAGAACTGATTTGATTTGTTCAATTAGTCAGTCGTCATAAATCAGAAATCGGGAAACAACACATAGACTGAGAGAATAATTTCAATCCATGTTTCACGTCTATATGATATCTAGAATGGAGGAATATATGATCCCTTATCTAAAGGACGTGTATCTGGTAAGATTAGAGTTGATAGCGGCTTTTGAAAGCTACGATTGCTGATCAGGATCTGAAGTCATACGCAGAATAGTTATTAGACTTATCCAAGTGGGAGACTGTTGGATTAGTGTCTAAGCCCATAACTATTTTGGTATGTATTTGACCCGATTGCGAGCATGGTCCTTTTGGGTTGCCTTCACTAAAGCAATTTGATAGGATGATTTATCGAGAAAAAGAATAATTATGATTTATTAATATATTATATGAATAATATATTAAAAGAGAAATCATATTATTTAATTAATAATAGTCAAGAATTAATGAGAATTAATTTTGTGACTAAAAGACATTAATTAAATAAAGGGGACTAGAACTGTCAACTGTGTGATAGTTGAATATTGGGCTAATGGACTCCACAGAGGATGGAGTGGATGAAATCTATGGGGAAACCCATTAGAATTCGTCTAAGGCCTCTAAAGAGGGAGTCCATGGGCCGCTTAGGGCCTAAGCAGTCAAATTAGGGTTTCCTTGTTAGATAACCCTAATAGCCTCACTATTTAAGGACCCCTAGGGCACCAAAAACGTGGCTAAGAGTTTCCTTAGGGTTTCTAGACGTTTTTTAAGTGCCTCTCCTCTTCTCCTTCTTCATCCTCTTGCTCTTGGTGTTTGTAAGCCATTAGAGGAGTGACATTTGTGACTCTAAGTTTTTAGAAGCCAATTACAAGAAGGAATAGATTGTTATTACTACATAACAATCTAGGTAAGATCTAAACCCTATTCTTATGTTAATATTGATTATCACATGCTAGATCTAGGGTTCATGGCTTTGGATGATTATTGCATGTTCATTAGACAAACTAGATCCAAAGCTTTAGGGTTTGTATGTACACCATAGGAATGTTGTAGTTCTCATAACCCATTAGTTTTCTCATATTCCAGATCATCAAGATGCTTGTTTGTATACTGCAGCTTTACCGAAAGAACCTTGGTTGTCGTAGTCTTCTCAGCCAATTTATATATAAGATTGTTTTTTGCTGCAAGATCATTATCAAAATTTTCAATCTTCGAAAAAAAAAATTAATTCAATTCAGTGTTGTCTTGTTTGATCTCGGAACGGACAAGGGAAAGAGCTTCATTTTTAGCCTGCAAGGAAGTCCGAAACCCTGTAATAACTTTGTTCATAGCTTCAGTGTTGGAGTCAGTAGAGTTTCTGAACTCAGCCATAAAGGACCTAACATTTTGGTGTAGTTTTTCGACTTTTTCGGTCGTTTCTAAAATAGTTTTCTCTGAAACTTGAATTGCCTTGGTCGAGGCTTCAAGGACTTTCACATTTTCCTTCGTTAGCATCTCCACATTAGCTTGATGCGATTTCAGCATGTACTCATAGTCAGATGAGGAATTAGAAGACTCTAACAGAGAATCCAACTTCTCATTAAGCTGTTTAAATTGTCCTTCTGTCTTCGGGGCTTCATCATCATCACTGGTTTGGTTGATGGTGAAAGGGCTGAAAACAAAGTTTGTGAAGTTTTCTTGATCATCCCCAAAAAGAATATCAATATCAGAATCGAAGGTGGGAGAAGCTGTAGAGGTGGCTGGTTCCTCTGTCACACCAATGTTGGCATCTTCCCCCATATCAGATATGTTGACATGAATACCTCAAGTGTGTACCTCCTCCGAAACGGACTTGATGACAGTGACTTCTGGTGTGCTTGTGATTGTAGAAGTAGGAGGAACAATGGAATCAGTAAAGATAGGTGTAGAAAAAGGAATAGAGATTTGTGGAAGAGAAACACCCACATAAATCTTCGATGGTAGTGGAGCAATGGACTTCTGGTGTGCTTGTGATTGTAGAAGTAGGAGGAATAATTGTAGTGGTCATCTGAAAGAAATCAGAAAAGGGAGTAGAAGAAGTAGGTGGAGTAGATACATTCAGAATTGGTTCAGTTGGAGTTGGTTCCGAAGTAGACACTGTTTCTTCTACCTCGTTCCGAACAGTAGCATCATCCTAAATGTTAGTATGAGTTCTGGATTCCGAAGCCTCCTGAACAACCGGAGATGGTGATATCGGTTTTCTTGCTTGTTTTTTAACCTTTTTGGAGTTTTCACCACTTCGGAAGGGGCAGCTTTTGCTTTTCTCTTTCCTCCCCTCTTTGGTTTGTTTGCTTCCTCTATTGCCTTCCGAAGTTCATCTGACATTGGGCGAACACCAGATGTAGGCTCCTTGCGATACTCATTCACAATCGCATTATCAGAAGGGACTTTTCCTAATATTGCTTCCGGAATAGAACCCACAAAAGCGAACTTGGTTGGGTAAGACATCATGAAAGTCAAAGTCTGAAGAATCGGAATAGCAGCTACGATTGAATCAGGCACCAGGGGAACCTTGTAACGAGTCTGGGCACATTTGACTATTACGGACCAAAATCGAGCACACGAGATCTCCATATTATGATTAGTGGAAGAAGCACTCTGAATAAGCTGAGTCCATAAAATTGAACCATAACCAAGATTGATGTCGTGGTAGATACCGTATATAATGGTGTAGAATAGCTTGCTTGCGCTGTCAGATCCAACAAATTGTTCAGAAAAACTCTTGAACAGAATAGTGAAGAGCCCGTTCCACACAGGAGGAAGAAAGGGCTTCCTAAACTTTGACAAAGGAGATATGTCTCCAATATATCCCATCTGGTGAAACATCTCAATGAGTTCAGTAGTGGAGATTGATTCTGGATCGACGAGTCCTTCAGAAGAAGCAAGCCCTAGAATTCTGCAATAACGGGCTTTGTTGATCGAGGTCCTATTAGTGGAAACCTCGAAGGTAATGATTCCATCAGCTTGAATGTAGGTGGCAGAAGAATACGCCTTTGAAAGATGGACCAGAGGAACCGATTCTGCCATGGTTAGTGCTTGAGCCAGTGGCCAGAACCTTAAACATTCAATCATCGACCTTAGGACTTCATGGTAGCGAGAAGAGTCAAGATCAAGGATGAGATTTTGACTTGGCTTGACGTTCAGCATGACGACAGATGTTGATTGATTAGCGGATGAAGAGGTTTCAGATGATCTAAGCTTTGAGGAAGACGATGAACAATAGAGAGAAAAGCGTTTTCGCTTTGAAATCATGTGAGCGGTGAGAGAAAACAAACTGTCAAGAACCCTTATATACATCATGTGATGAGTGGTGAGAGAAAACCACCAATTGACGTTCCATTATCGCGTAAAAGTAGCCTGGGATAGCGTGAAAGCCCATCATGTGTCAGACCGGTGTAACTGACATGCATGATGTCAAGGATTTGAAAAAGAAGCGCCTGATTTGAATCCTTATCCCCAATAAAGCCACCGTTTCAGTTTCAATTCATTCAGAATTAGCACCCAATCCATGAAGACCAGTTCTCTGAATTAAAATTAATCATTCGGAATTAGAACCAGACTTTGAAAAATCATAAATATTTTTGTGCAAGAGTGTGCCAAAGAAAAAGAAATAAATCAAAGTATATTTATGGGATTCAGTGATGTCAAATAAAATTTACATGAAATCAGGTCGATCCCGGGCAATGATTTCTTCCTTCTGAGTCAAGATAGACTCTGAAGAGCTTGTGTGGCATCCCGTTGAATTACGATCATCTACTTGTTAAGAAATAGTGAAAGGCTTTTTTTAAGTAGGCTGCAAGGGTGGCTTAAGCTTCAACCAAATTCCGAAACTTGACATAAGTCCAAAAATCTGAGAGAAGTACTTGTTTGACTAGTGTAGCCATAAGAACAAGTATGCTTTGGAAGTTATTTAAGTGGCTGGATATTAAGGAAATCTCAAAAAAAAAATTGGACCTTATGGGAAGAAATGTCTTAGGTTGAGAACATTTCATTAAGATCACTCAAAAAGAAAAATGAGATTTCACACAATAATCGTACAAACCAAAAGGTTTTATTCATCAATTCCTTGGTGAAAAAATCTAGAATATGCAATTGTTCACCGTCAATTCAGAAATGGGTTTCGAATTTTGGGTCTCACTCAAAATCATGGTGTAACAACGTAAATTTTCAAAACAATTTTTCATTTTTAAATCATACTTTCAATCACACAATAATCACAAAAACATAATGTATCCACTGTGTCATAACAAAACATGTCCCAAAATCTCAATAACATAACTCTATCAGTGTGTACGGATCATGTCGGCGCCTTCCCGCGATCCTCGCTAGTACCTGAAACACATAACACAACAACTGTAAGCATAAATGCTTAGTGAGTTCCCCAAAATACCACATACCACACATACGCCTTTCCAGGCCATAACCCTGTAGGATCCTCCGATCCATGTGTCTCAGGGGACTTCCGTCCCGAATCCCGGTAGACCTTCCGGTCCTACCCGTATCGACCTTCCGGTCCATAACCCCTTGACCTTCCGGTCCATATCATCTTGACCTTCCGGTCCGTATCATCTTGACCTTCCGGTCCTTACCATACATAACATACATAGCACATACATATCACATAACCGCATATAACACATACATCTCATAGCATACAAGACCTTCCGGTCACACATAAGTACCCTTCCAGGTACAGTATAGTGAGAAGACTCACCTCAATGAAGTCGGATAAACTCTCGTGCTCAACGTCCCGACTTAGCCTCCTCCTATTATTTAAATAACATCCCCGATCAATATTCTCTCATGATCTCATCTCTACAGATTAGGTAGAAGGCCATTCTACCCTTCCCTGAACTCTCCTGAATCAGTCTTGACCAGAACCCTAAAGTCAACGAAAGTCAACGGTCAAACTTTGACCCGACTCGTTGAGTGCACAAGGGCGACTCGGCGAGTCCATGCGGGTCCTCTGAATCCTTTCAGCCTCTCTTGGCTCGTCGAGTCATTCTTCCACTCGACGGGTTACACCTGTCACGAATCGCGGGGCAACACCGACTCGACTCGTCGAGTCCACTTATGGACTCGACGAGTTGCCTCCATGTTCATACTCAAATGACCTCCTAAGGTCAGATCTGCTTCCCTAACTATCAGATCTACCCTTCAAGTGCTCAATTGTCACGTAAAGGTGCAACCTTTACGTGCATGCAACCCACATCAAGCCACAAATGGTGAAATAACTCTAAAAATGGCAACCTAGTCCCCAATCTCTCATTTGCTTGCATAAAGCTTAGGGATAATGACTCTATGGACCTCTCATGGTCTAGATCTGATGCTATTAACACAAAGGGGACTTCATACTCACTAGATCTTACATAAAATGGAGGTAAAAACCCTAAAATCATGAAATCTATCATATCAACACGAAATGGAAAGGATTATACCTCCAGAGATGAACTCTCAAGATGATTAGCCAAGATCCAAGCTCCCTTCACGCTCTAGATGGGTGTTTCCTTCTTCCTTCTAGCAAAACTACACCAAAAGTGATGTATTACCCTCTTCTTGCTCTCAACTCTCCTACTGCTCTCTCTAGGGTTTCTCTGTGGTGCATTGGCCGCAAATGGAGGCCATAAAGGCCTTTAAATAGGGAACAAGCCTGGGAATTTAGGGTTTCAATTAACAGCGCGGACTCGCCGAGTCCACCCTTCCTGACTCGTCGAGTCCGTTCATTAATCCAGTCAGCACACGCGCTCCTACTCGACGATTCTACGTCTCAACTCGTCGAGTCCTTCATTAAATCAGACAAGAAATGCGCGATCCTACTCGGCGAGTCTGAGCACCTACTCGCCGAGTCCTTCCCTAAAACTCAAGATAAATACTTAAAATAAGATACCTGGGAATCCGGATGTTACAATTCTCCCCCACTAGAATCAGACTTCGCCCTCGAAGTCTTGCTCCGCAAACAACTCTGGATGCTGCTCCCGCATCTCCAACTCCGGCTCCCAAGTCAGCTCGGACCCTCTCCGATGTTGCCACTGGACCTGCACCAGGGGCACCTCCTTGTTCCTCAGAACCTTGATCTTCCGATCCATAATCTCCACTGGCCTCTCAACATAATTCAGGCTCGCATCGACCTGAATATCTCCTAATGGCACCACCGCCGACACGTCGGCTATACACTTCCTCAACTGAGACACGTGGAAGGTATCATGAATCTGGCTCAGCTCCGCAGGTAGCTCCAACCGATATGATACCCTGCCCACCCTCGCGGTCACCCTGAACGGACTGATGTATCGGGGCCCCAGCTTGCCCCTCTTCCTGAATCGGATCACCCCTTTCCAAGGAGACACCTTCAGGAGTACGAAGTCTCCCACCTGGAACACTAGCTCGGATCGTCGCCTATCCGCATAACTCTTCTGACGACTCTAAGCCGTCAATAACCTCTGTCTAACCTGCTGTATCTGCTCTGTCGTCTGAAGCACTATCTCAGTGCTACCCATCACACGCTGCCCTACCTCTCCCCAGCAAACGGGAGTCCGACACCTCCTCCCATACAACAACTCGAAGGGAGGCATACCAATACTCGAATGGTGGTTGTTGTTGTAGGAAAACTCAGCCAACGGCAAGTACGTGTCCCAACTTCCTCCGAAGTCCAACACACATGCTCGAAGCATGTCCTCGAGTGTCTGAATCGTCCTCTCACTCTGCCCGTCCGTCTGGGGGTGGTAACCGGTACTGAAATGCAGCCTCGTACCTAACTCTTCATGGAACTTCTTCCAGAACCTGGAAGTGAAACGTACATCTCGGTCTGACACAATCGAGATCGGCACTCCATGCCGCGATACCACCTCCCTCACATACAACTTTGCCAACCTCTCAGCAGAAGAGCTCTCACTGATAGCAAGAAAATGCGCGCTCTTCGTCAGCCGATCGACGATCACCCAAATTGCATCGACACCCCTCGCGGTCCTCGGCAATTTGGTGATGAAATCCATAGAAATATGTTCCCACTTCCATTGGGGAACCTCAAGTGGCTGCAACTTGCCATGCGGAAGCTGGTGCTCGGCCTTAACCCTACGATAGGTCAAGCACCTCTCAACAAACCATGCTACATCCCTCTTCATATAGGGCCACCAATAGTCCTTCTTCAGGTCCGAATACATCTTAGTGGCCCCGGGATGGATCGAGAAACTCAATATGTGCGCCTCCTCCATTAAAGTGGTGCGCGTCCCGCCTGCATACGACACCCAAATCCGACCCTGAAAGGTTATAAGCCCACGACTATCGGTAACAAACTCAGGCACCTGCCCAATTACCTGCTCTCTCTTGCGGTTCTCCGGTCTCACGGCCTTTGCCTGGGCCTCCCGAATGGTGTCCAACACCGGAGTAATAACTGTCAATCGCATACAAGTGTCTCGAATCGGGGCAGTCTCCGCCCTACGACTCAGCGCATCAGCTACAACATTAGCTTTGCCCGGGTGGTACAGGATCTCACAATCGTAATCCTTTACCACGTCCAACCATCTCCTCTGGCGCATATTCAGGTTGGGCTGATCCATCACATACTTCAAACTCTTGTGGTCCGTGTATATGGTACACCGAACCCCATACAAATAGTGACGCCAGATCTTGAGGGCGACCACCACTGCCCCCAACTCCAGATCGTGGGTGGGATACCTCGTCTCATGAGGCTTCAGCTGCCTCGATGCATACGCTATCACATGCCCCCTTTGCATAAGCACCGCACCCAACCCGATATTGATGCGTCACAATACACCACAAAGTCCTCCATCCCTTCCGGGAGGGCTAACACAGGGGTTTCGCATAACTTCTGGCGAAGTGTCTCAAACGAGGTCTGCTGCTCCGGACCCCATGAAAAAGCAACACCCTTCCGGGTCAACCTGGTGAGAGGCACGGCGATCTTGGAGAAATCTCTGATAAATCTCCGATAGTAGCCGACCAATCCTAGAAAGCTCCTGATCTCGGTGGGAGATCTCGGCACCTCCCAACTCATCACTGCCTCAATCTTGGCCGGATCGACCAATATCCCCTTCTGATTAATGAGATGCCCCAAGAACTGGACCTCTCGCAACCAGAAGTCACACTTGGAGAATTTGGCGTACAACCTCTCCGATCTCAAAACCCCGAGGATCTCCCTCAAATGCTCCTCATGCTGCTCTCAAGACCTCGAATACACCAGAATATCATCAATGAACACGATCACCGATCGGTCCAACATCGGTCTGCACACCCTGTTCATGAGATCCATGAACGCTGCCGGTGCATTGGTGAGCCCAAAAGGCATCACCACAAACTCGTAATGCCCATAACGAGTTCTGAACACCGTCTTCTGGATATCCTCGTCACGCACTCTCATCTGATGATATCCAGACCTCAGATCAATCTTGGAGAACCAAGACGCTCCCTGCAACTGATCGAACAAATCGTCGATCCTCGGTAATGGGTAACGGTTCTTGACCGTCAACTTGTTCAACTCCCCGTAATCAATACACATCTGGTGTGAACCAACCTTTTTCTTGACAAAAAGGATCGGCGCTCCCCATGGCGAGCTACCCGGTCGAATAAACCCCTTCCCCAGCAGCTCCTGAAGCTGTGAGGATAACTCATGCATCTCTGGCGGCGCAAGGCGATAAGGCGCTGCCCCCGGAATCAAATCGATGCGAAACTCCACCTGCCTCTCGGGAGGCACACCCGTCAACTCCTCAGGAAACACATCCGGGAACTCACGCACTATCGGCACATCATCAACCGAACTTGGCCCCTCGGCGGCCACTCGTGAATCCATCACATATGCCACAAACCCGCTACAGCCATGCTGTAAACTTTGTCTCGCTCTGGCGACTGAACAAAACCTCGACCCACATCGGGTACCCTCGCCGTACACCGTAAGTACTCCCCCACTAGGGTCTCGTATCGTCAACAACTTTCGCTCGCAGTCTATGACAGCGCCAAATCGGCTCAACCAATCCATGCCCACTATGACACACACGTCCCTCATCGCTATCGGGACCAGATCTATCGGGAACTCAACACCGAAGATCTCGAGTACACATCCTCGAATCACATCCGTAGCATACACCGCTCGCTCATCAGCTATGGAAACTCGTAGAGGTCGACTCAACGCCTCTCATCGGCTACTGATGTGTCGACTAAACGCTATCGACACAAATGATCGACTCGCACCCGAGTTAAATAACACTAAGGCAGGTACATAACTCACAAGAAAAGTACCTACGCATATCGTAATATAAGCACACCATCTCAACTCAGCATAAATAAATAAAGAATACATACCAGCTGCAACATCGGGCGCAGCGCGGACCTCCTCCGCTGTCAACTGGAAAGCTCTCCCACGAGCCTTCGGTGCCTCGGCCTTCGCTGGCCGAATCTCAGTAGCCCTAGCAGCAGGTGCAGATCCCTGTGCTGATCTCTGATGTAGCTACGGGCACTCGGCCTTCCGATGGCTAGTCTGGTTGCAATGAAAGCAAACCATAAATCCCTTGGGGTAATCCTTGGCGATATGCCCCTCCTTGCCACATTTGTAGCAAGCACCTGATCAACAGACCCCATCATGTCCCTTGCCGCACTTCCCACAAGTGCGGCCCTACTGGCCTCCAGATCTCGTATCAGCGGACTTGGCCCGCTTGGCTGCCGGCTGAGACTGTGTTGGCCGCCGATCCATCCTCTGAGACTCGACCTCCTCCCTGGCTTGAGTCTCCAACTCAATCTCCCTCTTCCGGGTATTTGCCTGGAGCTCAGCAAATGTCCGGTAAGTCGAGTTCGACACGAACTCCCGAATATCCCTCCTCAATACGCCCAAATACCGGCTCATGCATGCCTGCTCAATAGACACCTGCTCAGGGCAGAACATCGCCCTCTCATGAAACTTCCTGGTAACCACAGTAACAGAATCAGTACCCTGCTTGAGGGTCAAGAACTCCTGTGCCAGCCGTTCCCTCTCCACCGGGGGGACATAATCGTCTCTGAACATAGCGGTGAACCCCTCCCAGGTCACCTCTGAAATCTCCTTAAGAGCGAAGCTCGCTGTCACAAACTTCCACCAATCCTTCGCCCCCAAGCGAAGCTGGTTCAGCGCGAACCGTACTCTCAGATGCTCCAGACATGAACACGTATAGAAGCATCCCTCAATGTCAGAAATCCACCTCATCGCAGCGATCAGATCCTGCGTCCCGTCAAACTCTGGTGGCTTCGTGTTGTCGAACTCTTGAAGCAACAACGAGTCACCTCCCTGAGGTCTGGCAGCAGCTACTGTTGCAATAGCTGCAGCAGCCGCAGTCTCGGTCACCGCTACATACCGCTCATCAAAAGTCTCAATCAATGTGGTCTTGATAGACCCAAACATCTTCGGAATCTCGGCTCGAATCGCCGCTGCCACCTCATCGTGGATCATCTGACGAAGCTCCTCGTCACTCACGCCGCTCGCCTCAGGTCTGTGGCATGTCCCAACCATGATGTCTTTGAAATACAACATAATAATATCAGAGACTCGCTCGAGCATACTCGCACTCGATAACTCAACCCTACTCTTTCCTTAGTACCCAAAGGATTCTTACCTAGAGTGCGCACTGCTCCGGTGTCTTCAGTAGTACGACCGTACACACCGCATCAGTATTCACCCGAAGTCCTCCTCCTTGGATCCCAGATCACAAGTACCTTATATCTCACTGGCATAGGCTACCCTTCGGTAGACCTCTCATCAGCTCCTCACTGCTACCTACTCGCTCTCAAGCATCACATAGCAGCAAAATCCTTCATAGGCTAAGGCATCACAAATCAGGCCACTCTAGTCCTAATATGAATACCTAGCCTACTCTCGCATGCATATCATATCATAACATATCTCATAACACATAATGTAAGGGTATTTTGGGAAATCACCGTTCAGGCGCTGGCTGATCGTACACACTGCTTCCTTCTGCCTTTCTCAAAATCTTTTACTCTTTTAGAAAAATTGTTTATTTTATGAAAAACTTTCTCAATTCCTCAGTTTGAGTTCAGATTTATCCGAAGATGCACCCGAATCCCTCAAACCAATGCTCTGATACCAACTTGTAACAACGTAAATTTTCAAAACAATTTTTCATTTTTAAATCATACTTTCAATCACACAATAATCACAAAAACATAATGTATCCACTGTGTCATAACAAAACATGTCCCAAAATCTCAATAACATAACTCTATCAGTGTGTATGGATCATGCCGGCGCCTTCCCGCGATCCTCGCTAGTACCTGAAACACATAACACAACAACTGTAAGCATAAATGCTTAGTGAGTTCCCTAAAATACGACATACCACACATACGCCTTTCCAGGCCATAACCCTGTAGGATTCTCCGATCCATGTGTCTCAGGGGACTTCCGTCCCGAATCTCGGTAGACCTTCCGGTCCTACCCGTATCGACCTTCCGCTCCATAACCCCTTGACCTTCCGGTCCATATCATCTTGACCTTCCGGTCCGTATCATCTTGACCTTCCGGTCCTTACTATACATAACATACATAGCACATACATATCACATAACCGCATATAACACATACATCTCATAGCATACAAGACCTTCCGGTCACACATAAGTACCCTGCAGGTACAATATAGTGAGAAGACTCACCTCAATGAAGTCGGATAAACTCTCGTGCTCAACATCCCGACTTAACCTCCTCCTATTATTCAAATAACATCCCCGATCAATATTCTCTCATGATCTCATCTCTATAGATTGGGTAGAAGGCCATTCTACCCTTCCCTGAACTCTCCTGAATCAGTCTTGACCAGAACCCTAAAGTCAACGAAAGTCAACGGTCAAACTTTGACCCGACTCGTCGAGTGCACAAGGGCGACTCGGCGAGTCCATGCGGGTCCTCTGAATCCTTTCAGCCTCTCTTGGCTCGTCGACTCATCCTTCCACTCGACGGGTTACACCTGTCACGAATCGCGCGGCAACCCCGACTCGACTCGTCGAGTCCACTTATGGACTCGTTTAGTTGCCTCCATGTTCATACTCAAATGACCTCCTAAGGTCAGATCTGCTTCCCTAACTATCAGATCTACCCTTCAAGTGCTCAATTGTCACGTAAAGGTGCAACCTTTACGAACATGCGACCCACATCAAGCCACAAATGGTGAAATAACTCTAAAAATGGCAACCTAGTCCCCAATCTCTCCTTTGCTTGCATAAAGCTGAGGGATAATGACTCTATGGACCTCTCGTGGTCTAGATCTGATCCTATTAACACAAAGGGGACTTCATACTCACTAGACCTTACATAAAATGGACGTAAAAACCCTAAAATCATGAAATCTATCATATCAACACGAAATGGAAAGGATTATACCTCCAGAGATGAACTCTCAAGATGATTAGCCCAGATCCAAGCTCCCTTCACGCTCTAGATGGGTGTTTCCTTCTTCCTTCTAGCAAAACTACACCAAAAGTGATGTATTAACCTCTTCTTGCTCTCAACTCTCCTACTGCTCTCTCTAGGGTTTCTCTGGGGTGCATTGGCCGCAAATGGAGGCCATAAAGGCCTTTAAATAGGGAACAGGCCCGAGAATTTAGGGTTTCACTTAACAGCGCGAACTCGCCGAGTCCACCCTTCCCGACTCGTCGAGTCCGTTCATTAATCCAGTCAGCACACGCGCTCCTACTCGACGAGTATACGCCTCAACTCGTCGAGTCCTTCATTAAATCAGACATGAATTGCGCGATCCTACTCGGCGAGTCTGAGCGCCTACTCGCCAAGTCCCTCCCTAAAACTCAAGATAAATACTTAAAATAAGATACCTGGGAATCCGGATGTTACACATGGTGATAACGATTTGAAGATCATCAACATAGAAGTTGTGTAACCATAAACTTTATTGGTAAATGCTGTGAGTCTCAAGGGTTACATATATGAATGTGAAGTTTGATGGAGAAATTTGAGATTGGTTCCAAAGGAGAAAGTCTGCTAAATATCGATGACAAAGCAGTCAACTCTTAACTCAATGTGAGAAGAGTAAGGTAGCTCGATGACTTATGTGAATTATCAGCCTAATTGGGAGGAAACAATCGGAATGAAAGTTTCATTAAGGCATCAAAAATAGAGTCTTAGAGGCTTGAGACAACATGCAACAACATGCTTCTAGGGACACTTAGCTAGTACATATATTTGGAATTATACCTGCCCCATCATTCGGAATTGAGATAATGAAGAATATGTACCTGAGAAATGAATGATTATAAAAGTAAAATATTTTTTGTATTTTAGATTTTCTGAAAAATGATAAAACATAAATAACGAAAAATATTTTTGCGATTTTTGGATTTTCTGAAAATATATGAAAAACAGAAAATAAATAAAAATATATTTTTGTGATTTTTTGGATTTTCTGTAAACAAATGAAAAATAGAAAATAAATAAAATATTTCTGTGATTTTTGGATTTTTTGAAAACAAATGAAAAACAGAAAATAAAGAAAAATATTAAAGAAAATAAATTCAGAAGCACAAATGAAAAGTAACTTCCAAACCATTCCGATGCTCGGAATCAATCGGAAGATACTTAATATACAAACGATACATAAGAATTCTGCAACCTTGATGAATAGTGGATTTTAAACCATTCCGAAGCTCATAACCAATCAGAATTTTGGAAATGAATTTTGAATCATTCTGAAGCTCGAAACCATTTAGAATATGAGTAGTAATTTCCAATTATGAAAGGGTTTCAGAACTGAGTCCGCTTCGATCATGCCTAGCCCTTGTAAAATTCGATTGAAAGTCGTTTCAGGTAAGGCCTTAGTGAATATATCATCCAGTTGATCATAGGATCTAACAAAGTGTACTTCAACGTTTCCATCCTCTACATGATCCTTTATAAAATGATATCTTAGTGCAATATGTGTCGTCTTTGAGTGTTGTACTGGATTATGGCAGATTCTGATTGCGCTTTCTAAATCACAATATTCTTTTCATGTTGATCCCATAGTCCCTAAGCTGATTCTGAATCCACACAACTTGGGAAGTGCATGATGCAGCTGCGATGTATTCAACTTCTGTAGTAGATAAAGAGACACGAGTCTGGTTCTTGGATTGCCAACTCACAAGTTTTCCATCTAGAAACTGACCTCCCCTAGATGTGCTTTTACGATCAAGTCCACATCCACCAAGATCTGCATCAGAATATGCTTGCACAAAGAATCCGGAACTAGAAGGATACCAAATTCCGAGAGAGGTGGTTCTTTTGAGGTATCGAAATATGTTCTTCACCGCAATCATATGTGTTTCACGGGGATTCGCTTAAAACCTGGTACAATAACATACATCAAACATAATATCAGGACGACTCGTTGTTAGATATATTAAAGATCCAATCATTTGGAGATATAGAGTGATATCATCTTCTGGCTTGTCCAAGGATGGTGTAAGCTTCGTTCCGAATGCCGTTGGAACCTTGACCTTTGAATCACCCACCATTCCAAATTTCGCAACCAAGGTCTTCGTGTAGGCTTCTTGGTTGATAAATATACCCTCGAAACTCTGTCTAATGTTTAAACCAAGGAAAAAGTTAATTGGACCGATTGAACTCATTTCAAATTTAGTTTCCATCAGTTTTTGGAATTCAGCAGTTAATTTAGGATTAGTGGATCCGAAAATGATGTCATCAACATAGATTTGAACGATCGTTAAATGGTCACCATCTTTCTTACGAAAGAAGGTTGGGTCAACCGAACCTTTTTTAAATTTTGATTGTTTTGAGAAAACGAGTAAGGGTTTCATACCATGCATAATGTGCTTGTTTCAGACCATACACAACCTTACCCAATGTATAACAATGATTTGGATAGTTTTCATTAATAAACCTGGTGGTTGTTCCACATAGACCGTTTCCTCGAGTTCACCATTCAGAAATGCACACTTCACATCCATTTGAAAAACTTCAAAATTTTTGTGAGCGGCATATGTAAGAAAGATCCAAACAGATTCAAGTCTTGAAACCGGTGCAAACATCTCTTCATAGTCTATACCTTCCTCTCGGAAGTATCCTTTCACAACCAGTTGTGCCTTGTTGGGAATCACATTACCTTCCTTATCCAATTTATTCTGAAACACCCATTTGATTATGACGACTGAGGCATCCTTCAGAGTAGGAACTAGTCTCCAAACTTTTTTTTTCTCTCAAATTCATTGATTTCTTCCTGCATATCTTGAACCCAATCTACATGATCAAGAGCAATCTTTATAGTTTTAGGCTCAATTTTAGAGATGAACGAGTTAAACATGCAAAATTCCATTTTTGAAAATAATGCAATTTGTTTTGCTTTTTGTTGTGCCCTTGTAAAAAATCCTAAAGATGATTCTCCGATCACTTGAGAATTTGGATGATCTTTAGTCCATTTTGTCATAGGTGGATAACGTGGATCATAGGCTGGATCGACTTCGGCAAAAACTTCATCATACTCCGATTGCACATCAGAATCATTATTTTCATTCTCTCCCTGGAAGTTTGCATATGGCCCATCATGTTGAATCGGATCCTCCCCCTGGAAATGAGCATCATTATTGGGACTCGAAGATGAGCTCTCCCTCTGGAATGGAGCATCAGAAGGTTGTGGTGGATTGGGGAATTCTGAAGCATTCAGAATTGGTGACTCATGAGAAGTCTCGATATTTTCTACAGCTTCATCAACTATCTTCTTCAGTTCATTTGTAACGACGTAAATTTTAAAACATTTTTTTTTCATTTTTCAAGCATAATAAAACTCATATAATATTCTCAAAATCTCATGTATCAAATGTTATCACAATAAACATATCCCAGAATCTCAACACATAATCCTCTGCCAGTGTGTACAGATCATGCTGGCGCCTTCCCGCGATCCTCACTGGTACCTGAAACATATATCACATAACACGGTAAGCATAAATGCTTAGTGAGTTCCCCAAAATACCACATACATCACATAAGTCACTCGAGGCTATAACTCGATATGACCCTCCGGTCAATGTGTCTCAGTGGGACCCTCTAGTCCCATAGCTCGTTGGACCCTCCAGTCCGGTCTAGCTCGTTAGACCCTCTGGTCCGGTCTAAATCGTTGGACCCTCTGGTCCGGTCTAAATCGTAGGACTCTCCGTTCCGGTCTATATAACACATAACATACATATATCACAATGTACATAAACTCAAACATACACATAACACATAAGACCCTCCGGTCTGCACATAGTTACCAATCTAGGTAATGTATAGTGAGAAGACTCACCTCGGATAATCTCGGAAAGTCTCGAACTCAAATCATTGATCAAGCCTCCGCCTAATCACATAAAGTAATTATCTCCAATTAATACGACTCTCAAAGGCTAGACTAGTCCCTCCCTATATTCTCTCAGAAGGGGAAAAGGCCATTTTACCCCTCCAATGGTCCAATGTCTAAATGTTGACCAAACCCTAAAAGTCAACTCCAGTCAACGGTCCAACTTTGACCAGACTCGTCGAGTGCACTCGAGTGACTCGGGGAGTCCATGCGTGTCCTCTGAATCCTCCTAAGGCCTCACTCGACTCGTAGACTTAACCTTTCTCTCGACGGGTTACCACTGATAACGAATCGTGGTGCAACACAATCCGACTCGTCGAGTCCTCTCATGGACTCGACGAGTTTCTTCCATGAGAATGCTCAAACGACCTTCTAAGGTCAGATCTGTTTCTCTAACTTATAGATCTGACCTTCTAAGACCCAAAAGTCATGTAAAGGTCTGAACTTTATGTTCATGCATCGCACATATGGCTCTATTTGATGAAATAGCTCTTAAAATGGAATCCTAGGCTCATTATTCTCATGTAACATCATAAAGCTTGATTGTTGGGACACTCTGGACCTCTCAAGGTCCAGATCTAAAGTCTATTCCTCAATGGGACTTCACATGCTCCATATTCCAACTAAAGAAAGGGTAAAGAAACCCTAGATTCAAGAGATCTACTTTATACACGAAAATAGGCATGGATTCATACCTCAACAACAACCTTTGGTGCAGTAATGGTAGGTATGTGCTCCTCAATCAGCCTAGCTTGAATCCCCTCTCTCCTTCTTGTAAGAATGCACTAAAGGTGATGCAATTAGCTCCTTCCCTCACTCTCTATGCTCTCTGGTTCATTAGGGTTTCTCAAGGTGGTGTGTGGCCGCAATGAGGGCCATAAGGACCCTTAAATAGGGCACATGCCCGAAGATTTAGGGTTTCTGTCTACAGGGCGGACTCATCGAGTCGACTCGCCGACTCGTTGAGTCCATTCATTAATCCTAGTCAGTAGTCGCGATCCTACTCGACGAGTTTAGGAGTCAACTCGTCGAGTCCCTCTCCTTAACTAAAAAATAAATACTTAATTTATGATACCTGGAAATCCGGATGTTACAATTCTCCCCCACTAGAATTAGACTTCGGCCTCGAAGTCTCACTCTGCAAACAACTTTGGATGGTGCTCCCGCATCTCCATCTCCGGCTTCCAAGTCAGCTCGGACCCTCTCCGATGTTGCCACTGGACCTGAACCAGGGGCACCTCTTTGTTCCTCAAAACCTTGATCTTCCGATTCAAGATCGCGATCGGCCTCTCAATGTAATTCAGACTCGCGTCCACCTGAATATCCTCTAGCGGCACAATCATCGTCTCATCGACTATACACTTCCTCAACTGGGATACATGGAAGGTATCATTGATCTGACTCAACTCCTCGGGTAGCTCCAGACGGTGTGCTAGCTTACCGACCCTCACGGTCACCTTGAACGGACCAATGTATCGGGGCCCCAGCTTGCCCCTCTTCCTGAATCAGATCACTCCATTCCAAGGAGATACCTTTAGGAGTACGAAATCTCCAACCTGGAACTTGAGCTCGGATCGCCGCCTATCCGCATAATTCTTTTGACGGCTCTGGGCTGTCAGTAACCTCTGTCTGACCTGCTGTATCTGCTCATTCGTCTTAATCACTATCTCAGTGCTACCTATCACCCGCTGTCCTACCTCTCCCCAACAGATGGGGGTCTGACACCTCCTCCCATATAAAAGCTCAAAGGGAGGCATACCAATACTCGAATGGTGGCTGTTGTTGTAAGAAAACTCAGCCAAAGGTAGGTATGTGTCCCAAATTCCACCGAAGTCCATAACACATGCTCAAAGTATGTCCTCGAGTGTCTGTATCGTTCGCTCACTCTGGCCATCCGTCTGTGGGTGGTAAGCAGTACTGAAGTGCAATCTCGTACCCAACTCCTCATGGAACTTCTTCCAAATCCTGGAAGTGAAACGTACATCTCGGTCTGACACAATCGAGATTGGCACTCCATTTCGCGACACCACCTCTCTCACATATGTCTCTGCCAGCCTCTCCGCAGAAGAGCTCTCACTGATATCAAGGAAGTGAACGCTCTTCGTCAGCCGGTCCACAATCAGCCAAATTGCATCAACACCCCTCGCGGTCCTCGACAATTTGGTGATAAAATCCATAGAAATATGTTCCCACTTCCACTGGGGAACCTCTAATGGCTGCAACTTGCCATGCGGACGCTGGTGCTCAGCCTTAACCCGACGACAAGTCAAGCACCTCTCTACTACCCATGAAACATCCCTCTTCATATAGAGCCACCAATAGTCTCTCTTCAGGTCCAGATACATCTTAGTGGCCCCGGGATGGATCGAAAATCTCGATCTAAGTGCCTCCTCCAACAGAGTGCTACGTGCCCCGCCTATATACGACACCCAAATCCGACCACGGAAGGTCATGAGCCCTCGGCTATCCGTCACAAACTCGGACACCTGTCCAATCACCCGCTCCCTTTTGCGGTTCTCCGGTCTCGCGGCCTCTTCCTGGGCCTCTCGAATAGTATCCAACACCGGAGTCATCACCGTCATCCTCATACATATGTCTCGAATCAGGGCACTCTCTGCCCTGTGGCTCAGAGCATCGGCTACCATGTTAGCCTGGCCCAGGTGGTACAGGATCTCACAGTCATAATCCTTTACGACATCCAACCATCTCCTCTGGCGCATATTCAGGTTGGGCTGATCCATCAGATACTTCAAACTCTTGTGGTCCGTGTATATGGTACACCGAACCCCATACAAATAATGGCGCCATATCTTGAAGGCGAACACCACTGCCCCCAACTCCAAATCGTGGGTGGGATACCTTGTCTCATGAGGCTTCAGCTGCCTCGATGCATATGCTATCACGTGTCCTCTCTGCATAAGCACCGCACCCAACCCTGATATAGATGTATCACAATACACCACAAATTCCTCCATTCCCTCCGGAAGGGCTAACACCGGGGCTTCGCATAATCTCTGGCAAAGATTCTCAAACGAGGTCTACAGCTCGGGACCCCAAATAAAAGCAACACCCGTCCGGGTCAATCTGGTGAGGGGAACGACAATCTTGGAGAAATCTCTGATAAATCTCCGATAGTAGCCGGCCAACCCCGGAAAAATCCTGATATCTGTGGGGGATCTCGGCACCTCCCAAGTCATCACAGCCTCAATCTTGGCCGGATCGACCAATATCCCATTCTGATTAACGAGATGTCCCAAAAACTGGACCTCCCGTAACCAGAAATCACACTTGGAGAATTTGGCATAAAGCCTCTCCGATCTTAATACTCTAAGGATCTCCCTCAGGTGCTCCTCATGCTGCTCTCTGGATCTCGAATACACTAGAATATCATCGATGAACACAATCACCGATCGATCCAACATCGGCATGCATACTCGGTTCATGAGGTCCATGAACGCTGCTGGTGCATTGATGAGCCCAAAAGGCATCGCCGCGAACTCGTAATGCCCATAACGAGTCCTAAACGCCGTCTTCTGGATATCCTCATCACGCAACCTCACCTGGTGGTATCCAGACCTCAAGTCTATCTTAAAAAACCAAGACACACCCTGCAACTGATCCAACAGATCGTCGATCCTCGGTAATAGATAGCGGTTCTTAACCGTTAATTTGTTCAACTCCCGGTAATCAATGCACATCTGGTGTGAACCATCCTTTTTCTTTACAAAAAGGATCGGCGCTCCTCACGCCGAGCTACTCGGTCGGATGAATCCCTTCCCCAACACCTCCTAAAGCTACGAGGATAACTCCTGCATCTCCGGTGGCGCAAGGCGATAGGGTGCCTTGGAAATAGGTGCTGCCCCCGGAACCAAATTGATGCGGAACTCCACCTGCCTCTCGGGAGGCACACCCGGCAACTCCTCGGGGAAAACATCCAGAAACTCTCACACTATCGGTACCTCACCGACAAAACTCGACGTCTCTGCGGCAACTCGTGTATCCATCACATAGGCTACAAACCCTCTACAGCCCTGCTGTAGACTCTGTCTCACTCTAGCAGCCGAACAAAATGCTGACCCAGATCGGGTACCCTCACTATACACCGTAAGTACTCCCCCACTAGGGTCTTGTATGGTCACCAACTATCGCTCGCAGTCTATAACAACTCCGAATCGGCTCAACGAGTCTATTCCCACGATGACACAGACATCCCCCATCGCAATCGGTACCAGATCTATCGGGAACTCAACACCAAAAATCTCGAGTACACATCCTCGAATAACATCAGTAGCATAAACCGCTCACTCATCGGCTATAGAAACTCGTAGAGGTCGACTCAACACCTCTCGTCGGGTACTGATGTGCTGGCTAAACGATAATGACATGAAAGATCGACTCGCACCCGAGTCAAATAACACCAAAGCAGGTATAGAAATCACAAGAAAAGTACCTATGCACACCACAGTATAAGCACAATATCTCAACTCAGTACAAGTAAATAAAAGAATACATACCAGCCACGACATCGGGCGCTGCGCGGACCTCTTCCGCTGTCAACTGA
Source organism: Lactuca virosa (assembly GCF_052849685.1). NCBI lineage: Eukaryota > Viridiplantae > Streptophyta > Magnoliopsida > Asterales > Asteraceae > Lactuca > Lactuca virosa. Next base: position 129,669,986 of record NC_136433.1, read on the forward strand.
AAGGCTCTCCCGCAAGCCTTCGGTGCCTCGGCCTTTGCTGGCCGGACCTCGGTAGCTCTAGCAGCAGGTGCAGATCCATGTGCTGATCCCTGAAGTAGCTGTGGGCACTCAGCCTTCCGATGGCCAGTCTGGTTGCAGTGAAAGCAAACTGCAAACCCCTTGGGGCAATCCCTCGCGAAATGCCCCTCCTTACCACACTTGTAGCATACCCCCGCTCTGCACACCCCCTCACGGCTCTTGCCGCACTTCCCGCAAGTGCCGCCCTTCGGACCTCCAGATCTCGAATCAGCGGGCTTTGCCCGCTTGGCTGCCAGCTGAGACTGTACCGGCCGCCTATCCCTCCTCTGAGACTCGTCCTCCTCCCTGGCCTGAGTGTCTAGCTCAATCTCCCTCTACCGGGCATTCGCCTGGAGCTCAGCAAATGTATGGTATGTCGAGTTCGCCACGAACTCACGAATGTCCCTCCTCAGTATGCTCAGATATTGGCTCATACGTGCATGTTCGGTAGACACGTGCTCAGGGCAAAACAACGCCCTTTCATGAAACATCCGTGTAATCAGAGTCACGGACTCCGTCCCCTGCTTGAGGGACAAGAACTCCTGCGCCAACCATTCCCTCTCCACCGGGGGAACATACTCATCTTGGAACATGGTGGTGAACCTCTCCCAGGTCACTGTTGTAATCTCTGCATGAGTGAAGTCTGTCGTCACAAACTTCCACCAGTCCTTCGCTCCCAAGCGAAGCTGGTTCAGCACGAACCGTACCCTCAGATTCTCAAGACAAGAACAAGTGTAGAAGCACCCCTCAATGTCATAGATGCATCTCATCGCGGCTATCAGATCCTGAGTCCCATCAAACTCTGGTGGCTTCATGTTGCTGTACTCCCGGTACAGCAACGAGTCACCCCCTGTGGCCTAGCAGCGGCAACGGCTGCGGTGGCCGCAACAACCGCAGCATCGGTAAGAGCAGCATACCGCTCGTCAAATGTCTCAATCAGCATGGTCTTGATAGACCCAAACATCTCTGGTATCTCAGCTCGAATGGCTGCTGCCACCTCATCATGAATCATCCTGCGAATCTAATCATCGCTAACACCGCTGCTCTCTGGAGTGTGGCACGTACCCACCATAATGTCTCTGAAACACAACACAAAAGAAATCAGAGACTCGCTCGAGTATACTCGCAATCGATAACTCAACCCTACTCGTTCCTTAGTACCCTAAGGATTCTTACTTGGACCACTCAGTGATTCGGTGTTTCCAGTAGTACGGGCCCTATAGTACCCTCCATATCGCATAAGTATTCACCCCAAGTCCTCCTCCTAGGATCCCAGATCACAAGTACACTATATCTCGCTGAACACTGGCTACCCTCCAGTAGACCACTCATAAGCTCCTCGCTGCTACCTACTCACTCTCGAAGTATCTCATAGTAGCAGTAACTCCTAGGCTAAGGCATCACAAATCAGGCCTACTCTAGTCCTAAATATGAATACCTAGCCTATTTTAGCATGCATAACTTATCACATAATATCTAATAACATATAATGTAAGGGTATTTTGGGAAATCACCGTTCGGGCGCTGGCTGATCGTACACACTGCTCCGTTCTGCTTTTCTCAAAATCTTTTACTCTTTTTAGAAAAATTGTTTCTTTTGTGAAAATTTTTCTCAAATCCTCAGTTTGAGTTCAAATACGCTCGAAGGTGCATCCGAATCCCTCAAACCAAGGCTCTGATACCAACTTGTAACGACGTAAATTTTAAAACAATTTTTTTCATTTTTCAAACATAATAAAACTCATATAATATTCTCAAAATATCATGTATCAAATGTTATCACAATAAACATATCCCAGAATCTCAACACATAATCCTCTGCCAGTGTGTACAGATCATGCTGGCGCCTTCCCGCGATCCTCGCTGGTACTTGAAACACATATCACACAACACGGTAAGAATAAATGCTTAATGAGTTCCCCAAAATACCACATACAACACATAAGCCACTCGAGGCTATAACTCGGTATGACCCTCCGGTCAATGTGTCTCAGCGGGACCCTCCAGTCCCCTAGCTCGTTGGTCCCTCTAGTCCGGGCTAGCTCGTTAGACCCTCTGGTCCGGTATAAATCGTTGGACCTTCTGGTCCGGTCTACATCGTAGGACCCTCCGGTCCGGTCTATATAACACATAGCATCCATATATCACAATGCAAATAAACTCAAACATACACATAACACATAAGACCCTCCGGTCTGCACATAGTTACCACTCTAGGTAATGTATAGTGAGAAGACTCACCTCGGGTAATCTCGAAAAGTCTCGAACTCGAATCACTGATCTAGCCTCCGCCTAATCACATAAAATAATTATCTCTAATTAATACGGCTCTCAAAGGCTAGACTAGTCCCTCCCTATATTCTCTCAGAAGGGGAAAAGACCATTTTACCCCTCCAATGGTCCAATGTCCAAATGTTGACCAAACCCTCAAAGTCAACTCTAGTCAACGGTCTAACTTTGACCAGACTCGTCGAGTGCACGCGGGTGACTCGTCGAGTTCATGCGTGTCCTCTGAATCCTCCTAAGACCTCACTTGATTCGTCGAGTTAACCTTTCTCTCAACGGGTTACCACTGATCACGAATCGTGGTGCAACACAATACGACTCGTCGAGTCCTCTCATGGACTCGACGAGTTTCTTCCATGAGAATGCTCAAACGACCTTCTGAGGTCAGATCTGTTTCTCTAACTTATAGATCTGACCTTCTAACACCCAAAAGTCACGTAAAGATCTGAACTTTACGTTCATGCATCACACATATGGCTCTATTTGATGAAATAGCTCTTAAAATGGAGTCCTAGGCTCATTATCCTCATGTAACAGCATAAAGATTGGTTGTTGGGACACTTTGGACCTCTCAAGGTCCAGATCTAAAATCTATTCATCAATGGGACTTCATATGCTTCATATTCCAACTAAAGAAAGGGTAAACAAACCCTAGATTCAAGAGATCTACTATATACACGAAAATAGGCATGGATTCATACCTCAACTGCAACCTTTGGTGAAGTAATGGTAGGTCTGAGCTCCTCAATCAGCCTAGCTTCAATCCCCTCTCTCCTTCTTGCAAGAATGCACTAAAGGTGATGCAATTAACTCCTTCCCTCACTCTCTATGCTCTCTGGTTTGTTAGGGTTTCTCAAGTGGGTGTGTGGCCGCAATGAGGGCCATAAGGACCCTTAAATAGGGCACTTGCCCGAAGATTTAGGGTTTCTGTCCACAGCGCGGGCTCGTCGAGTCGACTCGCCGACTCGTCGTGTCCATTCATTAATCCTAGTCAGCAGTCGCGATCCTACTCGACGAGTTTAGGAGTCAACTCATCGAGTCCCTCTCCTTGACTCAAAAATAAATATTTAATTTATGATACCTAGAAATCCGGATGTTACATCATCCTCTTTATTGTCTTTTGCCTTAGATTCAGAAGAGATGGCTTTTTTTCAGGATCGTCAAACAGATTCAGAAATTCTTCATATGGATTTGAGAGAGGAATAGTCATCAGATTCGTTGATGGAATGATTTCCTCAGATTGACAATCTGTTTTCTGATACTTCTTCAAATAATAATCATCAAATGTGACATAATAGGTTTCTTCAATATTTCATGGCTGCTTGTTCAGAACCCTATATGCTTTCGAAGTTAACGAATAACCCAGAAAAATGCCCTCATCAGCTTCCGCATCGAATTTGTTCCTTTGTTCTTTAGAATTGAATATAAAACACCTGGATCCAAACACATGAAAGAATTTTACCTTAGGTTTCCTATTTTTTAGAATCTCATAAGGTGTAATTAAGAATCTTTTGTTGATGAACGATCGATTATGCGTGAAGCAAGCAGTTGCAATAGCATCAGCCCAGAAGTAGAGTGGAAGACTCGTAAATGATAACATCATCCTTTCTGCCTCACAAAGAGAGTGGTTTCGTCTTTCAACGACGCCATTCTACTATGGAGTGTAAGGAGCAAAGATGTTGTGAGCTATCTCTTTGTCAGTTAAGAATTCTTCAAACGCTTAGCTTTTGAATTCTGAACTGTTGGTACTGCGAACTTTCCGAATAGGATTTCCTAATTGAAGCTTGATATGCTTGATGAAATCTTTCATATTCGGAGTGGCATCTGATTTCTGTCTAAGAAAGAACACCCAGGTAAATCGAGAAAAATCATCAACAACCAAGATATATTTATTACCACCAATACTTTCGATTGTAGATGGACCACACAGATCAATATGCATTAATTCCAGTGGCTCATTGAGCTTGGTATTTATGATGGTTGAGTGACTCTTCCTACTTTGCTTTCCAAGCTTATAGACAGCACACATATGTTCTTTGTCGAACTTCAGAAGAGGTAGACCACGTACAAGATCACCCAGTACAAGTTTGTTTATATCCTTGAAATTCAGATGGGAGAGCCTTCGGTGTCATAGCCAACTATCATCCGAAGATGCTTTCATAAGAAGACAAATGGCTGGCTTCCCTTTGATATGTTTCAAATTCATAGGATACATTTCTCCTTTTCTTTTAGACTTTAGAAGCACCGCCTTAGATTTCTTTCCAATAATCTCTGAACCCTCGTCATCAGATGGCACCTTTAGCCCAATACTTACAACCAATTACGAAACACTTATTAGATTATGTTGCATGCCTTCTACATAAGCTACCTTCCGAATGGAGAATTCGCCATTTGTGGTCATTCCATAGCCTTTTATTTCTCCGGTAGCATTGTTTCCAAACTTCACTCGACTGCCATCCTTTAACGATCTGAATTCTATTAGTTCTTCCCTCCTTCTAGCCATGTGACGAGAACGACAACTGTCGATATACCATTCAGAATCGTACTGTTCGCCACGCATAACCTGCAAGAATTAGAGAGATTTAGGTACCCAAACCTTCTTGGGTCCCTGTGAGGATTTCTTAACCACAGGAAAAATTTTAGTCTTATCAACCCAAGAAGATTTTCTTTTCAAAACATGATTCTTCCCTTTTTCAATTTTGAAAACTTCTACTTTGTGATCGCAAAGATTTATTTCAACAGGAGTTGTTATTCATTGAATAAACTCTTTTTGTTTCTTAGCCATCTTATTCGCAAAAGCCTTTTCCTCCTTTTTCAAATTTGCCTCATATTCATTGAGAGAAATCTGCGGTTCCGAAACAACTTTACTTTTGCCATTAACATCTTTTGATGTGTGGACAGGTTTTGAAAATTGCGTCTTTGGAGAATAATTAGATTTTCGCTTTTTAAATGGTTTTGAAACTTGTGTTTTTGAAACCTGTGGTGTTGATTTTTGAGGTTTGAAAAGGATTTTGATTGTGGTTTCGGAATTGGAGAAGAATTCGTATTTTGATTTGAAACTCTTTCTGAATTAACAGAATCTTGATTTGAATTCTTATTTTTCTAAAAACGTTTTCTTTCTTTCAGATTCTTCCTATATCTAGCATTTGATTGGCTTTTCTTTTCAATTAATTCAGTAGTAGATTTGTGAATGTTAGACTTTAGTTTTTTCTTTTGGATTGGCGTATCATTATGTTCTGAAGAGGTTTCACTTGGAACACCTTTAGTGCCACTAGGACCATCCTTATTGTAACAAAAGTTAACACGATTCAGTGGTTCTGAAACGTATTTCACTTTTGTTTTCCATGAGGTCATTTCGGAAAGTCCTTTTTTCATCTGCATTGTCAATTGGTCCTGACCAGAAGAACTTGCGCAACCTGTCGCATTATCACTATCAACCAGGGACATTAATTCTGAAGTATGATTTTTGTTCAGCCCGGTTTTTACAAAAACATGGTTCAGAACAGTTTGTACTTTCGGAAAAACTGTTGCTTTTTCATTTAAAACACGTGAAGCTTTATTTTCTATAATACGAACGAATTCGATTGAATTTTCAGAAATCAAATTTTTCTTTGGTTCAACTTCATTTTGTACAAAGTCAGAGCAATCAACTTCGTCCTCTACAGAAATCTCACTCATTTCAATTTCATCGAATTGAGAAATATTCTCATGCTCGAGAATATTTTTCGAACTCAACTTCTTGCATAATGAGTCATACTTTTCCATAGAAGTTAGTTTGATTTATTCTTTATCCTTATCATTTAACATTTGTTTCAACATATTTTTTATTCTTTAGACTTAATGTATTCTTCTATTTTCTCAAGTCCAATTCTGTATGAAGCAGAAACATCATCAGAAGAAACAATGGATTCGCACTTATAACAATATGCATCGATTTCATCGTCTTTCAATTCAAGAAAGAGCAAAATCATTTTGTGCAATCCTTTTCCTATTTCACAATCAGTATGAAATTGAGTAATATTGAAATATAAACGTTTTGCAATTAAACAAAAAATATTCCTTTGTTTTAACAAAGCAAGACTGTGTCTCTTAAGATAAATAATGTCATCTCTAGATCTAGTGAGCTCTACTTCTAACTTCTCTATCCTTAACCTCCTTTCTTCACTTTTAAACATTACCCTATTGAGTTGATCATTTAGATTAGAATTACTAAGACGAGTTCTTTTTAAACTATCACTAAAATTTGAAATAGAATAATTTAAATCGTCTAGTTCTGAATCATAACGAGACACAAGAATGTTAAGTGATTTGATTATAGAGTTTATCTTATCGATTAACTTTTCACATTCTTTTACTTGTTATGAAATAGGCTTCGCAGCAAAACAATTTTCTGCAACCTGACGGCCATCGGTAGAATAACCTCTGTGTTCTGAAACGTTGTTCTGAACCATCATGCACATGCTATCATAAACTCTCTTTTCCGAATTTACCACAAAGCATCCACTATGTGTGGGTTTTCTGACCTTATCATCTTCAAAATATGTTGACCACACTTCAACTCTTCCATCTTCATCACTTCCCTCGTGAATGATCAATGCAGGCTTTGCATTTGATGCACTCCTTTTTCTGAGTCCCTCTATCTACTGAAGATAATAGGTTTCATCCTTCTCAGTTTCTTTCTTCTCATTCATCCTCCTAAGCATGCATTCCTTGGCAAAGTGACTCTTGCCATGACAGTAGTTGCAATCATAGCCTAAATCACCCAACAACCTCTTTTCTTTCTTCTCCTCATCGTTTCCTTAGTTCTAGAAAAACTCATCCCTGGGTTTCTCTGAACTTGAGTTACCTTGCCTGAACTTGTTTCAGTTACGAGAGAAATTCTTTTTATAGAACTTCTTGGGATTGGACACCAGAATAGCTTTGTCTTCTTTTGGGATTTCGCTTTCCGAAAGATCTAATTCGGGACCTTCCTCTGTTGCTTTCTTTCCTTTCACAACTAAAGCAAAAGAACCAAGACTAGAAACAAGCTTCACATCCTTCGTAACTTCGTCTTCATGGGATCTTAGAATTCCCACAAGCTTGGTGTGACAACCTGATATTTCAAGTCAATCTAAATGTTCAAAAAGTCAAATATTATAGTCTATTTTTGGAATCAATAAAAATAGCGTCAAAAACGAATTGTTCAAAAGTCTCAATTAGGATACATACATTGTTATATATCGTATCAAGGTTTTCAGAAATATAAAGAACACTCAAATCCGAGTTATAACGAAGAAGTTATGACTAATCAAAGATTCACGACAAAACCGGTAAAACGCTGTCAAGTGTAAAAAGTGAAATTTAAATAAAATACTTTTTAGCCTTAGGTATCTAAACGAAAGTTGTGAATTATGTTAAACCGTAAGCGTGCGTAAAAAGAACGCCCAAATCTGACTTCATATGAGGAAGTTATGATTTTTCTAAAGTTTCGGATATAGAAGTAGACAGCTAAAAACTCGAAATAGAGATCGAGCGATTTTTAGCCGACGCAACCTAAACGAGAATTGAAGATCTCAACGATAGTAGTAAAACGGTAAAAAGACAGAGGAAAACGAACTTCAGATGAAGAAGATATGATTTTTAAATGGATTTTTCCTGTCCGGGCCTACTAAAAATATAATGTTAAAAACTTAAGTCAAAATTAGCCGACGGAGTCTAAACGAACGTTGTAGATCATAGTCTCACCTACGCGTGGATATACATAACGTCGAAATCAGAGCTCGTATGCGAGAGATATGAATTTCTGAAGATCGGGGCACGCACACCAACCTTATCCGAAGACTCACGACGTGAGCAAGAGGCTCACGACGTGAGTCTATGACTAATGTGTGCCAGAGCCAGACCACCAGGCGTCACGTCTATGGGCCAAACTCACGACGTGAGCCATTCCATGCTCACGACGTGAGTCCCGAAAGTTCACCCTATAAATAAGATGCGAGGGTTCCAACTTCTCTTGCTCATTTCACTCTTCCCTCTCACTTCTACTCTTCGGATAGCACCCCGAGACGACCCCGACACCCAGGTTACATATCCAAGTCCCGACGAAGGTCCGAAGCTCCAAGAATCACGAGAAACTTACCACTTCCCGGTCGAAGTGTTGCCCGAGAGAATCTCGTTTTCTTCAAATCACCACACTTTCCAGGCGAGTTCATACCCCTACATTTTCACGTCTTTTTCATGTTTTAGGGGGGAAATACAAGTGAAACACGAGAAAACTTAGGTTAAAATATGCATCATTACATATGGTTTCGAATAATTTACTTAAGTTTTGTTCATAAATGTTAAACTACATTAATACCAACGTTACACTTTACATGCAAAGTTGGTATTACATCAAGTTTTTATCATCAAATGAAACACACTTTCGAAAAACTATAATGGGTATAGTTTACGAGTTATTCATAACATCTTTACATAAACAGTGTATAAAGGAAATACTTTCATCTACGAAAAATGTAGACTCTTCATTCCGTAAATCTTTTGATACTATGTTTTGTGAGACACTCATCTTCAACGTACTCTCAAGTATGCATTTCAAGTCCTGTATTATAAACCATAATCTCTTGGAGGGAGAGTGTGATACTTGTGTATAGATCTATATGGGATTGACAATCCTGCACCTAAACTGTTAGCTACAGTTAGACCGAAAGGTCTGGGGTGACAAATGCCATAACACTGCAATGCCTGAAGAACGTTGTTACAGACAGTCTGGGTCAATAGCATGGTTATAAAACTCACATGGTGTATCAAAATATCTTCGATTTACAAGACTATTAAATGCATTCGGTAATTACAATATATAAGTATAAATCCACTTTCACCCTTTTTAGCATGAAAGATACTAATGCATTCCAGTCTTTGGAACTTTTTACACTACCACACATACATTGAAAATATTGGATTTTCTGGAAACACACTCAGTCATTTTTACCAAAAGATGGTTCTGTTTGAAGAATCCATTAGGGTTTCCGCTTTTATCAATATAAAGACGCTGTCTTCCTCCTATCGACAATATCTCTAGATTTTTATAAAACCCTAAGTTCAACGTTACAAGTCTGATTCTAACAAAACACGTTCATCATGTCTCACGATGACTCTCAAATCAACCCAATTAACATCTCCAACAGTATTGGATCAACTACAAGAATTCCCATTCATTATACTCAAGATTGACTCATCATATTGTAATTCTTTTGGGACATGTATTGTAAGCAACAATGTAACTTTTAAACTATATATATATACATATATATATATACACACATATATATATATATATATATATATATATATATATATATACATATATATATATATATATATATATATATATATATATATATATATGATGGTTGTGCATACTTTCTTTACGAATATTCAACTATTATGATACTACGTGAAGTCATCCGCCCCCGAATTTTTCTGCCATTCTGGTTTGGGGGTGTGACAGATTGGTATCAGAGCGTTGTTCATAGTGAACTAAGTATATCGAACCACATAAGATATACAAACTATAAATGCAGAAGGGACTAAAATCCTCTGATAAAACGTTTTCACAAACTATACTTTTAAGAAAATAAGATGCTAGTTTTATAAAAGTATAAGTACATGCATGCATCGGTCTAGTATCATAGCCAAAATTTTACAAAAGTATTAAGACAAGTTGGGACGCTACGATTAGGCCTCGGGGTATGTAATCAGATCGAGAATAAATATAGCCTGATCAACTATATTTATCCGAGATATGACCAACGTATGCCGGGGAACGGTCATAGTGAGCAACAAGTCAAAAACTTACCAAATAAAACACAAAAATCAAACTTACAAATTTAAAATACTATAGGAGTATTTTATGGTACTATAAGAACTGTTATAATCATGCGAACCTCGATATTTAGTTAGAAATAGGACTCGTCAACTAAATAAAAATTTCCCTTATAAAAAATTTACCCTTTTTACTCCCAAGTTTTATATATAATTCTCTTACCACGAAATGGCAGGATTTCACATTCCCGGGGATCCCTACTACCCTAACCAGGGTAATGGAGGCTGGATTGAGGAGGACCCAGAAGAAGACCCCGAAGAGATTCCCGAGGAAGAGCCAGAAGAGGATTCTGAAGAGGATCCCGAGGAAGACCCAGACGAAGATTCAGAAGAGGAAGGAGATGGTGGGGGCACCGACTCGGAACCGGAGATCTAGAATCCTCCCCGAGAAGCAGCAATTCCCCAACGGAACTTTCAGGGCCCGACGCCCCGCTGGGCTGTGGACCTGAAACGATGGAGCAAGGAACAAGGACAACGACCACCTTACGACATGGGACGAGGCTTTTATAACCTCAGCAACGGGGGTTCGGCTGACAGGGCACTCTCTGTCATGGTTCGTCGCATTGCCAACCAAGGCGAGCAAACAAGAGTGAATGCTAGCCAACTCTTGGACATTGGTGCCACCGCTGCTGTCACTGCGGTGCGTGTTCGTCGTCTGGACGAAGAACATGAGAGAACAATAGAGCACACCTTTTCCCTTCAGTAAGACATTACTACTGCTAGAGCCTGAAGTAAGGGAGTTCCGTAAAAACCAAGCCGCAATGGAGAGGCGCATCATCGAGGCCTACTAAAAATATAGTAGTACAAAGGTAGATGAAGAAGATATGATTTTTAAACAGATTTTTCCTGTCCAGGCCTACTAAAAATATAATGTTAAAAACTTAACTCAAAATTAGCCGACGGAGTGTAAACGAAAGTTGTACAGGAAAATCTCACCTACCCGTGGATATAAAGAACGTCGAAATCGGAGCTCGTATGCGAGAGATATGAATTTTTGAAGATCGGGGCACGCACACCAACCTTATCCGAAGATTCACGACAAGAGCAAGAGGCTCACGACGTGAGTCTATGACTGATGTGTGCCATAGCTAGACCACCAGGCGTCGCGTCTACGGGCCAAACTCACGACGTGAGCCATCCCATGCTCACGACGTGAGTCCCGAAAGTTCACCCCATAAATAAGATGTGAGGGTTCCAACTTCTCTTGCTCATTTCACTCTTCCCTCTCACTTCTACTCTTCGGTTAGCACCCCGAGACGACCCCGACACCCCGGTTACATATCCAAGTCCCGACGAAGGTCCGAAGCTCCAAGAATCATGAGAAACTGACCACTTCCCTGTCGAAGTGCTGCCCGAGAGAATCTCGTTTTCTTCAAATCACCACACTTTCCAGGTGAGTTCATACCCCTACATTTTCACGTCTTTTTCATGTTTTAGGGGGTAAATACAAGTGAAACACGAGAAAACTTAGGTTAAAATACGCATCGTTGCATATGGTTTCGAATAATTTACTTATATTTTGTTCATAAATGTTAAACTACATTAATACCAAGGTTACAGTTTACATGCAAAGTTGGTATTACATCGAGTTATTATCACCAAATGAAACACACTTTCGAAAAACTATAATGGGTATAGTTTACGAGTTATTCATAACATCTTTACATAAACACTGTATAAAGGAAATACTTTCATCTACGAGAAATGTAGACTTTTCATTCTGTAAATCTTTTGATACTATGTTTTGTGAGACACTCATCTTCAACGTACTATCAAGTATGCATTTCAAGACCTGTATCATAAACCATAATCTCTTGGACGGAGAGCATGATACTTGTGTATAGATCTATGCGGGATTGACATTCCCGCACCTAAACTGTTAGCTACGGTTAGACCGGCAGGTCTGGGGTGACAAATGTCATAACACTGCAACGCCTGAAGAACGTTGTTACAGGCAGTCTGGGTCAATAGCATGGTTATAAAACTCACATGGTGTATCAAAATATCTTCGATTTACTAGACTATTAAATGCATTCAGTAATTACAATATATAAGTATAAATCCACTTTCACCCTTTTTAGCATGAAAGATACTAATGCATTCCAATCTTTGGAACTTTTTAAACTACCACACATACATTGAAAATATTGGATTTTCTGGAAACACACTCAATCATTTTTACCAAAAGACATACAAATTTTAAGTACAAAAACTCTTATAAACTCACCAACTTAATTGTTGACACTTTTTCGAAACTACTTGTATTTCTCAGGGAATCAGTAATACAGGTAAAACGTCAGCTTTTGGAGAAGAGATGCTAAGACGTCATATCTTAAAAACTTATTGAATCATCATATTGTAATTCTTTTGGGACATGTATTGTAAGTAACAATGTAACTTTTAAACTATATGTATATGATGGTTGTGCGTACTTTCTTTACGAATATTCAACTGTTATGATACTACGTGAAGTCATCCGCCCCCGAATGTTTCCGCCATTCTGGTTTGGGGGTGTGACACTTGGCCAATGAGTAGCTTTTGAACTATTTGTGTGCCTTCACAGTGGACACAACAGCTTTCCATTCGGATCTCAATCCATTCATGAACATGACTTTTTGTTTAATGATTTCACGCTTGAGATTGTGTTTAAGCATTCTGCTCAACAGATGATTAAATCAATTAAACTTCTGATCTAGTTTCTCATCATACTTTTGCACAAAAGCTCAAAACTCTTATAAAAGTAATATTTGTGTTGGGTCTGGTGTTGCGTCTTTGGGCTCGGTCATAAGTCCATTTCGATTACCCAGTTTGGGCCTGTCCAACTGTGGATAATTATTAGGGTTAGCATATAAATATTGCATGCATGTATAACTTTTAGATTGATCGTTCTCATTGATTACTTGCATTGTAACCCTAGCACACCTCTAGAGTCGAAGTTCTTCATCGAGCTCTTCTGAGGTGTGAGTTATTAATCATTCGACACCATTGATCCATTCTCGTGTTCTTTGCTTGATTAAATATTGTTTTTCTGTTTGGAATCTATCGATCTACAACTCTTTTATTCCAACAATTGGTATCAGAGCAGGAGACTGTGTAATACATACGCATCTCTTCGGTTTGAAGAATCCATTAGGGTTTCCGCTTTTATCAATATAAAGACGCTGTCTTCCTCCTGTCGACAGTATCTCTAGTGTTTGATAAAACCCTAAGTTCAACGTTACAAGTCTGATTCTAACAAAACACTTTCATCATGTCTCACGATGACTCTCAAATCAACCCAATCAACATCTCCAACAGTATTGGATCAACTACAAGAATTCCCATTCATTATACTCAAGATTGACTCATCATATTGTAATTCTTTTGGGACATGTATTGTAAGCAACAATGTAACTTTTAAACTATATATATATATATATATATATATATATATATATATATATGATGGTTGTGCGTACTTTCTTTACGAATATTCAACTATTATGATACTACGTGAAGTCATCCGCCCCCAAATGTTTCTGCCATTCTGGTTTGGGGTGTGACAGATTGGTATCAGAGCGTTGTTCATGGTGAACTAAGTATATCGAACCACATAAGATATACAAACTATAAATGCAGAAGGGACTAAAATACTCTGATAAAACATTTTTACAAACTATACTTTTAAGAAAATAAGATGCTAGTTTTATAAAAGTATAAGTACATGCATGCATCGGTCTAGTATCATAGCCAAAATTTTACAAAAGTATTAAGACAAGTTGGGACGCTACGATTAAGCCTCGGGGTATGTAATCAGATCGAGAATAAATATAGCCTGATCAACTATATTTATCCGAGATATGACCAACGTATGCCGGGGAATGGTCATAGTGAGCAACAAGTCAAAAACTTACCAAATAAAACACAAAAATCAAACTTACAAATTTAAAATACTATAGGAGTATTTTATGGTTCTATAAGAACTGTTATAATCATGCGAACCTCGATATTTAGTTAGAAATAGGAATCGTCAAATAAATAAAAATTTCCCTTATCAAAAATTTACCCTTTTTACTCCCAAGTTTTATATATAATTATCTTACCACGAAATGGCAAGATTTCACATTCCCAGGGATCCCTACTACCCTAACCAGGGTAATGGAGGCTGGATTGAGGAGGACCCAGAAGAAGACCCCGAAGAGATTCCCGAGGAAGAGCCAGAAGAGGATTCCGAAGAGGATCCCGAGGAAGACCCAGACGAAGATTCAGAAGAGGAAGGAGATGGTGGGAGCACCGACTCGGAACCGGAGATCTATAATTCTCCCCGAGAAGCAGCAATTCCCCAACGGAACTTTCAGGGCCCGGCGCCCCGCTGGGCTGTGGACCTGAAACGATGGAGCAAGGAACAAGGACAATGACCACCTTACGACATGGGACGAGGCTTTTATAACCTCAGCAACGAGGGTTCGGCTTACAGGGCACTCTCTGTCATGGTTCGTCGCATTGCCAACCAAGGCGAGCAAACAAGAGTGAATGCCAGCCAACTCTTGGACATTGGTGACACCGCTGCTGTCACTGCGGTGCGTCTTCGTCGTCTGGACGAAGAACATGAGAGAACAATAGAGCACACCTTTTCCCTTCAGTAAGACATTACTGCTGCTAGAGCCTGAAGTAAGGGAGTTTCGTAAAAACCAAGCCGCAATGGAGAGGCGCATCATCGAGGCCGAACGTCAAGTAGCCCGAGCTCAGACATCCACATATCGTGGTCCGTAGCGTCCCACCCGTTTGGAGTAGAACGCGTACTTCTGGCACTATGTATATACTTATCAACTAAGAGTTGGTGTTACTCTTTCTTTTTAATGTAAACCTGAAGGATTGTGAGTGCACAATTCGGGGGTCCGAATGCTGTCAAAATTTTCCCACTTTCAATGATGTACCCTAGACCTATGTAAAGGTCAAATTTTCCTGATCGTTGTATCAAATATTAATATCAATGAGATTGACATGCAGTTATTATTTCCTCGAGTATTCCGTTAAGTTCTTAAAATACTAAAGAAATCATACAAGTATCATTTTGAGTTTCCATTAACATACAAAAATTCAGTAATGTTCAGAACACAAAATATGTAATACTACGACTTTCCATAATCATTTTTGAAGACTTATCAAGAATTCGTCTCATTAACTTATGGCAGAATCATGCCGCAAAGAAGGAGTCCTCGACGCATCAATACTACAGGAGTACCAACACCACCTCCACCACCACCTTCACCGATGGATGCTGCTACTTTTCAGGCTGCTGTAACAGTTTTCGTAACCGCAACAATGGCACAAATGAGTAACAACGGATCAGGAGGAGGGATAAACAGCTCTACTAATGGCCAAAACCAGGGACGTTCCGGGGAATGTACTTACAAGGACTTCACCAACAGCAAACCCATCCCCTTTAATGGAACCGGGGGAGTAATGGCTCTATCCCAATGGATAGAGAAAACGGAAGCCGTATTTGAGATCTTCTCATGTCCCGAAGAGAGAAAAGTAAAATTTGTTGCCTGTACTTTCTCCGAACGAGACCTAACATGGTGGAATGGCCATGTCAAGTCACTAACTTTGGTGGTGGCAAACTCCATGCGTTGGGAGAACCTGAAGAAAATGCTGCTGCGAGAGTATTGCCCAAGGTCCGAGATTCAGAAGCTTGAACGGGAGCATTGGGGCCTTACTATGGTGGGCTCGGACATCATAACCTTTACAAATAGGTTCAGTGACTTGACAATACTTTGCCCATGGATGATGAACCTAGAAAGCCAGAAGGTGGAAAGGTATATCTGGGGACTGTTGCCCCAGCTTCGAGGAAGTGTGTTAGCTTCCAAACCCACGACGTTCGACAGTGCCAAAGAACTGGCACAATCCCTCGTTGATCATGGAGTCTGCCAAGATGTCATGACCGTCGTCCCAGAACCAACCAGAGGAAGCAACAACAATAACAACAATGCCAACAACAACAACAAGAAGGAGCTTTGGAACAAGAGGAAAGGTCAATCTTCGCAAGGACCTTAAAAGAAAAAGCAGAGAGTGGCGGTCCATGCGACTACTGCCCCCACTGTTGTCCCTGTTTCCTCTACGCTAGTAAAACAATATGCTGGGAAGCTACCAAATCGCAACAAATGCAATTACCATCACCACAGAAATTGTCGGGAGATGCACTGTAAAAACTGCGACAGGAAGGGGCACACTGCCCGTTTCTGTAAAGCACCGGCGCGACCAATCACGCAAGTTCCTGGTACTAGAGTGAGCCAGGCATGTTATGGGTGTGGGGAAACTGGGCACTACAATAGGGATTGCCCTAAGGCAAAGAATTCAGGCGGCGTAGGAAGAGTGCTAGCAATAGGGAAGAACGAGGCAATAGCCGATCCCACAGTGGTTACGGGTACGTTTCTCCTCAACAACATCTATGCATGCATACTCTTTGACTGTGGTGCAGAGAGAAGTTTCATGAGTCATAAATTCAGACATTTACTTAATCAAAAACCCGAAGCACTCAATAAGACATTTACGGTAGAAATGGCAAACGGTAAAACATAAAGCACAAACGATTTGTATGTAGGCTGTACCCTAGCTCTAAATAAACACTTTTTCCAAATCGATCTAATGCCGATCACTATCAGAAGCTTTGATGTCATCATCGGTATGGACTGGTTAAGCCTTCACCATGCCGATATTCTGTGTGACGAGAGGGTCGTTCGCCTTAATCTGCCAAATGGTGAAACTCTTGTCATTTATGGTGACAAACCCAATACAAATTTACAAATCATCTCTTGCGTCAAGGCCCAAAAATACCTGCGCAAAGAATATCATGCTTTCCTAGCCCACGTGGTAGATAAGAAATGAGAAGTGAAAGACATTAAAGACATTTAGGAATTCTGTAATTTCCCCGACATTTTCCCTGAAGATCTTCCAGGAGTTCCACGAGAATGTCAAGTCGAGCTCATAATCGACTTGATTCCCGGAGCTACCCCAGTAGCAAAATCGTCGTACCGTCTAGCACCGGCAGAGATGCAGGAATTGCCAGCCAGCTAAACGGGCTTCTAAGCAAAGGATTCATCAGACCGAGCTTCTCGCCATGGGGAGCACCGGTTTTTATCGTAAGGAAGAAGGACGGATCTTTTCGCATGTGCATCGATTACCAGGAACTGAACAAGCTCACGATCAAGAACCGATATCCCTTACCACACATAGACGATCTGTTCGACCAACTACAAGGAGCGAGCTACTTCTCCAAGATCGATTTAATATCTGGGTATCATCAGCTGCGAGTTCTGGAAGGAGACATTCCCCAGACGGCATTCCGAACTCGCTATGGTCACTACGAGTTTGTAGTGATGCCCTTCGGATTGACAAACGCACCGGCGGTGTTCATGGACTTTATGAACCGAGTATGTCGTCCTTTCCTGGACAAATTTGAAATCGTGTTCACAGATGATATACTCATCTATTCAAGGAGTAAAGAGGAACATAGTCAACACCTCCGACAGGTCTTGGAAACTCTGCGGACGGAGAAGCTATACGCAAAATTTTCAAAGTGCGAATTTGGATTCGGAAAGTAGATTTCGTAGGTCACATGGTCAGCAAGGAAGGGATACACGTGGACCCTTCCAAAATCAAGGCAATCGAGAACTGGACAAATCCAAGGACTCCAACGGAAATCCGACAATTCCTGAGCCTTGTTGGGTATTACCGAAGGTTCATACAAAACTTCTCGAAGATTGCTAAGCCACTTACCACCCTAACTCAGAAAGGTCTAACCTTCAGCTGGGGAGAAAAACAAGATGCTGCGTTCCAAACACTGAAGCGAGCCCTATGCAGCGCACCTATATTATCATTGCCGGAAGGAATAGAAGACTTCGTGGTCTACTGTGATGCGCCAAACCAGGGCCTTGGATGTGTTCTAATGCAACGAGGAAAAGTCATCGCATACGCCTCGAGACAGCTCAAGACGCACGAGGTCAACTACACCACGCACGATCTCGAACTAGGAGCAGTCGTTTTCGCTCTAAAGATCTGGAGGCACTATCTCTACGACACGAAATGTACAATATTCACCGACCATAAGAGCCTCCAGCACATCCTCAATCAAAAGGAACTCAACATGAGACAAAGGCGGTGGGAAGAACTACTAAACGATTACGAATGCAAAATTCTTTATCATCCCGGGAAAGCTAATGTAGTAGCTGATGCCCTCAGCCGAAAGGAATACTCGGGCTTCCAAGTGAAATCATTAACCATGACGATCCATTCACACCTGTCCACACAAATCAAGGAAGCTCAATAGAAGCCTTGAAATCCGAAAATGTGACAGGGGAGGCCTTAAGAGGAATGGATAAGAATCTTGAAGTCAAGGATGACGGAGTTCGTTACTTCATGAATCGGATCTGGACGCCGAAGTTTGGCGGGTTCAGAGATGTTGTCATGAATGAAGCCCATAAGATTCGATACTCCCTACATCCCGGTTCAGACAAGATGTATCTAGATCTCAAGAAACTGTATTGGTGACCAAACATGAAAGCTGAAATCGCTACCTATGTGGGCAAATGTCTGACTTGCGCCAAAGTCAAGGTAGAGTACCAAAAGCCCTCGGGATTATTGCAACAAACTGAAATACCCGAGTGGAAGTGGGAGAAGATAACCACGGATTTTGTAACCAAGTTACCCAAGACAGCGGGTGGACTTGACACCATTTGAGTGATCGTCGACAGGTTAACCAAATCTGCGCACTTCCTACCAATGAAGGAAACAGATAAGCTGGAGAAACTAACTAGAACTTACATCAGGGAGATTGTACGACTGCATGGTGTACCAATATCCATTATCTCAGACCGAGATAGCAAGGTTCTGGCAGTCACTACAAAAATCTCTAGGAACGAGGCTAGATATGAGTACCGCTTACAACCCACAGACCGACGGTCAGAGTGAGAAAACCATTCAAACCTTGGAAGATATGCTAAGAGCTTGTGTGATCGATTTTGGTAAGGATTGGGATACTCATTTACCATTGGTTGAGTTCTCGTACAACAATAGCTATCACACTAGCATCATGGTTGCTCCATTCGAAGCCCTCTATGGCCGTAAGTGCAGATCACCTCAGTGCTAGGCTGAAGTGGGTGACACGCAACTAGCTAAAGGACAAGTACCTGACAGCACTCTCACTGGCCCGGAAATTATAAGGGAAACTACAGAGAAGATTGTACAAATCTGAGAACGATTAAAAGCTTCAAGAGATAGACAAAAGAGTTATGTGGACAAAAGACGGAAAGCCTTGGAATTCCAGGTTGGGGACCGGGTATTATTGAAAGTCTCCCCCTGGAAAGGATTAATACGTTTTGGAAAACGTGGGAAACTAAACCCAAGGTATATCGGACCATTCGAGATCCTTGTCAGGATCGGCCCGGTAGCATACAAACTTCGATTACCGCAGGAACTCAATAACATACACCCTACCTTTCACGTGTCAAACCTAAAGAAGTGCTTGTCCGATGAGACCCTCGTCATCCCTCTGGACGAAATTGAAATCGACGAGAGTCTCCACTTCGTAGAAGAGCAAGTAGAAATCATGGATCGGGAAATTAAAAGAACAAAACAAAGTCGCATACCCATTGTGAAGGTCCGTTGGAATGCCAAGCGAGGACCTGAATACACCTGGGAGCGCGAAGATCAAATGAGACAAAAATACCCACATCTTTTTCCTAGACCATAAACTCTGTCTTAGATTAAATTTCGGGACGAAATTCCCTCTAACGGGGGGATGATGTGACAACCCGATATTTCAAGTCAATGTAAATGTTCAAAAAGTCAAATATTATAGTCTATTTTTGGGAATCAATAAAAATAGCATCAAAAACGAATTGTTCAAAAGTCTCAATTGGGATACATACATTGTTATATATTAAGCCGACGCAACCTAAACGAGAATTGAAGATCTCAACGATAGTAGTACAAAGGTAAAAAGACAGACGAAAACGGACGTCAGATGAAGAAGATATGATTTTTAAACATATTTTTCCTGTCCAGGCCTACTAAAAATATAATGTTAAAAACTTAACTCAAAATTAGCCGGCGGAGTGTAAAAGAAAGTTGTAGAGCATAATCTCACCTACCCGTGGATATAAAGAACGTCGAAATCAGAGCTCGTATGCGAGAGATATGAATTTTTGAAGATCGGGGCACGCACACCAACCTTATCCGAAGACTCACAACATGAGCAAGAGGCTCACGACGTGAGTCTATGACTGATGTGTGCCATAGCTAGACCACCAGGCGTCGCGTCTACGGGCCAAACTCACGACGTGAGCCATCCCATGCTCACGACATGAGTCCCGAAAGTTCACCCCATAAATAAGATGTGAGGGTTCCAACTTCTCTTGCTCATTTCACTCTTCCCTCTCACTTCTACTCTTCGCGTAGCACCACGAGACGACCCCGACACCCCGGTTACATATCCAAGTCCCGACGAAGGTCCGAAGCTCCAAGAATCATGAGAAACTTACCACTTCCCTGTCGAAGTGCTGCCCGAGAGAATCTCGTTTTCTTCAAATCACCACACTTTCGAGGTGAGTTCATACCCCTACATTTTCACGCCTTTTTCATGTTTTAGGGGGGAAATACAAGTGAAACATGAGAAAACTTAGGTTAAAATACGCATCGTTACATATGGTTTCGAATAATTTACTTATATTTTGTTCATAAATGTTAAACTACATTAATACCAACGTTACACTTTACATGCAAAGTTGGTATTACATCGAGTTATTATCACCAAATGAAACACACTTTCGAAAAACTATAATGGGTATAGTTTACGAGTTATTCATAACATCTTTACATAAACACTGTATAAAGGAAATACTTTCATCTACGAGAAATGTAGACTTTTCATTCTGTAAATCTTTTGATACTATGTTTTGTGAGACACTCATCTTCAATGTACTCTCAAGTATGCATTTCAAGACCTGTATCATAAACCATAATCTCTTAGACGGAGAGCATGATACTTGTGTATAGATCTATGCGGGATTGACAATCCGCACCTAAACTGTTAGCTACAGTTAGACCGGCAGGTCTGGGGTGACAAATGTCATAACACTGCAACCCCTGAAGAACGTTGTTACAGGCAGTCTGGGTCAATAGCATGGTTATAAAACTCACATGGTGTATCAAAATATCTTCGATTTACGAGACTATTAAATGCATTCAGTAATTACAATATATAAGTATAAATCCACTTTCACCCTTTTTAGCATGAAAGATACTAATGCATTCCAATCTTTGGAACTTTTTAAACTACCACACATACATTGAAAATGTTGGATTTTTTGGAAACACACTCAGTCATTTTTACCAAAAGACATACAAATTTTAATTACAAAAACTCTTATGACCTCACCAACTTAATTGTTGACACTTTCTCAAAACTACTTGTATTTCTCAGGGAATCAGTAATACAGGTAAAACGTCAGCTTTTGGAGAAGAGACGCTAAGACGTCATATCTTAAAAAATTATTGAATCATCATATTGTAATTCTTTTGGGACATGTATTGTAAGCAACAATGCAACTTTTAAACAATATATATATATATATATATATATATATATATATATATATATATATATATATATATATATATATATATATATATATATATATATATGTATATATATATATATATGATGGTTGTGCGTACTTTCTTTACGAATATTCAACTGTTATGATACTACGTGAAGTCATCCGCCCCCGAATGTTTCCGCCATTCTGGTTTGGGGGTGTGACACTTGGCCAATGAGTAGCTTTTGAACTGTTTGTGTGCCTTCACAGTGGACACAACAGCTTTCCATTCGGATCTCAATCCATTCACGAACGTGACTTTTTGTTCAATGATTTCACGCTTGAGATTGTGTTTAAGCATTCTGCTCAACAGATGATTAAATCGATTAAACTTCTTATCTAGTTTTTCATCATACTTTTGCACAAAAGCTCAAAACTCTTATAAAAGTAATATTTGTGTTGGGTCTGGTGTTGCGTCTTTGGGCTCGGTCATAAGTCCATTTAGATTACCCGGTTTGGGCATGTCCAACTGTGGATAATTATTAGGGTTAGCATATAAATATTGCATGCATGTATAGCTTTTAGATTGATCGTTCTCATTGATTACTTGCATTGTAACCCTAGCACACCTCTAGAGTCGAAGTTCTTCATCGAGCTCTTCTGAGGTGTGAGTTATTAATCATTTGACACCATTGATCCATTCTCGTGTTCTTTGCTTGATTAAATATTGTTTTTCCGTTTGGAATCTATCGATCTACAACTCTTTTATTCCAACAATTGGTATCAGAGCAGGAGACTGTGTAATACATACGCATCTCTTATGTTTGAAGAATCCATTTGGGTTTCTGCTTTTATCAATATAAAGACGCTGTCTTCCTCCTGTCGACAGTATCTCTAGTGTTTGATAAAACCCTAAGTTCAACGTTACAAGTCTGATTCTAACAAAACACCTTCATCATGTCTCACGATGACTCTCAAATCAACCCAATCAACATCTCCAACAGTATTGGATCAACTACAAGAATTCCCATTCTTTATACTCAAGATTATGAAGTTTGGGCGCATCACTTCGAAGACTACGTAGTTGGATCTGAAGATAATGGCTACTTGATTTGGGAAGCAATTACACTGGGTCCGTTTGTTAACTCTGGAACAAACCAAACAATTAAGACTCAAAAGGAGTATAACAAACTCTTGGTGGACGAAGACTAGATCCCTCAAGACGAAAAAGACAAACTGTTATGTAATGTTAAAGCCATGAGGATGATCAGATTTGCATTGCAATCCGACACTTTTCGTCTAGTATGTTCATGCACAACAGCTAAAGAAATATGGGATAGGTTGAAAGAACTGTTAGAGCACTCGATCCAAACCCTATTGCTCTCTGAATTCGGTGCTTTCATACAAAATCCTAAAGAGAAGCTCATTCAAACATTCGATCGTTTCAACCATTTGCTTAGCAAGATGATGAAGCATGGTATTGAAAGGAAGGTGATTGAACAAAAGGTTACATTTATGAATGGATTAAGGCCCGAATGGATGGTAGTGGTTTCAACAGTGAAAGCTCATGAACAATTTAAATCATATTCACTGGTGAAGCTGATGGGAATTCTCAAATCTCACGAGAGTGAAGTAACAAAGGAAGCGAAAGTTGTTTCAGTTGTGGGTTCACTATCCTTTATTTCTAAGGGCAAGAATGTTGCAGACGAAGAGGAGGAATTTGATATGTCAGAATGTGATCTGAACAATGAAGAGTATGTTATGATGGTAAAAAAACCCGAAGAAGTTCGCTCGCAGAAAGTTCCCAGCCAATAAGAACCGAAACTGGCAGGGTAGCTATAGTTCTGAAAAAGTGAAGGAACCGAAGAACAACACCCAAAAGGACGATGAAAAGAAGGAGAGTAAACTTGTGGGAGACTCTGGGTACGATTTCAACTACTGTCATGGCAAGAACCACTTTGCCAAGGATTGCATGCTAAGAAAGATGGCTGAGAAGAAGGAGGGTGAAGATGACGAAGTTTACTACATGAGAAAGCTGGAGGAGATAAAGAAGAAGAAAACTGCTAACGTTTCCATGAATGCTTTGATTGTGCAGGAAAACGTTGTTGATGATGAGTTCGATGGAGTGGAAGTTTGGTCTACAGATTCTGAGGATGAAGAGGTACGCAGACCCTCGCATGGAAGAGCATATGTGGCGAGAGAAGGAGTTGCTGAGTCGGGTGGGAAATGCTTAATGGTAACAACCGAAAGTAAGCATGAGAAAGCGAAGGTCATAGAATACAAATGCTTCGCTGCCAAGCCCATGAGTAAAAAGATCAGCGACTACGATCAGTTGATCAAGGCGGTACAAACTATCCTAGCATCTCATATAGTGCCAATAACAAACTATGAAAAAGACTTAAATGATTTAAAATCCAAATTTTCCAATTTAAGTGGTAGTCTTATGTAAACTCTCTTAGCCAATTCTAACCTAACTGACCAACTCAGCAGGGAGTCTTCCAAGAGTGAGGAGAGAAGAATATGGATTCAGCAGAAGGAGTTAGAGTTAAGTAGGGCTAGGGATGAACTTCTTTATTTGTAAAGAGACAATTTGAAAATTTTGAAACAACGAATGTTTTTTGTTTGATTGCTAAACGCCTATATACTAAGATCACTCAGTTGCATTTAAAACAGATTCACAAAATGATTTTGCCTTTCCTTGAATTTAAGGAAGACGAAGTCATCGCTGAATGTGAATCTATAATGTCCTCGGATGAAATCTCTGTCACCTACAAATATGGACTGGACAAAATTGAATCTTTCATTGAGTCTAAAGAATATAAGTGTATGCTTAAGAATTTACTGGACGAAAACGATAAGTTAAAAATAAAGGCCGAGACTATACAGAAGTTTGACTCATCCAACACTAAATTGAGTTCAGAAAATAAAATCAATTTAGAAATCACTTCTGAATTTGATGAGGATAGTGTGATGAGTGAAATCTCTGTAGAAGACATGGTCGATTGTTCAGAATTCCTTAAAAGCGAACCCGAACCAACAAAACCTCTCATATTTGAAAATTCGGTTGAATATGCTCGGGTGTCAAAGGACAAGTCAAAGAAGCTCAAAGAAAAGGCCGTTGTCTATCAGAAGGTACAACCTACACCCAACCAAGTGTATGCCGTCACTGGGGTAACTAAGAAGCAAACAACGGAGTTGACATCGATGGTTGACAAAGATAATGCTGAAGGGTGTGATAACTTCTTCTGGTCTGATCCCATTGATAATGCAGATGAAACAGTTGGTCTGTCAGAGCAGACCTCATGGAGAGTTAAGGGACAATACATTCCTGAACCCCTCAACAAGCCCTCAAGCTTTGATAAACCCAGTACAAGTGGTACAAAAGACATACCAAGGGAATCACTTAAAGCTACCAGAGATTCATCAACAACAACCAAAGCTCTTGAAAAGAAAACGATACCTCATGTCAACATTCACAAGACTCAAGAGCAACTCACTGAACAGAAACGCCAAAGAAACAAACGATACATGAAAAATATCAATGAGAGAAAGTAGTTTTGGCAATCCCAAAACCCCTCTTATGTTCGTTCCGAAAAAGGTTCTAATCTCAGGATGAAAAAGGAAGCACAGATCAAAAACCGTCAGGCATGCATTCAGGAAAACCGAACGACCCGTTTCGTTTCTAATTTTGGAAGTCACAAGAACCGAAAGTCAAGTTTCGGTCCTAACTCTTACTACACCAAGAACCGAAAGTACTGTTTCGGTCCTAACACAAGGGTCCAGAACCAAAAAGTAAGTTTCACTCCCAAATCCCATCCTCCTCACTCTCAACCAAAGCCCAACTCTGTGAAGGATGTTAAAGGAAAGGGAAAGCTGTATCCAGAACCTGAAGTCCAAAAGACCAATAAGGCAGCTAACTCTAGAACGCCCAAGAAAACCTCAACGGTGAAACCAACTAACCATAAAACACACATGTTGAAACAAGATAAAAATAAAATCAAAGTGTATACTATCAAACGAAAAGATGAAACCACGTTAATAAAAAGAACATATATGGTTGATCTTTCGATTGCAATTCCCTTTTCTGTAAAAGTCTCACCAGTGCCCAAGAAACTTTGGGTTCCTATTTCTGCTTAATTATTGCAGGTAATCAGCGACGAGCAGTTTGACGAAGAATTGTATATCGACAGTGGCTGCTCACGTCACATGACTGGAAGGAGGGAAGAGCTTAGGGAGTTTCGGTCCCTTAAGGATGGTGGGTGTGTGAAATATGGAAACAACTCATACAGAACGATCAAAGGATATGGGATGATTACCAACGGAGATTTTTCAATACGAAGGGTAGCCTACGTGGAAGGATTGCAGCATAACCTCATCAGTGTTTCACAACTAGTGGCAGGAACAGGTTTGAAAGTCTCATTTGACGATGAGGGCTTAGAGATAATTGAAAAACAAACTAAGAAAGTTCTATTAAAATCTGAGCGAATAAGGGAGATGTTTCCTTTAATTCTCAATCCAATAAAAGGAAAGCCAACAATATGCTTGTTATCGAAGGCGAACTCTGATGAAAGTTGGTTGTGGCACCGAAGGCTATCACCTCTGAATTTCAAAGATATTAATAAGCTAGTGCTTGGTAATCACGTGTGTGGGCTTCCTGTTCTCAAATTCGACAAGGAACATCTGTGCGCAACATGCGAGATGGGCAAGCAAAGCCGAAAAAGTCACCCTACTCGTATTAATACAAAGATCATTGAACCTCTTGAACTACTGCACATTGACTTATGTGGTCCTTCGGCTATTGAAAACTTTGGTGGTAGTAAGTTTATAGTAGTAATTGTAGATGATTTTTCTCGCTTCACCTGGGGTTTCTTTCTTAAACAGAAATCAGAGGCGACACCCAAGCTGAAGGTTTTTATCAAACAAGTGGAAGTCCAGCTGCGAAAGGTGGTACGAAATATAAGAAGTGACAATGGTCTAGAGTTCAAGAATAAACACTTTGAAGATTTTCTGGCTGAAAAGGGAGTAACCCACAACTTCTCTGCTCCCTATACTCCACATCAGAATGGGATCGTTGAAAGGCGAAACCGTTCTTTATGTGAAGCATCCTGAACCATGCTGAGCTTCGCTTCTCTTCCACTATACTTTTGGGCTGATGCAATTGCTGCTGCTTGCTACACTCAGAACCGATCGTTTCTCAACAAACGCTTCTCCATCACTCCGTATGAGATTTTGAACAATCGAAAGCCTAATGTAAACTTATTCCACGTATTCAGATCAAGATGCTTCATTTTCAACTCCAAAGAGAACCGAAACAAGTTTGATGTCAAAGAAGACGAAGGAATATTTCTCGGATATTCGCTAACTTCAAAAGCATATAGGGTTCTGAATAAACGCTCGAAGAAAATTGAAGAAACCTATTATGTTACTTTTGACGACAATTACGTGAAGAAAATGCGAACAACCGAAAGTCCAACGTAGGAAATCTTTCCACAAACTGGTCAAGTCTCAGTTCCTATTTCTAATCTGTTTGAAGAATACATGAAGCTCTTTGATGAACCAGAAAAGGCGATCCACTCAGAAGAGAAAAAAGCAGATAACAAAATAGATAGCTTGAAGAAAATCATCGATCACGCTGCTAAAGTCATGGAAAGCGAGCCTCATCAACCAACCGAAAAGCAGAATCAAAGCGAACCCACTGCATCCAGTGAACATCCAGCTAATGATGACCCTCCAAGAGAAAGCACTGTACTCCAGGGGGAGGGTTCGTCTACACAAAAAACAACCGACATGCCTTTCCAGGGGGAGGATCTATCAAAAACCCCAACCCATGTGTTGGAACCAGAAAGTGAACCTCAAGCAATCGTAAGTACATATTCCGAAGTGTGTTGGTTCCGAAGGAAAATGTAATCTGGAACCTGTCTGGAGCTGGAGAAAAGAAGAGAAGTATTTCGAAGAGGAACACATTCCGGAACTAATCCTGATGTTCGGAATGTATACTGATCCAGATCAAACTTTCATCTCTGGAATGTCACTTGTTCGGAATGAAGACTTTCTGTCTTTAGTGCATTTATTACTTTTGTCTTGTATTTGATGTAACGTTTCATAGGACGTAGTCTAAAGTTACTTTAGGACAATAAAAATGTTAGACTTATATCTTTTGTCCGGTCCTATGTAAACATCTGGGTTAATTCGTCGTAACATTCTCTCCTATAAATAGGAGCATTCAATACAAGTCAACTACGGATCTTTCACTTACTTTTGGCATTTACTCTTATCATATTAAAAACATTCTTCTTGTTCTTCATTTATTAACTTTACCTTGATCATTATCTACTTGTTCTCAATTAATGTCTTGATCATTTGTTGAACTGATCATCTAAGACTTGACTGGTCTTTCCAGTCTCGACTTGAACATCCATTATCAAGCAGACATTGATCTCAAGCATTTACTCAAGGTTTGAGTTCTCAAACCTTGACCCTGCGTATAGATCTTGTTCTCACAATTCGTACCAGAGCTCGAGTGGTTGTCCTTTGAATCCATAAGATCAGATTATAGTTGGTTTGAATTTACCTTGGTATTTCAACTATTTCTGTGTTAAGGATAAAAGTTCTTCTATATACCACTTAAGCTTGAGGATATCTTGACTTCAATGGCTGCTTCAAATCCTCAGCAAATGATTTCAATGCAAATCGCAAATAGCATGGGTGGCCCTACATGTGCCCCATTGCTAGTTGTGGAAGAATATGGTCATTGGAAAGTTAGAATGGAAAGGTTTTTATTAGCCAAAGAAAAAGGTGAACAAATCTAGAGATCCGTCAAAGAGGGTCCTCATGTTCCCATAAGAACAGTTGTAAGAGATGCAGCTGCTCAGCTCATGCGAGAGGATGAAGCTTGTCCAGCTCCTCTAACTGCAGATGATATTGAAAAGTTGCATGCTGATCAAGTTGCCTTCTCAGAAATGGTGTTTGGTGTTCCTACATCACTCTTTGAGCATATCAAACTATGCAAATCAGCCAAAGAAATTTGGGACACTCTTCAAGATCTGATTGAAGGTTCCGAAAATATGAAGGACAAGCGCCTCACTTCGGTTGTCAATGACTTTGACACCTTCACCACTACTCCAGGTGAATCTGTAGCCCCAGCCTCCAACCGATATCGAATCGTTGTCAATAACATGACTGCTCATGGGATTGTTCGAACTCCTCTCGAGTACAATCTCAAGTTCATTAACAGCCTTGCTAAAGGATGGGGAAATGTAAAATCCTGTCTTCAAAGCAATGGTTCTTTAAAAAAATTGAAACTCTATCAACTTTTTGATGATCTTCAAGGACATGAATCAAATGTTGCTCAAACCATAAGGGAACTTTCCGGAGGACCACATTCTATCGTTAGTTCCTTTGAATCAACCATTCCGAACTCACCTACTCCGGAACCTTACAAACCCACTGTTCCATTAACTCAGTCATCCCTAACCATCTTACCCACACACATCTATCCTGACGATGATTCCGAAACCTTGGATTCCGAGCTCCGTTTCCAACAAGAGTTTGCCTTACTCTCAATAAAATAAAAACGTCCTTTCAATCCCTCTTACAAACCATACCAAAACAGATTCAGTGCTCCTCACCAAACCCATTATCAACTATATTCCGCTCCGGAACCAAAACAACCCTCCGAAAATCCTCCTGCATACAAGCCCAACCTCACTAAACCAAACTCCGCTCCGGAATCTTCTCAAAATTCCAACTCAGACAAACCAAAGATCTTGTGTCATAAATGTGGTCATGCAAACCACTTTGCCAAAGATTGTCTAGCTGATGCTCCACAAAAACCAAAAGTCAAAGACTCAGCTTACTATGTCCGAAAAACACAAGAAATGGCTGAAAGTGAGAAGGCATTTGTTACTATGGTTTCAAGAGATGTCGAAGGATAGTGGTCATCCAGAGATGATGAAGATTTGCTGACTGGAAGAAACATGTGTTTGATGGCAAGACAAACGGTTGAATGTGATGAAGGTTATTGGTCTTCTGGGTCCGATGATGAAGATGATGTTGCTGAACCTCACTACTGCTACATGGCCACTAACGATCCGCCAGGTCGAAGCATCATTCAGCAGGTAAAATCCATGATCTCTGATAATAGTTTTGACTTGACTTTATGTGAACCTTATCTGACCCAGATCCAAACAGCTACGAACACTATCTATAAAGCCTATGAGTCTGCCATAGAAGCCAGTGAGAAGAAGGATTGTGAATTAATTCGTCTTAGACTACGTTTTGAGGATAAGAAATTGAAAATCGAGTCTCTAGAGCATGAACTTGTAATGTCAAAAGATGAATGTATCATTTTGAAAGATAAATGTGAAATCACTTATTCTGAACGAAACATTTTGATTTCTGATAACAAACGTCTCAATGCTAAAATAGATGATTTGTATAACACTATAGACATGCTTGAAGTTGACATTCGGATGACTCATAGTTTTCGTCATCCATGGTCCAAAGCTCCTGGTCTCGGAAGCGAGTTTCCGAAACCAATTGTTAGTCCCCTGAAGGAATTGCAAAATTTGACATTCATGGGAGAAGTTCTGAACATCAAACATTCGGACACCCCTGTTTCTCCCTTTTCACCTCTTCCGGAGACTAAAAGACCTTTTGAGTCCCTAATTCCTGAGTTCCAACAAATAGTTGTCAAGTGTCCTGATTCCACGCCTCTTCCACCTCTGATATACCTGGACCTGAATTGGACCATGGAATATCATTATAGTCTTCCAAATTGTGTAGACTATGTTCCTAAAAGTAATCACGTAAACAACTGTGTGATTGAGGAAATTATTCCGGAAACAACTGAAATCAACGCCTCAGAATTTGTTTGGGCATCCTTAGATGATAAAGCTGAAGTCTCAAGCCATGTGTCCTCTAATTCATGTGAATCGGACTCCTTAGTACTTTCAAAGACCAAATTGGTTCCCATTACTCCTGAGTTTACTAATCCATCCAAAGGTCAAACCTCTAGATCCTCTCCTCATCCTAAAAGAAAACCAATGTTGAATAGAAAAGATGTTGTAGATGCCAAAGTAGAAGCTAGAAATGCTTACAAAAAGGAAGTCAAGACTAGACAAAATTCCAGGTTCCTTGCTAACTCTAAACCAAATTCATCCCGGAATTCTCGTGTCTCCACTCACAGTAAAAATTCTTTTGTTCCCACTTGGATCCTAAAAAGACCTTCCGAACCCCTTCTTCGTTTGGAACCTAAGGAAGTCCATAGCTCAAATTCACCTCAAGCTCATGTCAATGTCAAAACCATCCGAAATACTTCACCGGCACCTCAAAATGTTTCATCTGTCTTTATTGCAAAATCTGATGGCACAATTTTTAAACTCAGAATTTCAAGAAACAATGTGTCATCAAACAAATCCACATATACAAAAACCACTGTGTCAAAATCCTCAAAGAAAAATCTTGTGTGGAAAATCAAAACATCTGTCAACAAAACACCAATTCCGGAGGTAACAAAAATTACCAATCCTCCGGATGTCAAAAGTCCGATGAAGTCAGCTCCGAACCTACAAATAGTTGAATATGACTACTGGATAGATGAAAAGACATTAGCATTTTGTCTGTTTCCAAAGAATTCCACGAATATCACCCGGAAACACAAAGTTGTTCCTAAGTCACAACCAAAGGCCAAAGTCCATGCCTATGTCCCAAAGTCTAACTCGGAGCCTAAAAACTCCATTGCTCACTAATTTTGCAGGCACTCTGTGCTTCGGAGCAAGAAACAATATGGTATATTGATAGTGATTGCTCCATGCACATGACGGGGCAGAAGGATTTTCTGCGAGATTTAAAGCTTTCTCTAAATGCTGGTTACTTGACATATGGCAACAACTCCAATTCTCAAATTCGCGGTTATGGAACTCTCACCAATGGAAACTTTTCTATTTCGCATGTTGCTTATGTGGCTGATTTAAAACATAACCTGATAAGTGTTGCTCAGCTCACTGACTCAAGTCGACGTGTGGAATTTTGCAAAAAGTATAGCTATGTGATGACTGAAGATCGAAAAGAATGTTTGATAAAATTACTTCGCAACAAGAACATGTACCCGCTTGACATCAACATGATTATTAGGAAACCGCAACTTTTCCTTCTCTCCAAAGTTGTTCCTGACGTCAGTTGGTTATGGCACCGAAGGCTCGCTCATCTGAACTTTCGGTACATGAATGATCTTCTATCATGAGAAATGGTAAGAGGATAACCTCTTCTCAAGTTCGAAAATGATCATTTATGTGCTGTGTGTGAGTGTGGTAAGCAATCAAAAAAGGGTCATCCTGTTATCATAGAAAAGTCCATCTCGGATCCATTGGAACTTCTACACATTGATCTTTGTGGACCATCCACTGTAGAAAGTCTTCATCATAAGAACTACATTATTATGATTGTTGATGACTTTACAAGGTTCACCTGGGTTTTCTTCCTAAGGCTGAAATCCGAAACAGCCTCTGAGCTCATCAATTTTATCAAAGGAATAGAAGTTCTTATCAAACTCCCGGTCAGGAGAATCCGAAGTGATAATGGTTCGGAATTTGTAAATTCCACCATTGAGAAATTTCTCACCGAAAAAGGAATTGATCACAACTTCTCAGCTCCCTACACTCCACAACAAAACGGTGTAGTTGAAAGACGCAATAGAACACTCGTTGAAGCCGCTCGATCAATGCCGAACTATGTAAACTTACCACTCTATCTTTGGGCTGAAGCTGTATCCACTGCTTTCTTCACTCAAAATCGAAGTATCATCAATCGACGTCTCAACATGACACCATACGAAGAAATGAATGGTCGAAAGCCAACAATCTCATTCTTACATGTCTTCGGATGTAGATGCTTCATCAAAAACAACCGTGATCAGCTTACAAAGTTCCAACCTAAAGCTGATGAAGCTATCTTCATAGGGTACTCTTCCAAATCAAAGGCTTACAGAGTTCTCAACCGGAGAACTCGTGTTCTGGAAGAAAGTTTTGATATTACCTTTGATGACAACTTCATTCGGAATTCTGGTCCCGCTCACACTACTCACATCATGGAGTCTGATGCTCCTCCGCCAGGATGTCCGAACCCTCAAACCATTTTTGAGTTTGACTTTAAAACTCTCTTTGGTCCTTCCGAAACCGCTCTTGATTCGGAATCTCGATCAAGATCATCTCTAATTCCAATTCCTCCTTTGGAAGCCCCAGTTTCTCACAACCTCTCCAGTCCACTTCCGAGCCTCCCTATATTTGATTCCTAACCATGTCAACCATCTCAGGTTGAGGGGGAGAATAATGCAAATCCCTCTTTTGAATCAAATGTGGATGGCTTCCAAGATGCAGCTGCTGATTTCGATGACTCTAATCCTCTCAACATTGATGAAAACGAAAACTTCTTTGAGTTCCCTTCTGATGATGATGTCAACCTCTCAGGTTCAGAAGTTCAGGGGGAGCATCATCCCAATATTCAAATCATTCAGGGGGAGCAAATCAATTCTACTGTTGATGTAGGATCTCTGGCTGCACAAGAACTCCCTCGATTTCATGTTTGGACGAAGGATCATCCTCCGAACCAAGTAATTGGAAATCCGAATGCTGGTGTACAAACTCGCTCAGCTACCAACATCCAAAATGAATGTTGTTTTTCAGCATTCATATCTATGGTTGAACCCAAATCCATCAAGGAAGCATTAGAACATGCTGATTGGATTACAGCCATGCAAGAAGAACTGGAAGAATCTGACCGAAATGAAGTCTGGACTCTCGTACCTCCTCCTCCACATCACCCCATTGTCGGTACAAGATGGGTATTTCGCAACAAGCTAGACGATGCAGGAGTTATCATCTAAAATAAGGCAAGATTGGTGGCTAAAGGCTTTACTCAAATTGAAGGTCTTGACTACGACGAGACATTTGCTCCAGTTGCACGACTTGAAGCTATCAGTATCTTTCTTGCTTATGCTGCTCACAATGGCTTCAAAGTTTACCAAATGGATGTTAAGAGTGTCTTTCTTAATGGTGAACTTGACACTGAAGTATACCTTCAACAGCCCCCGGATTTATCAATCTTTCCTTTCCAAACTATTGTTATAAACTCTGAAAGGTTGTCTACAGACTCAAGCAAGCTCCTCGGGCTTGGTACGAGACTCTCAATGATTTTCTCAAATGCTCAGGTTTTCAAAGAGGAATACTTGATCCCACTCTATTCCGAAGATCAAATGGGAAGCATCTCATGCTGGTACAAATGTATGTGAACGACATCATTTTTGGATCTACGGATTCATCTATGGTTGCTGATTTTGCCAAACTTATGATCAGTCGATTCCAAATGAGCATGAACCGAGAATTAAGTTTTTTTCTTGGCCTTCAATTCAAACAGACTAACAAAGGTATTTTCATTCACCAAGAGAAGTACATTTCTGAACTTCTCAAGAAATACTCAATGGACACATGCGCCTCAGCCAAGGTACCTATGGGCTTCGGACACAAAATCTTTGCCGACCCTTCGGGTGTTTCCGTCGATGAAAAGAAGTATCGTGGAATGATTGGATCCTTACTCTACCTCACCGCAAGTCGCCCGGACATTATGTTCTCAACATGCTTATGTGTCAGATTTCAAGTCAATTCGAAGATGTCTCATATTTTAGCTGTGAAACAAATATTCAGATACGTCAAAGGTACAAAGAACCTCGGAATCTGGTATCCAGCAAATGAAAGTTTCCTTCTGCAAGCTTACTCTGATTCAAACTATGGTGGTCTTCAACTCGATAGGAAAAGTACATCAGGAGGATGTCAATTCCTAGGTGATCGATTAGTCAGCTGGTCATCCAAGAAACAGAACTGCATTGCTCTCTCCACAGCTGAAGCTGAATACATTGCTGCTGCCAGCTGTACCTCTCAAGTTCTTTGGATGAAATCTCAACTCTTGGATTATGGTTACTGATTTCAACGCATTCCTATCTACTGTGACTCTCAAAGTGCCATTGCAATCTCGCACAATCCAATACAGCATTCCACGACAAAGCACATTGACATCCGATACCATTTTATTAAAGATCATGTTCTAAATTGTAACATTGAACTTATTTTTGTTCCATCTGACGATGAAATTGCTGACATATTTATTAAGGCATTAGACGAAACCAAATTTAATGGTTTTCTGAACAAAATGGGTATGATGATGCCTGATCCTCAATTCTTTCATGAGACATGTTCTCTTTGATAGAAGTATTCAGAAGAAAAATTTTCTCCGAACTCAATTATTTTTGCTTCGGAACTATTTTCTCTCTAAATACATAGCATCATTTTACCTGTCTTCATTACTAATTATCCGTTGAGTTTTTTAAGTTGTACAGTTCATTCTCTTCGTGTCGACTATCAAGATCAACCATTATCCGAATCTTTATTTCGGAACTCACTTCATAAAGGAATTCCGGAAAATCAACTCCAGAAAGGCAATTTTCAAATGTGCTCCGGAATTTCAAAATTTGCTCCGGAATTTCAAATTTGCTTCGGAATTTTCAAAAGTGCTCAAGAATTCTCAAAATTTGTTCTGGAACCTTCTTTTTTAAATCATATATGTTCCGGAACATAACTTTTACCCTCCGGATCATGCACTGTTCGGAACAACTCATCCAGAATACCAAAAGGTAATAAGGCAAAACGGTTTTCTCAACGGTTACTTTTCAGAATGATTCTTATCCAATCTTTCTCAATTTGCGTGACACGACTGCACGCCCACTAAACTAAGAAATCGAATTGACGGTTACATTCTCATCTTTTAGCCCCAATTGCCTTGCCCTTTCACCTCACCTGTCTAAACTCACTCCCAAACATTAAATGCAACCCGATGGATATCGGATCCTCATCATTACCCTTTCTCAACCCGACCCGTCTTTCCCTACCTATAAATACTCTTTCACATTCTCCTTTACCTCTTTACGCTCTCTCGACTCTCAAACCTCCCAAAATCTCTCACTGTTCTTCATGTTCATCAAGCTTTCTTCATTCTTCATCAATGGAGTCTTCAAAGAACCCAACTTCAACTGCTCCAACTCCCAAGAAATCAATAGCCAGGAAGAAATCATCTAAAGGATCAAAGGGTTCATCATCATCTGCCGATCAATAACCTTTTCTTAGGGACACAACTCAACTATTTTCCTTAAACCCTCTTGACTACGATGAATCAATCAAAATAATGATTGAGTATCTCGCAAATCATCCTCTATCCATTCCACTTACCAAAATCCCTAATCCTCCACTCCCACTCTCTCGTCTTCATCATGCATTCACCAGCATCAAACTTGAAGATGGTGTTCTGTTAACTACCATTATTGGTGATCGCACCATTCATGTCTACAAATCAACCTTCCTCAAGGCGATTGGAATTACACCAAATCCTACTGGTTTTGAAGTTGTTGAACCAACGGCTGAAGAGTTTCAGACGTTTCTAAACTCCATTGGGTACACGCAAGACTATAGGGCAAAGGATTTCAAGAAAACCGCTGTTTCTGGGCTCTGGACCGTTCTTATGCATCTCATCATCCGTGGGTTATCTGGAAAGCATGGCGGTACTGATACCTTGAGCAAAGATTGGCTGAATGTGGTTTTCAGTATTTACTCCGGACGCAACAACGTTGTAGATCTTCCGGAAGTCTTGTGGCAAGACTTCTGCAAGTTCGCCATCAAAAGGAAGCCGAACGAGATTTTGAGCCCTAGATTTTGGGCTCTGACGATTGAACAAATCTTCAAGGAAATCAACGTACCCATTTCGGTTAGCACCATTCCTCCGGAGGTATGTGTCTCTTTTAAACTTGTTAAGGCATATAGAATTCCGGACCAATCATCTTTTGGTCCGGTCAGACGTCTTTCGGACAATATGTTGGCCATTATTCCTTCCGACTCTCCTTATTTAAAACAGCGTATTGAGACTTCGGTTGTGTTCGACCCAACACAACCTGCCCCGGTCTCAGTTGAGCCTACTCCGGAAGAGGCCGATCCTGCTAAGTACGGACCTAAATTCAAGCAACCAGCCAAACGAAAGGCTTCTCCTACCAAGCCAAAGGCCAAAAAGAAAACCAAAGTCAGTGCACCCTCTCAGCAGGATGGCACCCATGACATTCTGGCTGATTCTGGCCGTCCGCACACCCCTCCTGCCCACTCATCTGTGGTACCCCTCAATGTTTCATCATCACAAGCACACACACGGGGAGTCTCCACATACTCCACCCTCACCCTCTCAAAAGGGTGATGCCGGTGTTGATCAAAGTTCCTTGCAGCCCCCTGGAACACACTCACGTGTCAAATTTGATATTCCCATTATTTCTTCCACACGCACACACTCCGGAAACATTGTTCCGGACCCTAAGCATCCGGAAGGAGGAGCAGTCTCTCCAACTTCCGATGCCACAACTGGTCTCATACCCGGAAGGCGTACAGGACGACCAGGCACTAATGATCCTCTTTGGGAAGATTATGTGAACAGGGCCTCATCTCGACGACCGGACCTTACTCGAGCTCCAGTGGAATCCACTCTCATCTCTATCAGGAACAGGGCCATCCAAAGCAATTTGCCCTATGTCCATCCTACTGACGATGACGCCATTAATGAACTCACTTCGGAGCTACCCCCAATCACCACCCATCAGAGCATCTTCCACACTGATCCGGAAGAAGAAATATCTGAAGAAGTCATGTTGGAAGAAGAGGCAAAAACCATTCCGGGTGCACATCTCATTACCTCCGTTAACTACCAATCTAAAGCATCGGTATCCAAGTCTGCTTTTGACTTCAGACCCTCTTCCACTACCACTCCGGACGATGGTTCCAACTCAAACCTTCAAGAAGATGATGACGCAACTAAACCAGGTCCCTCCTCAGATCCGAACGTTCACCAACCTCCTCCACAACATTCTGATTCTGATTCAGAATCCTCATCTGGTGACCATGTTGACCCTTTTGCCCTTGTGGACATCCGCAACAATGTTTCGGACACTATGGTTAAAGTGTCATCTGTAGAGGCATCCGTGATGGGTTTGAGCCATAAGAACTTTCCTATGTGCACATGCAAACCCTAATGCAAACTACGGATGCATTTACGCATTATCAATGCACAACCAATTAACAAACAATAAACCATATATATAGGTTTTAAGACCATATGATATTACCATCTTGCGATCACTCGTGATAAATTCCATGAAGTGATTCCAGCAAGTGTCGGTTTATTCCAATGCTCAAATCAAGTTCATAAACACTCATAAACGTTGTAGGAAACCTTTGACATGTCTAATACACTTTAAACAATCTACACACCAATTCATGACAGTCTTCATTCATATCTACTTCCAACATATGAACGACTGTGGACCGTTTGAATAATTCGATTACTATTAAATAACTCAATTATTCAGGAAGTCAAAACATGCAAAATGAAACAATAGGTAAAACATTAACATAAGACAGTAACATTACTAATAAATAATACTCCTTTATTTAATCATCAAATGTTAATAACAACTTATCTATTACACGTTTTCAAACTATCTAATGTAAACTAATATCGTCCTTTAGCCCAATGCTCCTAGCGTGCTGCAAATGCTTAACCCTGCTCAGTCCCTTCGTAAGCGGATCTGATGGGTTATCTTCTGACGATACCCTCTTCACTACGAGGAGTCCCTCTTCCACCCGATGTCGAATAAAGTGATATTTTCTGTCGATCTGTCGAGATCTACCGTGATCTATTGGTTCCTTGGTCAAGGCAACCGCTCCTTCATTATCACAGAAAATCTCCATAGGCTCCTTTATGCCTGGCACAACTCCAAGGTCTCCAATGAAGTTCTTCAACCATATTGCCTCCTTTGACGCTTCGCTTGCCGCAATGTACTTTTATTCGCACGTTGAATCAGCTACGGTTTCCTGTTTGGAACTCTTCCAAGTCACTGGTCCTCCATTGAGGGTAAAGACCCAGCCTGACTGCGGACGATAGTTGTCCCTGTCGGTTTGAAAGCTGGCGTCACTGTACCCTCGCACCTTTAAGTTATCACTCCCTCCGAGGACTAGAAGCCATTCCTTGGTCCTCCGAAGATACTTAAGAATATTCTTGACTGCGATCCAATGCACTCTGCCAGGGTTTACTTGATATCTGCTGACCATGCTCAAAGCGAAGGCCACATCAGGGCGAGTACAAGTCATAACATACATGATTTAGCCAACTGCGGAAGCGTATGGTACTCGGCTCATCTCTGCTATCTCGACCTTAGTACTCGGACTTTGAGTCTTACTCAACTTGGCATTACTCTGGATTGGTAACTCCCCTTTCTTTGAATTCTCCATACTAAAACGTTTTAGTACCTTTTCCAAGTAAGTATTCTGACTAAGTCCTATTAGTCTCTTACTTCTGTCTCTCACTATCCTTATTCCCAGAATATAGGAAGCCTCTCCGAGGTCCTTCATAGCAAAGCACTTCCCGAGCCAGGACTTAACCTCCTGCAGTGTCGGGATGTCGTTTCCTATGAGTAGTATGTCATCGACATACAATACGAGAAAGCTTACTAGACTTCCACTGGCTTTGACATATACACACGATTCATCTTCGCTTCGCAGAAAACCAAACTCTTTGACCTTCTCGTCAAAACAAAGATTCCATCTACGAGACGCTTGCTTAAGTCCATAAATGGACTTCTCAAGCTTACACACTCTATTGGGATGCTTCGTATTTACAAAACCCTCTGGCTGATCCATGTAAACATCCTCAGCCAACTTCCCATTAAGGAAAGCGGTTTTGACATCCATCTGCCATATTTCATAGTCATGAAATGCAGCAATGGCCAACATCACCCTGATAGACTTTATCTTCGCAATTGGTAAGAAGGTTTCGTCGTAGTCAACTCCAGGAGTTTGAGTGAAACCCTTCGCAACCAATCGCGCCTTATAAGTGTGCACGTTTCCATCCACGTCAGTCTTCTTCTTGAAGATCCACTTGCACCCGACCGTCTTACGACCTGGTACATTGTCAACCAAATTCCAAACTTGGTTGTCATACATGGATTGGATCTCGGTATCCATAGCCTCTTTCTATTTCGCAGACTCCGGGCCTGCCATGGCTTCCTTATAGCTGTTAGGTTCGTCCATATTCACTAGTGTACTATCACTAATGAACGTATCCCCTTCCATAGTAATATGAAAACCATAAAACTGGGGTGGAACACTAACTCTTTCAGAACGTCTAATAGGTAAGGACTCGTCAATCGGTTCAACCGGAGTTTCCTCCTCGGATTGAACGCCAGTGTTAGAGGTTCCTTCATTGCTCGTCTCTTGAAGCTCTTCAAGATCGATCTGCCTCCCACTGTCTCCTTGGCTTATGAGTTCTCGCTCTAGGAAAACCCTTCTCCTCGCAACAAAGACTTCATTGTCACTCGGTCTATAAAAGAGATATCCAAAGGATTTATGTGGGTAGCCGATGAAAATACATCGCTCACTACGAGGTTCGAGCTTGTCGTGAGTATCTCGTCTTAT
Organism: Lactuca virosa; assembly: GCF_052849685.1. Classification (NCBI taxonomy): domain Eukaryota; kingdom Viridiplantae; phylum Streptophyta; class Magnoliopsida; order Asterales; family Asteraceae; genus Lactuca; species Lactuca virosa. The sequence goes on from NC_136433.1 coordinate 129,710,316, forward strand.
GAAAGCCTCGCAACCCCAAACCTTGATATGTGCTAACGAGGGAACTTTCCCTGTCCACATCTCGTGAGGTGTTTTGGCAACCTTCTTCGTAGGGACTAAGTTAAGGATATGGGCGGCAGTCTCTAAGGCATACCCCCAGAATGAGATAGGTAGTGAAGCACGACTCATCATGGAACGAACCATGTCTAGCAAGGTTCGATTATGCCTCTCAGCTACACCATTCAATTGTGGTGTCCTAGGTGGCGTCAATTGTGAAACTATTCCACATTCCTTGAGGTAGTCATGGAATTCAAGACTTAGGTACTCTCCACGTCGATCAGATTGAAGCATCTTGATTTTCCTGCCCAATTGATTCTCCACTTCTTGTTTAAACTCTTTGAACTTTTAAAAGGTTTCCGACTTGTGCTTGATCAAGTAGATATACCCATATCTGCTATAATCATATGTGAAAGTCACATAGAAGCGATTCGTGTCCCTTGTGGTGGATCTAAAGGGTCCGCATACAGCTGTATGTATGAGATCCAATAAACCCTCACCCCTCGCACAAGTGTCAGTGAAGGGTGACTTGGTCATCTTTCCAAGTAAACAAGACTCGCACACGTCATCGTCCCTAAGTTTGAATGATTCCAACACTCCATCCTTTTGGAGTTGGGCTATGCGTTTCTTGTTGACATGTCCAAGACGACAATGCCACAAGCATGCTTTATCCATACTATTGGAAGAATCCACACACAACACATCATTTCCTAAGTTGTCTACATCCATCACAGTTTCATATATTCGATTACAAGGCAATGCTTCAAAATATAAAACATTATTAAAATAAGCATAAATAGAACCCTTTTCATTATCAAATGAATATCTAAAACCTTGTTTATATAAACTATGAAATGAAATGATGTTTCTAGCCATATCTGGCGAATAGCAACAATTATTCAAATTCAAATCTAAACCATTACTAAGCACTAAGGAATAAACTCCAATCTTGGTCACAGGGCGACGGTCTTCTGTTTCCCATGATCAGATTCATCCTTCCACGCTCCACATCCCTATTTCCTTTTAGTCCCTGCAAATCAGAAAATATGTGAAAACCACATACTGTATCAAGAACCCAAGAAGTAGCATGTGATAAACTATTAGATTTAATTGTGTAAATAACTGCGAAAGATGGCTTGATCTTTCCATCCTTGATGGCTTGCAGATATTCTGGGCAGCTTCTCTTCCAATGCCCTATCTTGTGGCAGTGGTGGCACTCTGCCTCCTTAGGGTTTGAGTTGGGTTTAGCAGAACCAACTTTGGTTCCACTAGAAGAGGTGCCATCTTGGGACTTTCCCTTGTGGTGGCCCCTTGAGGAGGCCTTCCTCTTCTTACCCTTCCCTTGCGCTATTGCCAAGACAGGGGCAACAGCTGGAGTTGGAGCTGATGCAACAGATTTATCTGTGAGGTTGCTCTCAGCAGTCCTCAACAAGCCTTGAAGCTTGCTCAAGGAGACCTCTTCCTTATTCATATGGTAGGTCATGCGGAACTGGCTATAGCAGGAAGGCAATGAGTGAAGGATAATGTCAATTGCTAGCTCTTCATCGAAGTTAACATTCAACTTCAGCAGATGATCAACATATCTCTGCATCTTTTGCAGATGGGTAGTAAGGGACTCTCCATTGCCCATTTTGGTAATGATCATTGAAGTGATGATCTCGTACCTCTCTTGCCTGGCACTCTGGTGGTAGCGTTCCAGCAGATCCTGATGCATCTCATAGGGGTACTTGTCCTCATAGGACTTTTGGAGTTCAGCAGTCATAGTCGCGAGCATGATGCAATGGACTTTCGTGGCATCACGCTCGTGGGCCTAATAGGCCGCGATCTCATCGACAGTAGCAGCTTCGATATCAAACTCCTTTAGCTTCTTATAGAGGACATATTCTTTGTCCTCATAGCGAGTGACCATGCGAATGTTGCGGATCCAATTACTGAAATTGGTTCCATCGAAGATCACTTTCCCACACAAGTTTATGAATGAGAATGAAGCAGAGGAGTTTGACCCAGAAGCGTTGTTGTTTGCGTTCGACATCTGAAAAGGAAAAAGAACAAAGTTGATTAGAAATGAATTTCCCCAATTAATCACCCAAATGAGAAATTAGGGCTAGGAACCAACAACATTATTTACAAATTAGAAAAGGGATGTCGTAATCTAACAAGTAAATAATTTGAAGGCAAGTGAATGACGATTCTCTAATTTTCCACCATGCAAAACGAAAAAGAAATTAGGTTTTAAATGTATTGAAAACTCCTAGATCTTTTGAGATACATTGAATTTTTCAATGGCATGTTTAAATCTCGATATGCCCCTCTCGTTTGTGACTGGGATGCCGAGGATCACAAAGTGGGTGTGAATAACCATGCAAATGTACATGGTTCCCTCATTGTTACAGTTACCTATTCGATGTGCTGGTTAACCATACATGCTCCATCGAACTATAACAAACAATGATTCACCCTTTGCTACCTTTGCTTAGAACCCAATTAATGTGTCGGTTAACCACACGCGCTCCATTAACGTCTTAGCAAGGGTACAAAGTGTAATTTCATGGAATTGCATAAATTCACTTTTTCCTAAAGTAACTAAGATTGGGAATTTTGTAAAAAAGTTTAGTTACTTTATATAGATTCATTATACTTTTAATGAGGAATGGTTTGCCCGATCCTACCCGTTCGGCTAACGACCCGCCACCAATCAAGGAAATGGTGGGTGAGAATGGACACCCATTAAACGGCCATTTTATAGGCCATAACCTTATACCCCCCTTATAGACTGGCTTCGAGAATGAGGCCTACTAACGGTAAGACTAGCATTTAAGTTATACATATATATATATATATATTAGTCTTATAATATTATAAGTATAGGGTTGAATTTTAACACTTGTAAAATTCTAAGGTTTGAAATTTAATTAGTTCAAATTAAACTTTTAATCACAAAACTTAAATTTCAAAACATGAGGACAAGTTTTGAACTTTTCAAAACATAAAGGATCAAATAGCAAATAATATAAATCAACTAATTAATTTAATGATTATCTAAATTTGACCTAGTCAATATTACTTGCAAGACAATTTACCAATTAATTCAAATAATCAATTATTATCATATAAGGAAATTATGATTCAATCAAATGGTAATTATCTTTTGTTTGGTCAAAGATATACTCAAATATATGACAAAATTCGGATTTTAATGACCCAAAACAATTAAGGCAAGTATCCTCAAGAAAAACAGCAAGAAATCCCGAAATCTGCTCTGACTGACGCTCGGACTCGCCGAGTTCATGCTACTCGCCGAGTCCACAATGGGACTCGCCGAGTCTGTCAGTCAGGGGCACAAAAAAACGATTTTTCATGTAAAAAGCAATCAATCAAAGAATCAATTCAATAGAAATCAATCTAAGCTCTGATACCACTAATGGGTTTGAGCCATAAGAACTTTCCTATGTGCACATGCAAACCATAACGCTTGGATCTAGGTTTCTCTAATTGAACATGCAATGTATCCAAGGCTTATAATGCTAGATCTAGTGTAAACAATTGAATCATAACATATGAAATCAGATCTAGAAGAATACCTTAAGTTGTGTGCTTGAATCTTCTTGTTCTTGGAGCTTAGAGTCACAATTGTCACTCCTCTAATGGCTTACAAACAACAACTAGTAAGAGGATGATTTGGAGAGAGAGGAGGGATGAGAAAATCGGCTCTAGGGTTTCCAATGTAACAAAGTGGCCGATTTCCCTTACCTATGGGGTCTATTTATACTATGAACTACTAGGGTTACATCCTTAACCCTAATTGAATAACTTAGGCTCTAAGCAATCCAAGGATAATTCTAGATTAAGGCTTGAACGAATTCAAGGAGTCCATAATCCTAAATTCGGCCACCCTAAAATCTATAAGGATTCATAGCCCAAAACTCAACTATCACACATTTGACAATTTAAGCCCCTTTATTCAATTAACCTCTTTTAGTCACCAAATTAATTCCTAATTAATTTATGAATAATATTAATTAAATAATATTATTATTCCTTTAATATATTATTCTCATAATATATTAATATAATAATATCTCTTCTCTCTTCATAAATCACCCTGTCAAGTTGCTATGGTGAAGGCAACCCAAAAGGACCATGCACAACCGGGTCAAGTACTTACCAAATATAGTTACTGGCTTAGACACTAATCCAACAATCCGTAACAGAGCTGAATTCTAAATTGGATCAAAAAGACTCCGGACTTGATTCGAAACTTGATGCCATTCTTCAGTCTCTCTCCCAACAGTCCGGACCATCAGTAGCAGAGAGAGAAGCCCAACTTGACCAGCTGATTTCCATCCGACTGTAGCACACTGTTGAGCAACTTGACTCCAAGTATGACGCTCTTGTTGAAAATTATCTCAACACCATCTCCTCAATGCTCAAGGTTCATGACGATCTTGTGTCTGCCACCAACGACCTAATCAAGCAGACTCATGTTCGTTATGAGAAACAAATTCAACGACTAGAGAAGGAGATCTGGAAGAAGGATGAGATGAACCTCATTATCCAACAAGTCCTCATCAAACTCCTGCGCTCAATTTGGAACATTGTTGATGTCCCGAACAGGAAGTTTGATGAGATGATTGCCATCCTCAGCAGCACATTCAAGCATCTCTCCGAACAAGCTCCTACTGCTGAAGCCTATGACACTCTTACTCTTCAACTCTCCACAGGTCTTCAGAAGGTTTTCTCCAAACTTGACGATATCAAGGAAGACTTGACGCTTGCACCGGTCTCAAGACTCACTGATGCAAGAGGGGGAGAAGGCCCGAGCAGAAGATGGAAACCAGCCTCGGAATTCACACTCCGGATGAGGACCTCGATTCCGAAGATGAAGATGTTCACATCGTCTCCGGAATCCTAGGAATCACTGAAGGAAACGAAGATGATGAAGACAATGAAGTATACATTCCGGATGAAGCTCCCAAAGGAGTTCTTGGTCTTCAAGGTCCAAAGCTGACTACTTTGAAGGTGTTAACTGAGGAACAAAAGAGGATTTGGTCCGCAGTCTCCTGGCCATCCTCTCTTCCGGAAGCTTTTGATATGGCCATCAAAATGGCTAAGGCAAAATCTTTCCTTACAACTCAAGCCTTCCGACCCACTCCCTCTATGTTGTCCCCCACTCCCATTCCGGAACCAAAAATAGCCCCAATCGACCAGGGCTCTCCTCTCCTGTCACACCCCAAAACCAAGAACGGCGGAAACGTTCAGGGGTGGAGGACGTCATGTGAAGTATCATAACAGTGCAAAGTAGTAAACAAGTAACAACATCATCCATTGCATTAAAAGTAAAGTTTTAATACATGAGTGTTCTTTCATGTAATAAGACACCAAAATATGTAATCAAAATAAAAGACGAGTCTTGTCTGTGCTCCGTCTTCTCAAAACCTGGTCATCGTACCTGTCTACTGGTGACCTGAGAATACAAGTTATTTTGAAAATGTAGATCAACATAAAGCTGGTGAATTCATAAGTATTATGGTGTCATTGATTTGAAAAGTTGTTATGGAAGACTTGTAAATGTTTAATAAAACATTTAGTATAAGTGTGAAAACCCTAGAAAATCCCATATTTCCGACTAGTATAAAAGGTAGTCTTCTACCAAGACCTGAATGCTTTGAAAGATGCATTTCTGTATAAATGAAAGTTTTTCCCCTGTGTGACTATTATTATAAATATATAGTCTACCTCATTTTTTATGTGAATATGTCACAAAATAAAAGTAAAAGGGAAATTATATAATCATTTAAGTATTATCCTTTGGTACTAGGATAAACACGGCATAGTAATTGCCGAATAGTATTAACCGTAGACATCCGTCGATGTGAATTTTCCCTCTGTAGCTAACAGCTGGGTGTAGAATGGTTAGTCCCATACATATATAATAGTATCTACACATATAATATGTAATAGTATCTCATCATATAGTATCTATGTAACAGAATCCATGTAAAAGTATCCATGTAATGGTATCCATGTAATAGTATCTCTTCATATAGCATGTAATGTATTAGTATAGACTCATGAATGAACTGACTCTTGTGTAATTCCTTGTAATAGGAATAGTAATTTGTATCCCCTAAACTATACCTATAATAGTTTACTGGAATGTAAATTGAATGTCCAAGTAGGTTTATACACCCTTGCTACACAAGAGTGTTGGAACTGAAGAAAGAATGAAAGCTCTCATATCAATACATATGTGTATGAAACATAAGTGTATAAATATGGTTTTTTACAATAAGTTGAAAGAGGTTTTGTAAAACATTTAAGAGTTTTGAACAATAAATAAGGATGACTTGATGTCAGTTTATAAAAAGATTCAAAAGTAAATCATTTGATAACAAAGTATAAAACAGCCGAAAACTATCATATTTATCACATTTTGAAGTATGTGAAATCAGTTGGTTGAAAACACAGTTATAAATCACATGTGATTGATTCTATAACTTCCTGTTTTCTACTTGTATTCCCCCCCATGAAAGCATTTAAAATCATTTAAAAGATTGATTAAGGGGTATGAACTCACCTGTAGTGGGTGGTTGTGGATGAACTGGATGATGTAGGATCCTAAGTGTCAAGTGAAGACTTGTACACACACAATGATCCTAGTTAACATATAATCCCATATATGTATCCAATTAGTCATAAAACAACTAATTAACCAAGTTTACGACATCCTAAGACATGTAAAACACTTGATTTAAGTGCTATAAGTCATAAGGATTGCATCTAAGGGTGGTAGGACCTTGCTATTGAGTTTGGGGTTCAAGGGTAAACTCCCTTGCAGTTTACGGTTTTGTGACCATAACTCCTTGAGTTTACGGTCGTAAACCCATGAGTTTACGGCCGTAAACTCATGTTTCTTGACTATTTTGTGTTCTGAAGCCTTAAAGATCACAAGAAGCATTCCTACTTCATGTTCAAGCCTTAGGAAGAGATTAGGGCACCATTTCACTCCTCTTTAGGAGTTTACGGTCCTTAGACCATTTCCCTTTGGGTTTACGGCCGTAAACCGAAATGATTATGGTCTTTTGGTTGTTTTGAGTCCTAAGCACAACAAGGAAGGGGTCTAGACTGGTTTTCCAAGGCTTAGAAGGGAATAGGGCACACTTTGGCACCCTTAATAGGGTTTACGGTCCAAGAACATCTTGGACCGTAAACACCTTGATCTTGTGTTTCTAGGTTGTTTTCTTGATGTTTAGAAGTGTAACAAGCTTTATAATACACTAGGGTAGGAGTAATTACTAGGTAGAAGCTTGAAAAGGTGCTAAAAGTCCAAGAACACTAGTGTGTGTTCTTGGTGTTCTTGGTGAAACTTGAAGATCTACACTTTTGGAATGATTTCATGGATGGAATCATGTTAGATCACTAGATTAAGTAAGATATCAACTTTTTAGGGCTAGAAACACTTACAAGGTTGAAGATCAAGAAGAAATGTTGGATGATACTTGAGAGAGAATTCGATTTTGGATCTTGAAAATGTAAAAAGTGGTCAAATATGACTAAGTGTCATATTTATACCCCCCTTTTAGGGTTTACGGCCGTAAACACCCTTGTTTAGGCCGTAAACTCCAAACTCTTGGAGTTTTGGAATATTATTGTTGCACAATAAACCCTAGGATATCCTCTCTCCTGATATCTCCTGAAGTACTAACTTAAAAACACTCAAACTTATTCCTAAAAGCTTGAAAGTTAGCAGAAACAGTTCTGACTTCCATTGAAGTGAATGGTTGTACATAATAGAAATTTTGGGTTGTCACATCTCCGGACCCCGAATGAAATTCCGGAAGAACCGCTTCCAACTCCCACTCCGGAATTCATCATTGATGAGAATATGAAGATGGTCATTGATGCACTTTAGAGAGACAAAGGGAAGAAACCGATGACTTCCGAACATCAAGCCTTCCACTCCGGACCTCCTCTCAAACAAAAATATGGATGGTCTGAGCAGGAAATTCACAAGGCACTAGAGGACAACATCCAGATTCAAGCTTTAAAAGACCATCCGGATTCAAGCAAAGGAAATCATCCCAACACTCTACTATGACCTTCCCTCAAATGACACTGATCAACTGGATCTTCCTCTCTCTCCTTTTAGCAAATTCTACACGAAGTTTGCTCCGCTCTACCCAACCTATAATCCGGAAGTGATCATCCGGACAGAGCATGAAAGGCTCTAAACCTTCTATGCAAAAAATGCTCAACCCTTCAAGGAAGTATGGACAAGAAAGAGGATCACCAAAGGTCAAGGCTTTGGAAGAAAAATTTTAGTAAAATTTTAGATGAACTGTCCTCTTTTCCGTTTCCATCTCCTCCGGAACAAACCAACTCCCCGGACTGTTACTGATGCGGATTTTCCTTCAATGAATCCGAACGACATCCTTACCCTAGCTGCTTACTTCAGAGAAAATCAAAAGGATGACATCAGTATGGGTGCCTACCACGCAACTCTCAACTTTCTCAAAGACTATGTTGCTGAGTTCTGCCGCTGTGATTACAAACTTGCTCACCTCTACGGAACCGAACAATTCGTTTCAAAGATTGATTTTGTTCTTCCGGAAGCTGAAATTCTTGCAGATGGTCCAATTGAAGAACCGGTTCTAGGGTTTGTCTACACCACCAGAAGAACAAACAAGATGGACTTCTTCCGAGTCCTTGACAAACACCTAGTTCCTACCAAAGCTCTGAAGAAGTTCATATACTGGGCGTCCAAGTCTGATGCTCCGGAACAAGTTAAGGCAAAGTTTGTAAGTCAACTGACTTGGTACATTGCGGTGCGTGAATGGTTGTTCCGAGCATACACCTTCATCAAGGAAGAAATGAACTAAGCTTGCTGGATTGCTAAGTTCAATTAGGGGGAGATTGTTGGAACCAGAAAGTGAACCTCTAGCAATCCTAAGTACATATTCCGAAGTGTGTTCGTTCCGAAGCAAAATATAATCCGGAACCTGTCCGGAGCTGGAGAAAAGAAGAGAAGTATTTTGAACAGGAACACATTCCGGAACTAATCCTAATGTCCAGAATGTATAGTGATCCAGATCAAACTTTCATCTCCGGAATGTTACTTGTCCGAAATGAAGATTTTCTGTCTTTAGTGCATTTATTACTTTTTGTCTTATATTTGATGTAACGTTTCATAGGACTTAGTCTAAAGTTACTTTAGGACAATCAGAATGTTAGACTTATATCTTTTGTCCGGTCCTATGTAAACATCTGGGTTAATTCTTTGTAACATTCTCTCCTATAAATAGGAGCATTCAATACAAGTCAACTACGGATCTTTCACTTACTTTTGGAATTTACTCTTATCATATTAAAAATATTATTCTTGTTCTTCATTTATTAACTTTACCTTGATCATCATCTACTTGTTCTCAATTAATGTCTTGATCATTTGTTGAACTGATCATCTAAGACTTGACTGGTCTTTTCAGTCTCGACTTGAACATCCATTATCAAGAAGACATTGATCTCAAGCATTCACTCAAGGTTTGAGTTCTCAAACCTTGTCCCTGTGCATAGATCTTGTTCTCACACCATGAAGATGTTGGATTTTAGTATACTACAACATCCTATGGTGCACAGACAACCCTAAATACCTTGGATCTATGTTATCTCTATTATACATGCAAATATTAACTTTCCAAGGTTTCATCCTAACTAGCATATTATGAAGCACCTATACTAGAAAGTTCTAGTTAGATGACATACCTTTTGATGTAGCTTGATGTCTTCAAGCTTTAAGAGCTTAGCCCCAATAGTGTGAAAGCCTCAAATGGAATCACAAATCACCAAAACACCTTGGAAGAACTTGAGAGAATTTGTATGCACACTAAAATCGGCCCACCCTTATTTTCACACACTTGTGCCAATTTTGTGAGCCAATGACCCCTTTATATATTATGGAGGATTAGGGTTACATCCATGTAAACCCTAATACCCATGACCTTTCATTTACATAGGATCCATGGGTTAAAAGCTCCATGGACCTTCCATGAAAGCTTAGCCCAACCTAAATGAACTTGGCCCATTCCATATATATAAGAGTCCATATTTAATTAGTTCTTTTTGATCACTTAATTAATTCTAAATTAATTCTTGATCAATACTAATTAAATAATATGATTCCATATTAATATATTAGAACTTATAATATATTAATATAAATCATAAATATACTATTCTCAAAAGACTATCCATATAAATTGTGCCGATGAAGTGCAACCCAAATGGACCATGCCACGTCGGGTCAAGTACATACCAAATATAGTTATAGACTTAGACATTAATATAACAGTCTCCCACTTGGATAAGTCTAAAACTATTATTGAGTATGACTTCAAAACCTAACTGGCAATCGTAGCTCTTAAAGCCGCTGTCGAACTCTGACCTTGTCAATGACTTGTCCATTAGATAAGGGATCATATATTCCTCCATTCTAGATATCATATGGACTGAGACATGGATTATAATCATTCTCTCTGTCCATTTGTTGTTTCCCGATTTTCGATTTATGATGACTGACTGATTGAACAAATCAAATCAGTCCTGGCTTGGCCAAGCACTCACATGTGTCATCGCTAAATCATCGAGGGGCCCACATATATCGCTTTTATCCCGAAGGTAAAAGGAATGGATAAACTTCGACCCATATGGCTTGTTCTACTACTTGTTGAATCATACACAAAGGCACGTTTTATAACATCGAGTTACCAAATGAGTTTTCGTGCAATCAATGTATAACCAACTCATAGTAACAACTCATATCTCTAGGTTTGAAGAATATAAGATATTATCGTCTCATGATCACTCGTGATAAAATCCACGAAGTGATTCAAATGAGCGCGGGTTGAATCCAATACTCAGAACTTATGAGCACTCATGAGTGTTGTAGCACCACTTTGTCCACCAACTTGGACCTCTACAAACCAACCCATGACAGTCTTGATTCATATCTACTTCTAACATATGACCGACTGTGGATGGTTTGAATAACTTAATCATTCAGGAAGAGCGACTTAGTTATTCTGGAAGTCAAAACATGCAAAGTGAAACACAAGAATAAATGAATCAAATATGGTATCAAACCCTATGAATACAAATAAACACTTTTATTTATCACCATACTGATTACTCATTATTCATTGTTTCGGTTTTATCAACTTTATACTTGAATTAAAAACACTAGTTGTCCCATGTTCCAAGGATGTACACTATGTTTTTCTTAAACAATAGCTTTGCCATACACCAAGTATGCACTTTATGTTTGTTTATGATCCTTACTTTGTGAAATAAACCAATTGAACATAATTTCAATGATTCTAATTTCACACTCCCAAATCCTCATCGAAAAATGTGAGAATTTCAAATTCATATCATTTATCGAAATCTGTTTAGATTTTAAACTTATATGCACTGACCCTCCTGTAATGAATATGTACAAAGTCACAAAGACTTGTCAACAGTCATTATAAGGTATTCCAATGGAGATCAACTCCATGGAAACTAAGTCTCATATTCAAACTACATTGCTTTGGACATGCTTCTTGCATTAAGTTTTCTAATCTTACACAGATAACTTCCACCTATGGAGACAACTCCATATTCTCATTTTGACTATCACTTATGAATAAGAGATGCCTCTTTTCAGAATATGTCAATATGGTCCTTCCAAAATTAGCACTATACTTCCAACTGTCCCTGAGCAACCAATCTTTGGTAAACCTCAGATTGTCCTCGACAGTTGCTTAATCATTTTAGTCATATCCAATTCTAGACCTTTTCCCTTCTTAATGCCTTTCGGCATTTGGAAAAATTTAGAAATGACAAATATTATAGCACATGCAATCGATCCTGTACCCAAAGCAAATGGTACATGATTCATGATGTCTCACATAAAGACATGATTCTAGACCAGTCTTTTGCTACAATATTTTTATTTGCCATGTTTTCAAAATTTGACTATGAAGAGGGATGCCGTAATCATAATCGAATTTTGATAACGCAATATATAGAATTTCCTTAAGTTGAACCAATCCAACATGAAATTCATATATATATTCTTGACTAAAGATGATTAAGGTCTCAATCTAAGCCTTTAGAACTGAAATGAAGTATATCCTCTCCCTTAATTATAGCAAAACAACTTTTTCAATCCCTGCAGCCTCACGAATTGAAACTTTTGTTTTCTATAATTAACATTGCTAACTTGCAACACTAACAATAATTATCATGCTCCCACTAACATGATGATTATTAGCATAACACTTATGCTCCCACTAGCTTTGACATGTACTCAGAAATCAGCTGGACTTCTAGAAATCAATACTTTATTGACTTTCTTACCAAAGTTCAGATTTCTGATATGAGATGCTTTGATAAAACTTTATCAAAATCATACACCTTTCCATAGATAGCATGCATGTGTGTCTAAACAATTTCAGAACTATGTAAAGGGATGCCGTAATCATAGTCTCAATTGTTTAGACCTTTTGCCATCTGCTTCAAATCTACTTGGTGGAAGTGTTTCCTCACCATCATTTTCATGAATCTGAGAGAAACCTTATGACCCTTAGACTTTATGGTGTATGTCTTCTTATCCTTGTGAATCGTCAAAACCATAGTCACAAGACAAGGATAATGACAAATCCAAACTCATATGGACTGAACTTATGCAATCTTAACTTCTTGCCACCTGGCAGTACAGGGCCTGCCATTGCATCCAAGTTGTTATGCAACCAATTGAGAACTTTCAGATGTCCTATGCAAAGCTAACTTTAACTGGAATGGGCACAGAATATGTCAACACGATAGGTTATAAACCTCAAGTCGTGTGCTAGTGAAGAACCTCAGGTTTTGATTCTTGATTTGTTCTTGAAATTCTTTTTAGGATCTTTAAGACTCCCACTATCCTCTTGACATATAAGACTATCTTGCCAAATATTCAAGAGATAGTGCGGATTCTTTATCAAGACAAACACTTCACACAATTGGCCTTAGTTGGTCTTTGTTTTATCCAAAACATCACAACTTACCAATTTCAAATGTACAAGAGTAGGACACTTTTACTCTTACATTTGACAAGTGTTTTAAACCTTTCTTTAAGATATGTCACTGAAGTTACAATCTTGGAGTATGACTCTAAGAATTATTTTGGAACGAAGTATGACTCATCTTCCTGATCTAACCATTTCAACAATTCATGACTCCTCTTCTTAGTCATAAGAATGCACTAAGATGACCTTTAGAGGACTAATTGTGATATGATTTCTAAATCATTAAGATGATCAAAAACATGATACTAAAGTACTCTCCCATCTTTTCAGATTTGAGAAACTTTTATCTTTCTGCCTAATTTGATTCTTCCCATTCGTTCTGCCATACATTGAGACTTTTCCAATGTTTCAGAATTATACTTAAACTTGTAAGTATAACCATATTTACTAAACTTTAGTAAATCAAATAGTCTTAACGAGCTTTGTGGTGGACATGACCAGTGCACAAGAATGTGTACTCGATCCCTTTAGTCCTTCACTTGACTCACACATCCATGTGAACAAGTAATTAGTCTTGATTTTCCAATGCTTGAAAGTTCTCATTCATCATACTATTCAACTTGCATGATTCCAAGTTTCGGTCCAATTGAAACTTGGGTGATGAGTAACTTTCCTGATTTGGTAAATTTAGACACTACCACAAATGAAAGAATCAAATCCATTTTCCAATATTGCTGTCAGTGGAATCGTATAAGCAACAATTTTCCACAAATGCCATTGTAAGGATACTTCAAATAAATAAAATTAAACAGTTTTCTTTTATTTTAAAACTTTTCGGAAAAACTTATCCTTACAATTCACATGGAAAATTGTTGTTATCTATTCCTTAGCAATATATCATAACTTCTTAAGCAACTGCTCAAAATTCTGATGCGATCTAAATCCACCTTCGCGATCAGAATCAGCATATACTTCCTTTAAGATTTCTCTCTATTCTTTGATTCTTAAAACATCAACATGTGACCCAGTCACATCATGTAATGAGGATCTCAGAATAGAACTTAACAGAGTTAGATAATGGGCTCTACCTGATGTAGAGTCAAACTTATTGACTTTAACATCCTTAGGTAAATTTGGCAGCTTTGCAATCAACGCCCCTTCCTTTGGCAAAATAAACATATCGACCCTTTGGTAATGGGACTATCTCAGACTTAGCCTTTCTCTTTACCATTTGGTCAATCGGGTTGACTATGGCCAATCCCTTTCCATTGGGAAGAGAATGCTTTTTCTGGATTTCCAGTGTCACCATTGTCACTGTCCATAAATTTTTTGGGAAGTTGATCTTCTAATCAAATTTGCTTTACTATCGTTCCAAATCATTGCTGATTCAGCAGCACCAAGCAAATAGATATGATCATTAAGGTTCATGTCATAGTCTGTTTCATAGTAGTCCTAAAGGAACTCACTATGTGACTTAGAAAGTGATTGAACATCCAACTTTCTCAAGACTTTGACACCCAACTCTCCCGGCTTGTCAATATGTGACTTCATCTCTAAGATGTGATCACACATACACCTTGCTTTCCATTAGGGCTTGAGTGACCTTGAACTTGTGGGTTAGGGAGAATAATTGGAGGAGGTGGAGGAAGAGAAGTATGACTTCCATGAGCCAAACTCGGGAAGTCATATTCATTAGGAAAGCTTAGTTTGGGAAGATCATTGTTGTCTAAACCAGACATCAACAATGGGAGAAATTCACGTAGAGTTGATTTAAGTCCTTAATATAACACCCAATATGATATATTAAGGCTAGGACCCAACAAACTATTTTATAACTTGGAAGAGGGATGCCGTAATCCAAGCTATAAAATATTTGAAGGTAGGTGAATGACAATTCACCCATTTCCACCAAGATAAACGAAATGTATTATTAGGTTTTAATTGGTTTTGAAACTCCTAGATTCTTTTGAGATTCATTGAACTTTTCAATGGCATGTTTCAATCTCGAGTGTGCCCTTCAGGTTTTGTGACTGGGATGCCGAGGATCACAAAACAAGGTGTGAAGTAACCATGCAAATATACTGGGTACCCTTAATATTTACCCCTCAATCGATGTGCCGGTTAACCACACACGCTCCAACGATACTATGATAAACATTAAGTTACCCTTTGCCTACCTTGTTAAGTCTAGGTTAGTGTGTCGATTAACCACACACGCTCCACTAACAGCTTAAACAAAGTGCAAAGTATAATTTCATGGATTAGCACCTTATTCACATTTTCCTAAGTAACTAAGATTGGGAATTTATAAGTGTTTAGTTACTTAGTATTTATCATTATACTTATAATGAAGGGAGAATTATAGTCTTTGTCCTACCTCTTCGGCTAACGACCCTCCACCGGTTAAGGAAGCGGTGAGTGAGAGTGGACAGCCATTAAACTGCAATTTTATAGGCAGTAACCTTATACCCCCCTTATAGACCGGCTTCATGAATGAGGCCTACTAATGGTAAGACGACTTGCTCTTATACATATAATATATTAAACTCTTAATATTATAATAGTATAAGGGTGTATTTTAGACATTTAAAATACTTGGTGGTTTAATCTATTAATTAAACTAGACTTTTAATTTAATTAAACTCAAACCATATATTTATGGATTTAATAATACTCTTTTAATTAAACGCTTTAATTAACTATTAATAAAGTCCATAAGAGTTAATTTGAACTATTCAACAAAACATCATAATTCCAATTATTAAACTCAAAATTAAAACCATTTAATTAATTGTTTAAGTTATGAACCCAAGAGTTTTAGAATTCAATTCTTTTTTTCATAAAAAACTTTTCTCAAATTCCAAAACTTGAGGGCAAGTTTTGTAATTCTTGAAAACCTTTGGATTCCATAACTTATGGAATTAATGGTGTTTTATGATGAAACTTTCCATGTTCCATAACTTAAGAACAAGTTATGGAATTCTTTAAAACATTAACACCAAATTTTGTAACTCCATAAAAACTTTGAATCAAATTTTTTTTTTTAAAAAAAAAACTTTCATATCCATAACTTATGGAAGTTTCAAAAACCCTTAAGATCACAACGTTAAAAAAAACTTTTGAGCTCCACAATTTTATGACAAAATATGTAACTCCGTAAAACATTTAGATCAAACTTTTAAAACTAATAAAATAATCATATCATTTTATCTTTTACTAAATTTGACCTAATTCAACTCATATAACAAATGACTCAAATTTTACAAATAATTCGTTTTTCACAAAACAAGTAATTATCTTAAAATTTGACAAACCTCATGTTTTTTTTTCCTTTTTTTTCAACTTGAAAATAAAACATTTGCATCAATATAACAGAAAACAACCCATGGCTCTGATACCACTGTTGGATTTTAGTATACTACAACATCCTATGGTGCACATACAACCCTAAATACCTTGGATCTATGTTTTCTCTATTATACATGCAAATATTAACTATTCCAAGGTTTCATCCTAACTAGCATATTATGAAGCACCTATACTACAAAGTTCTAGTTAGATGACATACCTTTTGATGTAGCTTGATGTCTTCAAGCTTTAAGAGCTTAGCCCCAATAGTGTGGAAGCTTCAAATGGAATCACAAATCACCAAAACACCTTGGAAGAACTTGAGAGAATATGTATGCACACTAAAATCGGCCCACTCTTATTTTCACACACTGGTGCCAATTTTGTGAGCCAAGGACCCCTTTATATATTATGGAGGATTAGGGTTACATCCATGTAAACCCTAATACCCATGACCTTTCATTTACATAGGATCCATGGGTTAAAAGCTCCATGGACCATCCATGAAAGCTTAGCCCAACCTAAATGAACTTGGCCCATTCCATATATATAAGAGTCCATATTTAATTAGTTCTTTTTGATCACTTAATTAATTCTAAATTAATTCTTGATCAATACTAATTAAATAATATGATTCCATATTAATATATTAGAACTTATAATATATTAATATAAATCATAAATATACTATTCTCAAAAGACTATCCATATAAATTGTGCCGGTGAAGTGCAACCCAAATGGACCATGCCGGGTCGGGTCAAGTACATACCAAATATAGTTATGGACTTAGACATTAATCCAACAGATCCATTTGAGGGGGAGAGCACTGAACCTGACATAGGTTTCAGTTCGCCATTTGAGGGGGAGAATGAAAATGAAAGTGCAAATCACGACGACGATATGTCAGAACTGGAAGAAGAAGTCAATGCTGAGCTGGATCATGCTTATGATCCAAATTACCCTCCTCTCATAAAATGGACAAAGGATCATCCTAAAACTCAAATTATTGGTCAATCATCTGTGGGAGTTCTCACACGCTCTCAAATGAAAGCGAAGCAAACTTCTTTATTATCTCAAGTTGAATTCGGCATGTTTAATTCGTTTGTCTCTAAAGTCGAATAAAGATGGTAAATGTTGCTCTTGATCATTCTGATTGGGTGCAAGCTATGCAAGATAAACTCCATGAGTTTGAACGAAATCATGTTTGAAGACTGATTCCCGCACTAAAGGATGCCTCTGTGGTCGGTTTGAAATGGGTTTTTAGAAATAAATTGGATAAAGAGGGAAATGTCATTCGCAACAAAGCGAGACTGGTGGTGAAAGGATATTGCCAAGAAGAAGGGATAGACAATGAAGGGACCTTCGCTCCTGTAGCAAGGTTGGAATCTGTAAGAATGGCATATGTTGCACATAAAAACTTTGAAGTTTTCCAAATGGACGTAAAATGCGCTTTCTGAAATGGAGAACTAGAAGAAACGGTATATGTTGATCAACCACCCGGATTTGTTAACGAGAAGTATCCTGATCACTGCTACATCCTGGATAAAGCAGTTTATGGATTGAAGCAAGCCCCAAGAGCCTGGTATGAAACTCTTACTCATTTTCTCAAAATGTCAAAATTCAAGCAAGGTTCGGTTGACCCAACCTTCTTTCGCAAGAAAGAAGGCGAACACTTAATGATAGTTCAAATTTATGTCGATGACATCATCTTCGGCTCCACAAATCCAAGCCTAACAGCTTAATTCAGGAAGTTGATGGAGACTAAATTTGAAATGAGCGTAATGGGTCTAATTAACTTTTTCCTTGGATTGAATATAAGACAGGGACCAGAGGGCATCTTCATTAATCAGGAAGCATACACGAATACTCTATTAATGAAGTTCGGCATGACGGGTGATTCCAAAGTAAAGGTTCCAATGGCATTTGGCACGAAGCTGACTCCATCTCTAGAGAAACCAGCTGTTGATATGACTCTCTATCGTCAAATAATAGGGTCCCTGATGTATCTAATGGCAAGTAGACCAGACATTATGTTTTATGTATGCTATTGTGTCAGGTTTCAAGTAAATCCAAGAGAACCTCATATGCTTGCTGTGAAAAATATCTTCTGCTATTTGAAGCGAACCTCATCTCTCGGTCTTTGGTATCCTGCAAAATCAGGCTTCTTTGTTCAAGCCTTCTCTGATGCTGATCTCGGTGGGTGTGGATTGGACCAGAAGAGCACAACCGGCGGATGCCAGTTCCTTGATGGCAAACTTGTCAGCTGGCAATCAAAGAAAAAAACTTGTGTGTCCCTTTCCACAGCCGAAGCTGAGTATATCGATGCAACATCCTGTAGATCACAGGTTATATGGATTCAAACCCAACTTAGAGATTCTGGCCTAAGTATGAAGAAAATCCCTCTCTACTGTGACTCTGAAAGTGCAATTCGAATATGTCACAATCCAGTGCAACACTCAAAGACAAAGCATATTGCACTGCGATACCACTTTATCAAGGACCAAGTTGAAGATGGAAATGTTGAAGTTCACTTTGTTCGGTCCTCAGATCAACTGGCTGGCATCTTCACTAAGGCCTTACCAGAAGCAAGCTTTAACAAAATACTCCAAGGATTAGGAATGATGGAAGCTGAGTCAGTACCGAAACCCTTCTCGTCTCACTAAAATTGAACAGGCGAAATAGAGCGAACGCTCGGTCTATCTCGGCTCTTAAATTTTTGGGAACCGAAATGAACCGAACGCTCGGTATATTTCGGCTCTTACATTTTTGGGAACCGAAATGAACCGAACGCTCGGTCTATTTCGGCTCTTAAATGTTTGGGAACCGAAATGAACCGAACGCTCGGTTTATTTTGCTTCATCTTTTCTAAGTTATGGTTTCGGTTGTATATTTTTGTAAATCTTTTTTATTCTTTCGTGTGCTTATATTTTGTCTTTATTTTCTTTTCTGTTTTTATTATTTTTCAGAAATTTCAAAAATCGAAAAATATTTTCTTTTCTGTTTTTATTATTTTTCAGATATTTCAAAAATCCAAAAATATTTTCTTTTCTGTTTTTATTATTTTTTTATTTTTCTCAAAACTTGATTCAATTTCAAGGTAACAACATTGGGGCAGGTATAATATTCTTCTCTATGTACTAGTTAAGAGTCCCTAGAAGCATGCTGCTGCATGTTGACCGAAGCCTCCATGACTCTGAGTAAAGCCTTAATGATTTGATAAACACAAATCGTTTCTTCCCAATCTGGCTGTTAAAATCACTCAAGTCACGAGCTACCTTACTCTTCTCATAATGAGTTAAGAGTTTTCTGCTTTGTCATTCTTATATAGCAGAGGTACTTTCGGTTCCTTAACCACCTCACTTTTCTCCATCTTGTTTCGCTTCACAATCGTAACCCTTGAGACTCTCAGAAATTACCACTGAGGTTTATGGTTACACAATTTCTTTGTTGATGATCTTAGTTTCGTCTATCACGAGCTAAGTGAAACCCCAAATCCAACACCTTGAATGAATTAACGGTGAACACTCTAATGTTCAAGCTCTTACTTACCACCTCATGGAATCTCTTTTTCTTTTTGCATGGTCTTTATGGAACTGTGTAACACCTGGACATTTCTTCCCATAAGATCCAGTTTATTTTTTTTTTGAGATTTCCTACTATTTTCCAGTTACATAATATATTTTTAAACCTACTTGTTAAACAAACCACATCGGTTTCACAAGTACTTCACCTGACTTTCGGTCTTATTTCAAGTATCAAGGTTTGGTTGAAGGTCAGCTACCCTATAAAACCTATTATTGAAAAATATGCCTTTCAATGTTTCTTTACAAACAATTGATTGTATTTCACGGGAAACCACATAGACACTTCTTAGTCTCTCTTGACTTTGAAGGAAGAGATTCGTGCCTAGGATCATCAGTTTCATGTCTAAATAGACATCACTTAAAGCCCACAAATATCTTGCTTTATTTATTTTTAATTGGCACACTCTTGCACGAAGGTCTTTATGATTTTCCAAATTCTTGTTAGCAGTTCTAATGGAAATTTTCAGATTTGTGCTTTCGGTTCTAACAGATATAGTAATTTCCTTAATTATGAAGAAGCGAAAGTTGATTTCCTCAATGCGAACAGATCTGTCTCGTTTATGGTAAAGCTGATTTATTTTAATAATAAAATCAAATAAGGCGGAGTCAGCATGAAGTTGAAACGGTTCGAAATTTGAACAGTAGATAAGGTCAAAAAGGCGCTTGAATTTGAAACGGTTCCTATACCCACGCCTGCTGACGCATTTCTAGGGATACCAAGCTGTCACATCGCGCTTTTTCAGGTGACGTTTCAGAGATCAAGTCATCATCACAACCAGATTTTTCTCTCTCCTAGAGATGGTATAAAAGATTTTCTCAAACCTCTTGGACTCCTTTACCAACTCTTCTCTCTCTCTCACGAACTCATCAGCGATTATACACTGTTCATCTTCTTCTTCCTCACTACAACAATGGCAGAATCATCCTCTATCCAAGATCAAACTGTGTCATCATCGTTGCTCGCAATCAAACCCAATCAGAACCTCATCATTCAACTGGATCCTTTTCTCTACGATTCATACATGCTATATGTCGTCGAGTGCCTCAAGTATTCTCCATTGGTGATTGCACTCACACAGGTCGCATCCGTTCCGATGTCTCTTCTATCCCAGGTGTATTTCACTGCTTCCTACGACAAGCGCAAGGAACAGATATTCTTCGATATCTTCAACCAAAAGACATCAATATCCAAGGCTCGATTTATTTCATTACGAGGGATTTCTGCAGATGCCTTAGTTATCTCACCAGACTTCATCACAATGACCCAATTGTTTTCGATGCTTTACGACATGAGTTACACAGACGTTATGACTATGGTGACGAAGTTCAAGAAGTCCTGTCTGCCACCACAGTGGAATGGTCTGCTTACCCTTCTCTACAAGGGTTTATCAGATCGTATTGCAGGGTCGGATGGGGCTAGTAAAGGCTTTCTGACAATTCTTTATGGTATCTATAACGGTATCAATCTGGATTATGGGTCACTTCTATGGGCTCAGCTGGTGCAGAGTCTCAGCTCCTCAACAAAACATTTTGAGATCTCCTGCGCTCGTTTTTGGACGTTGATCACTAACAGAGCAATTCAGTCCTTTCAGATTCCTGTCATGGAAGGTGCTCTGCGGTCCTCCATTGCAACATTTCACACGGTCAAGATTATTGTGACTGATCCAAGGAAGTTCATCTTCATCGGTTCAATTCCAGAATCGATGTACCGATGTGTCTCTACTGAAAGTAAAATAACGGCTGGTTACATAAAGTTAACTCCTTCAGGTCCACGCCAACTCACTCTTGAGATGCAGGGTTCATTGGATGCAGCGGACAAGCCAAGAAAACGAGGGAAGAAGGCTGATACCAAAGGAGACAAAGTGGGTCAATCCGCCAAGGTTTCAACCCCAATGAAACGCAAGACAGAGCACGCTGAGCCTACTGCCCCAAAGAAACGAAAGGTCAAAAAGCAACCTCGCCGACCGAAGTCTCCTTCCCCTTCTACAAGCGGTCCTGAGTATGTTACTTCTGATGGCCAGCCAGATCCTGAGTCAACTGATGATGAAGCCATAGAAACCGATAGTCCATCTCGAGGTAATTCACCTCCACCCTCACCCACTAATGATAGCAACCGAACCTCGCCTCCACGTTCCACTCCACTTTCAGTTCCTATCACTATCGCTCCTTGTCCTCCACCTATCATATCTACAACCGCTTCATCCATCCCCATTCCAACCCCACTGTTCTCTACAGCCACTACTACCACAACCACTTCTACACCCGAACCTACAGTTCATGTCAACGTATCTGATATGGGGGCATCCACTGTCGGTTCTACTCCACCTGTTACCTCAACTCCTTTAACCCCACCTCCATCACCTGAACCTGTTCTTGGCGGCGAGGACATGGAGTTTGATTCCACTTACTTCAGTCCTTATCGTGTCCAAAGTGATGAAGATGATGACGCCCCAATTACCAAAAAGAATCTCAAAGCTGTCACTGAAAAGCTTGATCAATTGCTTTCTTCGTCTTCTATTGGTGCATACTCAGAGGCTGCTCTCCAAGCTCTGTTCTCATCAGTTCTCAAAGATCATGAGGCCTCCATCTCCAATGCTGCCAAACCCATTGAAGCTTCAACCTCAACGTGCCAGAAAGCTTCACTTGCCGTTGAAGCTTCCACCAAAGAATGCAAGGAAGCGATTGCAAAAGTCGAAAAACTAATTTCAGAGGCCCAACTCTTCCTGGATTCTCTACAAGCGGCAGCTCAGAAAAATGCTCAAACAGTAAACGCCTCTGTTGATAATGTTACGCGTTCACTGGCGGCAGAGAAGAAAAATTTAGAAGCAGCTCGCCAAGCGATTGAAGCTGCTAACGAAGAGCTTCACACTTCAGTTGATGCTCGTCTGACTCAACTTGAAGCCGAGCTTGCTGTGGAAAATAAGATGATGGATGAGCTGGATAAGCGAACTTCACAGCTGAAAATCCAGAATCTCAAGCTCAGGAATGCCACCAAAGAGATTGAAGATTTAAAATCTGAGCGGGAGGTGATTAAAAGCTCAGTTGGAGATGTGCATTCCATTCTCTTACATCTACTGGAAGCTCACGACTCCATTTTGACCATCTCCATACGACGCCACTTGGCTGAAAAGCTAAGACCTGCCTTGGATGTATTAAGTCGCATTGAAGGTGTTCCGAAGACTGGTGTCCATCCAAAACAAGGGGGAGATAAGGTTTCTCAATCTCAACCCCTCCAAAA
Source organism: Lactuca virosa (assembly GCF_052849685.1). Classification (NCBI taxonomy): domain Eukaryota; kingdom Viridiplantae; phylum Streptophyta; class Magnoliopsida; order Asterales; family Asteraceae; genus Lactuca; species Lactuca virosa. The sequence continues at coordinate 129,733,569 of NC_136433.1, forward strand.
CCAAAAGTCACTACTGAGCCGAAGGGTAATGAAGCTTCGGTTAGTATGAGGGCCAAAAGAAAGAAGAAGATTGGAGAAGATGATGTGGATGATGATGATATGGAAGAAAATACTGAAAGGAATGCTTCTAAACTTGATCAGAAAACCAAGCCTACTGATCAAGAGATTCGGGAGAAGGTTCAGAAAGAGAAGGAACTTCATGAGAAGGAATTGAAGGCGAATGAACTGCTACAACAGAAGAAGTCCATGTTTCCTGAATGGACTTTGGAATCACTTCTCAGGGAGGTTATTGATGCACCGAGCACTCATTGGCTTCAACTTTTTCTTTCGTTCGGGCTTGAGAACTCGAGGGACTCACTGTTTGACATGCCAATCACCCAAAAGGCATTTATTTTTCACTGTTTTGAGTCGACGGCTGGCATTCCTTCCCCAGACCCAAAGGTAGATCGGGATTTGCTCGAGTATTATCTCGAGTTTGCTCAACCACAATACCTGACCTGGAGCACTCAGAAAATTACAACGGTCAATGTGTTGAAGCCCACTTCGGTAGGAAAATTCATCAACATTAAATTCAAAGTGACCCGAGGCTCTGATAGCTCAGTCCATATGATTTCCCTGGATGACCTGCCGAACTTGAACCCTCACGACTGGATACTCCTTAATAATATTGTGCTAACGAATCCACAGGAGTATCATCCAATCATCGATCACATCAAGCGAATGCTCATTTGTTATATTCATGAATTCGCGAAGATGGATCAGGAGATCGCTTCTGCCATTCACAAGAAGACCACTATGAAGCCGATGGGGAGGGCAAGCGATGTGAATGCGATGGTTAGGGGAAAGATAGATCCTAAATTTCACACTGTTATGTTCATGAGGAGCGAAGTTCAAAAATGCTTGTTCGCTCTGATTGACAAACACCTATTTTCCACTTCCTGTTTGGAGCACATGTTGGAGATCATACATAAGTATAATCATAACAGTGAAGCTGATAAGAAGTTGTTCACCGATATGCTTCGGTGGTATATTCAGTTTCGACAAACTCTTCTTGCGATCATCCCTCGGCTGTTCAAGGTTGTGAAGAAGACCAAGGTCACTCAACCGAAGTAGTCTCTCGCCTCAATTGACGCAAAGGGGGAGATTGTTGGGTCTGGTGTTGCGTCTTTGGTCTCGGTCATAAGTACATTTAGTTTACCCAGTTTGGGCTTGTCCAACCATGGATAATTATTAGGGTTAGCATATAAATATTGCATTCATGTATAGGTTTTAGATTGATCGTTCTCATTGATTACTTGCATTGTAACCCTAGCACACCTCTACAGTCGAAGTTCTTCATCGAGCTCTTCTGAGGTGTGAGTTATTAATCATTCGACACCATTGATCCATTCTCGTGTTCTTTGCTTGATTAAATATTGTTTTTCTGTTTGGAATCTATCGATCTACAACTCTTTTATTCCAATAGTTTGCACCGAATGTTCCAAATCAGCATAATTTGAATAAAGCTCCTTCAATCTATCACATATTTCCTTTGCAGTTTTACATGCACTCACAAGACGAAAAGTGTCTCGAGGAAGAGCAAACCTTATTATTCTCATCACATTATGTTACATATTAGTTTATCTTTTTCATCATGGGGAACATTTGTATGTTCAACAAGAAGTTTATTGTAATCAGCCTGAGTTGTGATTACTCTCCTAGTTTCCGTGTTCGTGAACGTCTCCTGAGAACATAATCTTCAAAGTGCAAAGCCCATAATTCATAATCTTGATGTAACACCCCGACTCCTAGGTAAAATTTTACAGCTTTATATTAGTATTCAAAGGCCTACTCGATGATTTGGATGCCCCAACTCGTTGTGTAGAAATGGATATGGCAGCGTGACTTAAGGGACCTACTCGATGAGTTGGAGGACCTAACTCGACGAGTTGAAGATGGAATATGAAACCCTAATTTTTAGGGTTTTCACCCTATTTACAGGACTTTAAGTCCTTCCTCCCAGCCTCCTTACTACTGTTTCACGTCCAGAAGAAAACCCTAAGCGATCTAACCCCATTTTTGAGTGTTTGTGAGGCTAAAACAGTGTTTTTGGTGCATTTTTTGAAGAAACTTGAAGGTAGAAAAGCTTGGAACGAGAAGGAGCTTGTAGATCCAGCATCTACATCGTTTTGGTTTCCATTTGAAGGTAACAAGTTGTTACGTTGATCATTCTAGTGTTAGATCTCCTTATTCATGGGTTTAAGGCCATTTTTAGCATACTTGTGGGTCATTTCGCGTATTGGGCATGATCTGAAGTTGTAACTTCAGATATGGACTCCTCAAAGTCCTCATGGTCATAAAGTTATTGAATTTATCAAGCTTTGGACCTTCTCTTTGGCTTAAACCTCTTCCTTAGCTTGGTTTTGGCATTTAAGACCTTGAATGCACGTAAAGTTTGCAACTTTACATGGTAACCATGACCTAAGAGGCTAGATCTACAATTTGGAGCTTTGGACTCGCTTAAAAGCATCTAAATAAGAAAAGGACTGAAGGGACTCAACAAGTTTCATGGTCAACTCGACGAGTCGGATGAAGATTGCATGTTTCTAGATTTAGCATGGTCTCGGCGAGTCAATGAGATGACTCGACGAGTTGCTTAGGGTTTTTTCCGACATTCTGGACACTGCATGGACCCGACGAGTTGTATGGAAACCCGGCGAGTCGACTAAGGATTTTCACGACTTCTTGAGTTCTAAAGGAACTCGACGAGGCAGTGAGTTACACTCGACGAGTTGAGTCAACATGGACTGTTGACCTTGACCGTTGACTTTGACTTTGACCAAAGGTTGACGAGTTGACTTCTGGGGGTATTTTAGTAATTTGGAAATTTATGGAAATGGCTCATTGGTGGATGTAGGTGTTTGAGTTTGGTGTTGTATTTGGGAAGTTTGACATCATCATCTCGAGCTACTTGTGAGGTGAGTTCTTCTCACTATATCAACAGGGTCTAAGGCACCAAGGTCTATCATTTATGATTTGTATCCTGGTTATAGGATTATGCTACGGTAGTGATCTGTTAGATCGGTATCCTGGTTATAGGATGATGCTATGTTAGTGATATGTTAGATCGGTATCCTGGTATATAGGATGATGCTATGATTAGTGATCTGTTAGATCTGTATGATTATACTTACATGCTAGCTAGCATATGATATTTATGTGCACATGATTGTTTGATTGAGGGTTTGGTTTGAGGCGTGATCGTGCAGCTTTTCATATTTTTATGATTTGATTTTGGGATACTATGACATCACTACAAGAAAAATACCCTTTAATGACGCGCAAACAATGACACTCGCTGATTTACGATACGCATTTTTGTGTGACCTTAAAAATAATGTGAGCCTTCCAAAATTTGAAGGATAGAGGACACATATTTTTGTGTTCCTTAAAATTAATGTCCAACAAAAAAAAAAATACAAAGACGGAGGGCACTTGTTTTAAATGCGCGTCCTCTAGAAATGTCGCTTTATATTTTTTTTATCAAACGCGCCTTTTTAAAGGCGGAAAATGAAATCCTCTACGATTCTAAAATTTTGAAGTGCCCGTTTCTTCACTTTTTCCTCTAGATCTCCCTTCTCTCTAGGACGTGCTATGGTTTTATTTTATTCTAAGCTTCCTCTTCTCTCGTTTTCTCTCAACCCAGTTTGTGCGAGGGTTTTTGGTGCTGATCGACTGGTGGTGAAATGATTTAGACCTTGCTCCCTCACCATTTCTTTGCTTCTCCTCATAATCAAATGGTTTTGTGCTTATAGGGCGAGAATGACCATATTGCCCTGCATAATGTGTAGAAGGATGGAAAAACGAATTGAAGGTTAACATCGATATCTCAAACAATCGCTTCTCATCAGATTGCCTTACCAAAAATTCAATACCAAAAAAAGAAGCGACTCTCTGTTCCCTTCTCGATTAATATTTCTAATGATTAACAACGGTATCTCAAACGGCTTCAACTCGTCGAAGTTTTGGCGAGAAGAGAGAGAAACAATAACACATTGTGATTGGGTGGAAGAAGACGAAACGGAAATCGGGTGTGGTGTTATTTTACTTTTGGATATAGGTTTGCACTTGATGTTCTCCAAAACCATCGATCGGGTTCGAGTTGTCTGTGTTGCATCAAATCAGCTATTGAGAGTGAGAAACAATTGTTCAGACCTCTAATCCAGAAACGATCGCAACTCAATCGCTCATCTCACTGGTATCGCCATTTGACAATCTCTTATCTGGTTCATCTCGATTCTTCACAATTTGCTTCGGTGCTTCTTTAGGTAATCGGCTACTTCATTGAACTATTGAAATTTGAAGGTACCTGTTAGTTACCATTCAATTAATTAGCTTCATTAACCACTTATCACCCCTATTTTCTTTCTGTGTTTCTTTGATACAATCAACATTGCAATTTGTTACTATTGATGAATATTATCAGAACGAAGAGAGTACCCATCCTCCACCAGTTACAGATTCAAATAATCCTTTTCGTATTTGATCAAATTGAAAGACCCACTTTGTCTATCTGGAACATTGTGATCAGATGCTTTGTGCAGAGTGATAGTCCTATTTTTGCACTCCATTTGTTTGATGAAATGCACGACCGAGGACCTGACCGCTGATTCAGATATAAAGCCTTGGTCTCTTGGAACTCCATTATTTGTGGGTATAGTCAATCTAACAGATATAAAGAGGTTTTAATTATTTGTGGGTATAGTCAATCGCATTAAGTTTCTTTATTGATATTAAGAACTTAAACATTAAACCTGCTGAAATCATAGTTGGTAGTGTGCTCTCTGTCTGTGCTCATCTAGGCTCAATCCATATGGGCAAATCCGTCCATGACTACATTTGTAAAAACAACATAAAATAGAATCTATACATTGGGAACTCTTTGATCGATATCTACTATAAATGTGGTTCAATAGAGAATGCATTGGAAGTGTTTGAAGAAATGGAACACAAAGATTCGGTTTCTTGGAGCTTTCAGGACTTGCTGTGAATGGAAATGCCAATTACGCCCTTGACCTTTTCTCCAAGATGTTAATGTAATTGAAAAAAATTATTCTCGTCTCATCATTTCTATGTATTAACCATTGATTGCTTCTAGGTGGGATTACCAAGGGTATTTCAAGCCAAACTTTGATAAGGGAAGTGAACCTTTTGTTGTCACAATGCCACCTCCAAACGTGACTAGTTCATTGCACATGGGACATGCTATGTTTGTAACTCTTGAGGTTTGGTAAATGTTTACTAACAACATAGATTCGCATAAAAACTTTGTAAAATTCATCATTTTTTCTTCATTCAATGTGTAAATAAACAAACCATTCATATTTGCAATTGTGTTCCAGAATATTATGATCAGATACAACAAGATGAAGGGCATACCTACACTCTGGCTCCCTGGAACTGATTATGATGGCATTGCAACTCAGGTTTGAGTTTTTCCACAAATGGATTTTTAATTATTGTATTAGTCTACTTAGTTAATATATTACATATCTAACATATATTGTTTTCAGTTGGTTGTTGAAAGAATGTTGGCATCTGAAGGAATTAAGAGGGTTGAATTAGGTAAAGAAGAGTTCACAAAGCGAGTTTAGGAATGCAAGGAGAAGTATGGAGGAACCATTACAAATCAGATAAGGCGACTTGGTGCTTCTTGTGATTGGACCAGAGAACATTTCACACTTGATGAACAGCTAAGTCGTAAGATGATATTCTATCACCTTTTAAACCTAATAATCTCAGAAACTATGTTTAAATAGTTAATTATAAATGTTGAGTACTTGAGTATGCTACTATTTGCTCTATGTGTATTGAACTCTACATGTTTACTCAGTAACATAACATTAATTATCTAACATTTATTGAATTACTTTCTTCTTGAATTTTGCAGGAGCTATTATTGAGGCCTTTATTAAGCTTCATGAGAAAGGGCTTACTAAACACTGTTGCTGTTGACCAAAACCAAGTAATTGTTTCTTGTATGCAGCTCGAAAGAAAGTTGTTCACCGAATATGGAGAGGCAGTTAAGGTGTTGTAGGGTCTGCCACGGATTAGGCTTATTGATAATTTTCAACTGGTGCTAGGTTTATTTACTTAATTACCCCTCCTTCCTTCTATCCCTCTTTAATGATAATGATTAGGCTTATTGATAAGTTTCTGATTGATATTTATTAGGAAAAGAATGTGTTGACAGTGTTCAGTGCACCAAACTACTATTACAGATGTGTAAACATGGCTGCCATTCTGGAAGTTGGAGAGAACATGTAACACCAGTCAAAATAGGTCAATAACAATCACATGTGATTATGCCAATCATGTAATGTGATTTTGCTAAACTAGTAATGTGACAAACTTACTATGTAATTCGTGATAAATCTAATACAAGTATGAACTTTTATGATACAACTCAAAGTATACGTCCATATGATTCCAAAAATATAGAGAACGTCTAAATCTGACTTCGCGTGAAGAAGTTATGATAAACCGAACACTATAAATCTCTATAATAAGAGGAATTTAAAATAGACTTATAATTAGCTATTAGAGTCTAAAAGAGAGTTGTAGTACGCGTAAATACCTACGCGTGGATATAAAGAACGTCAAAAAAGGAGTTTGTATGCAAAAGTTACGACCTTCCGAAGATATAGCTTTCAGAAACCCTAATTTAACTGAACTCACGACGTGAGCATACAAACTCACGACGTGAGGAGTGAACAGACACTAATCGGAGCTAGAAAACATGCGTTAAGGCGACGGGATAACTCATGGAAATTCACGACGTGAATGAGCCCAGAACACCCTATAAATAGCGCTCAAGACCCTTTCATTCCTTACACCTTCTACTTCCTTTCTCTCTCGTTTTCCGAAGGTCGTTTCCCTTCCTGAGCCTGACAATGATGAGCTTCTGTCCGTTTAGATTCTATAGATCACGCTACTAGGGTGATTTTCACCGCCCCACTTTTAAATGTTTTCGGGGGGAAAACACATGCTAAATATTGTATTTAAGTTAATATTATGTCTATATGATAGTATATTTGTATCAACATAGATAGTTATATTAACCGGGATATAGTTGTTTTGAATATGATATTTTGAAAACATACAACTATCGTAAACTTGTTAGCATAATATTATACTAATGTAGACCCTGAGTTATACTTGGGTGTTCTATTATATGTTATGTGCGATATAGTTCCAGAGTTATACTCAGAAGTTCTCTATGTTAATTGATAAGTATGTTGTTATTCTTGGTTTTATGTTAAGATAAAACCTGGTATGTTATATGTTGTTATTGTTAGTTTTATGTCAAGATAAAACCTGGTATGTTATATATTGTTATTGTTGGTTTTATGTTAAGATAAAACCGGGTTTTACCTCAAGTTATAGTTGTTGTACTGCCTAAAGTATTATGAACTTAGGAGTAATGTTTAAAAGCATAGTCTAGTAACTTAGGGTTTTAGACAAGAATATGCTTTGTTGTTAGAGTTATAGGAAGCCGACAAAGTCTACATGAGCTACCTCATTCATCAACTAAGATTGGGAATCTTAGTGGAAATCCTCTGACATGTAACCGTTAATCCCGTGTGAGCGAGGAAGTTGTGTATGGATCTATGTGGGTTAACGCCCCATCTGTGGTTGTTGGCTACAACCCAATTGGTTTTACGGTGGAATATAGATCTATTCGGGTTGATGACCCCACCCGTGGTTTCTAGCTACAACCCAACGATCTGCGTATGACGAACTGTCCTATTGATTGTTATGTACCCGACGTCGATGAAGCGTACGGGGGAAGTGTTTACCTTGGTGGAATCCTTAATGGCACTAATGGCGGTTTTATTGTGGCACCAATGGAGGAACCATTGCTGGGATATCTTTTAATCAGAGGTTTGTATGTCTAGCAGCGGTTACCGACTCATGGTAGCACAACTTTAGAAGCATTATACTTTGTCGATATACAAGTATGAATGTTAAGTATACATTTCCCAAAGACTTATACTCTAAGTACAAGGAACTTGTAGGTATACAACTTGCTTATTAAGTAGACAATTATACCTAGCACACTTACTCGTGTAGAATTGAAATAGATTTATACATAGCGGTTTTACTCGTATAGAATTGAAATACATTTATACATAGCGGTTTTACTCGTATAGAATTGAAATACATTTATACGTAGCGGTTTTACTCGTATAGAATTGAAATAAGATTTATACGTTGCAACCTTAGTTTGTATGGGATTACAATCATTTATTCATAATATGTGAAACTTTTAGGTATATCACTTATTTAATAAGTAAACCATTATACCTAATATATATACTAAATATTGGAGAGTCAAAATGATACTTTCAAAACTATACTTTTGAACTTGAGAAAAAGTGTTATTTTATATGGACTCAAAACCTGTGAACTCACCAACTTTATGTTGACGTATTTTTAAAATGCATCTGTTTTCAGGAAGTTGATAACTATGATACAAGAAATGACGTTACACTTGTGACAACCATCAAATTTCGGTCAAGTCAAAGTCAAACAAAGTCAACTAGTCAAACCGGTCAACTCCATTAACCCTTGTATGATAGGGTTTACGTTATGTAATCACTGTATAATTCGCTATTTTAATGAGAAAATATCATTTGGAAAGTTCATGTGTTTGATTTTCCTTGGCCTTAACAGTGCTAAACAATGAACCAAAGCGATAAAACACTATTGCACAATCATCGGGATTGTGTAGGACACTAAATCATGGCTTAACGGGGTCTATGGACCTTGCGTTGCGAAGCCGGACACTCAAAAAGATCACAAACGAAACCTGTCGCAATCTCATTCAAACCCTACTCAAGATTACTTGACGCTAATAGGATCGAAACTCATACACTACGATATAAATTGACGTTAATAGCAACATAGTATAATACAACGTTATAACTATAATCAAATTAAATTATGATACCATATTAAAATCAAATCAAAGTATAATGCTCTAATTAAATTTAAAAGAATCAAACTTGAATGCTATAATTAAACTTCAAATCAAAGTAGATTGTTATAATCAAATAATAACTCATCTTTTATAAAACTCCATTTTTATAAACTTTACATTAAATTTTATAAAACTCTATTTTTATAAACTTTATATTAAATTTTATAAAACTCTTATATTAATTATGTAAAAGATGCTTGTGTTAGTGGGAAATTATGAAGACCACCAAAAGCAAAAAGATTATTCCCATGGTCTCCCACTCACACCTCCCATCCACTTTCCTTTCCTTTTTCTCCCAACACATTATTCTCTTCACCACTTAAACCTTCTCTATTCTTTCTCTCACTCTAAATCTCGAAATTTCCTCCAAGAATACTCATATTCCATCCAAGAACAATCTATTATACTCAAATCTTCATCCCTCTTGAAGTATTCATCAAGGTATGTTGTTAAAAGTTTCATATTCATACAAGAAACAAATTAAATCCACCAAAATATCTAAAACTCATTTTATGCATAAACCTGATTTTTCTCAGAATCCCATCAATAAAATAAGAAGTTCTGGAAATTTTCAGAAAATAATTTATTTTTATTGAATTACTATAATTATTGCAATAAAGTAGGGCAATAATTCACATAAAATACTTTTTGCATTCAATAAATTCTGAGAAAATTCTGGGATGACCTGTATACTGATTAAACGTGATATATGAAGTTTCATGCATTTATATTACTTTTTACTATTATTTATGATTTTATTGATTAATTAATAATGAAATATATAAAAAATACTTCCCATAGTCACAAATATCTGAAACTTATACACTGAGCTCTACATCATGTTTAAAAACTATGGTTAATTTTACAGATTTTTTGAGAATCATTTACTATTTTTCCCGAATTTTGTGTTGTTTAATCATTAAAATATTAAATAAATACTAAAACAGTTCAGAAAAATATACAAATTTTACAGTAATTCATATTGTATGAAATAATGATTTCCTAATAATTTCATAATTTTTCAATACTGTTTACTATTTAAAACTATTTTCCTAAGTATTTAAGCATGTAAAAATGCATTTTAATGATTATTTCATATAAATAATTGTTAAAATCTGTAAATAATTATAATTGGGCAAGTTATTATTTTAATAAGAAATTATTAAAATCTGGCCTAAATTGAAAGTATAAATTAATTATGCAAAGTAAGTAATTCAATTTAAAATTCATTTAACAAATAAATACCTTAATATTATAATCAAAATGAATTATTGTTAATTCATCTAATATAAGAATATGTGTCTAATTATTTGTATTAATACTCTATTCTCGTTTAGCAGTTCGTAAACCAAAACTATTAATTATATTAGGTTCTACGCCATTTTGACCCGAATCGTCTATCGTACGACACACGCATTTCATTTTGGGACTAATGTGAGTAATCTACCCCATACTTTATAATTTTCAATACTTTTGGGGTGTATCATGTGGTTCTAATATATTCCAACTTCATTATATTGTTTTATCACAATTGAGACATTGTTGGGACATTTATACGTGAGTCATTAATTGTATAACTATTGTTTGTTTACGCTACATGTACTTGTAGTGCATTACCATTTTTAGTCTAATCTCCATGACTATGCCCGTATTCTTGAGGTACGTTATGGACAATAATAGCGCTATTGGGTTGACCACCCCGCCTTGGGACGCTAAGGTGATTGATCGCACGTGGTTGAGTGTGTATGATGATTAGATGCTCCATCCTATATATATTTATATATATATATATATATATATATATATATATATATATATATATATATATACATATGTATATATAGGGTGAGGACTTATTGTTGTTGTTATCATTTGTTAATCAATTTTTGATTTATAACCGTTATCTCAAATACAATTGTTTGCTGACTTCAAAAGAAAACAAATTTCCAATTATAAAGGTTTCAACTTCACAATTTTCTCTACTAAAATTAGATTACTCACCAACTCTCGTAGTTGACCTGTTTTTACCCATGATGCAGATTTGAAGAATGAAGTTGATGAAAAATAGGTTGTGCCTTAGAAATCCACAAGACTATTTAAATTTGATGTAATAAATGTTGTTCGTATTTGGATTTGTATTTGTATGTTGTGGATCTTGTTTGCATACTTAGTACTTAATTGAATCTAATCATATTATAACATAGTTGTCATGAGACTTTGAACAATATATCACGCCTCGATCGATTCCGACAAGGATCGGGGTGTGACAACACTGCCCGGTGTTTCCGCCGCCGGCCGGGGTGTGACAGATTGGTATCAGAGCTATTAACTATAGTGAATTAGTACTTTCTTAGGAAAGCACGACTATAGTTTAGGGCTTACTCTGTTAGGTTTAGGTATATCCCTTAGCCTACAATATAAAGTATTATTAAATACTCTACTGAAGGACTACTTACGGGAGCGGTGACAGGATAGACATGTCGATTTGGGTTGCTGGATTTCAGAACGGCTATATGCTAAAATGATCCTGCCCACCGACTGTCCTGACTGGCCGGTGCCTTATCAGCTAGACCTGAAGTAACAAAAAATAATTAATAATACTCGTGAATACAACAAACACAAAGATATAGAGTTATGTATGAAATCAGTCCCACGATGAGAACACATGTATAAACCAAAAATATAGAAAACCCAAACCCTCGATAAGAATTCAAGGCAAGTTTTTAGGTCAAACTACTTAGTCGAGTTTTATTGTACATGGGCCAAACCACAACTAGACGTAGACTGGTCACCTATGTTTAATTATGGTCCGACCGATGCACAAGTAAACTTGGATACGATGGTTGATAGACTAAAACACCTGAAGATTCTAGATAGATCTCAGATCAGGATACCATCAGCTCGGAGTACAAGAAGAAGATGTTCCGAAAACAACATTTAGGACTCGGTATGGTCATTAAGAGTTCTTAGTTATGCGTTTGGATTGACCAATGCTCTAACAATGTTCAAGGACCTCATGAATAGTGTTTGCAAACCGTACGTGGATAAATTTGTGATAGTAGTTATCGGTGATATATTGATATATTCACAAACTAAGGAAGAACACGGTCAACACGTGCAAATAATCTTGGAACTACTAAGAAAAGAAAAGTTGTACGCCAAATTCTCCGAATGTGAATTTTGGATTAGAGAAGTACAGATTTTTAGAACATGTAGTTAGTAACAAAGGGATTCATGTCGAACCCTCCAAGATTGAAGCAATTAAGAATTGGGAAGCACCAAAGACGCCAACAGAAGTGCATCAATTCTTAGGACTTGCTGGCTATTACCGTTGATTCATAGACAATTTCTAGAAAATAGCCAAGCCACTTACAACACTAACCCAGAAAGATATGAAGTTTAATGGGGAAGACAAACAAGAAGATGCTTTTCAAAAACTAAAGCAAATGTTGTATAGTGCACCAATCCTATCCCTCCCAGATAGGACAGAAGATTTAATCGTATACTACGACGCATCAAATCAAGGATTGGGATGTGTGTTGATGCAAAGAGGAAACGTTATCGCCTATGCATCACGACAACTTAAGGTGAATGAGAATAATTACACTACCCATGACCTTGAATTGGGAGCTGTAGTTTTGCACTGAGAAGTTTGAGACACACAATTAGCCAGAGAAGTAAGGATCGATTAAAGGCAGCACGTGATTGTCAGAAGAGCTATGATGACGTAAGAATTAAGCCTTTGAAATTCCAAGTTCGAGATAGAGTAATGTTAAAGGTCTCTCCTTGGAAAGTCGTAATTCGATTCGGGAAACGTGGCAAATTAAACCCACGGTATATAGGACCTTTTGAAATTCTAGTAAGAATTGGTTCTATCGCATACTTACTCAAGTTACCTAAAGAGCTAAGCAATGTACACGATGTTTTTCACGTGTCAAATCTTAAAAGATGTCTATCCGATGAAACTCTTGTTGTACCTCTCGACGAGATACAAGTCAATACCAAACTCAACTTTGTAGAGGAACCTGTCCAAATCATGGATCGAGAAGCTAAACGATTAAAACAAAGTCGTATTCCCATAGTGAAAGTTTGATGGAACTCTTTACGAGGACCTGAATTTACTTGGGAATGTGAATATCAGATGAAACAAAAATACCCCCAACTATTTAATAAAACCCAATCCACAAGATAAATTTCGGGACGAAATTATTCTAATGGGGGGAGAATGTAACACCAGTCAAAATAGGTCAATAACAATCACATGTGATTATGCCAATCATGTAATGTGATTTTGCTAAACTAGTAATGTAACAAACTTACTATGTAATTCGTGATAAATTCTAATACAAGTATGAACTTTTATGATACAACTCAAAGTATACGTCTATACGATTCCTAAAATATAGAGAACGTCTAAATCTGACTTCCCGTGAAGAAGTTATGATAAACCGAACACTATAAATCTCTATAATAAGAGGAATTTAAAATATACTTATAATTATCTATTGGAGACTAAAAGAGAGTTGTAGTACTCGTAAATACCTATGCGTGGATATAAAGAACGTCAAAAACGGAGTTCGTATGCAAAAGTTACGACCTTCCGAAGATATAACTGTCAGAAACCCTAATTTAACTGAACTCACGACGTGAGCATAAAAACTCACGACGTGAGGAGTCAACAGACACTAATCGGAGCTAGAAAACACGCGTTAAGGCTACGGGATGACTCATGTAAGTTCACGACGTGAACCTATCATGTTCACGACGTGAATGAGCCCAGAACACCATATAAATAGTGATCAAGACCCTTTCATTCCTTACACCTTCTACTTCCTTTCTCTCTCATTTTCCGAAGGCCGTTTCCCTTCCCGAGCCAGAAAACGATGAGCTTCTGTACGTTTAGATTCTATAGAGCACGCTACTAGGGTGACTTTCACCGCCCCACTTTTAAATGTTTTCGGGGGAAAACGCATGCTAAATATTGTATTTAAGTTAATATTATGTCTATATGATAGTATATTTGTATCAACATAGATAGTTATATTAACTGGGATATAGTTGTTTTGAATCTGATATTTTGAAAACAGACAACTATCGTAAACTTTTTAGCATAATATTATACTAATGTAGACCCTGAGTTATACTTGGGAGTTCTATGTATATCTTATGTGCGATATAGTTCCAGAGTTATACTCGGAAGTTCTATATGTTAATTGATAAGCATGTTGTTATTGTTGGTTTTATGTTAAGATAAAACCTGGTATGTTATATGTTGTTATTGTTATTTTTATGTCAAGATAAAACTTGGTATGTTATATATTGTTATTGTTGGTTTTATGTTAAGATAAAACCGGGTTTTACCTCAAGTTATAGTTGTTGTACTGCCTAAAGTATTATGAACTTAGGAGTAATGTTTAAAAGCATATTCTAGTAACTTAGGGTTTTAGACAAGAATATGCTTTGTTGTTAGAGTTATAGGAAGCCGACAAAGTCTACATGAGCTACCTCATTCATCAACTAACATTGCGAATCTTAGTGGAAATCCTCTAACCTGTAACCGTTAATCCAGTGTGAGCGAGGAAGTTGTGTATGGATCTATGTGGGTTAACGCCCCATCCGTGGTTGTTGGCTACAACCCAATCGGTTTTACGGTGGACAATAGATCTATGCGGGTTGACGACCCCACCCGTGGTTGCTAGCCACAACCCAACGGTCTGCGAGTGTCGAACTGCCCTATTGATTGTTATGCACCCGGCGTCGATGAAGTGTACGGGGGAAGTGTTTACCTTGGTGGAATCCTTTATGGCACCAATGGCGGTTTTATTGTGGCACCAATGGAGGAACCATTAGTCGGATATCTTTTAATCAGAGGTTTGTATGTCTAGCAGCGGTTACAGACTCATGGTAGCACAACTTTAGAAGCATTATACTTTGTCGATATACAAGTATAAACGTTAAGTATAAGTTTCCCAAAGACTTATACTCTAAGTACAAGGAACTTGTAGGTATACTACTTGCTCATTAAGTAGATAATTATACCTAGCACACTTACTCGTATAGAATTGTAATAGATTTATACTTAGCGGTTTTACTCGTATAGAATTGAAATAGATTTATATGTAGCGGTTTTACTCGTATAGAATTGAAATAGATTTATACGTACCGGTTTTACACGTATAGAATTGAAATAAGATTTATACGTATCAACTTTAGTTTGTATGGGATTACAATCATTTATTCATAATATGTGAAACTTTTAGGTATATCACTTATTTAATAAGTAAAGCATTATACCTAATATATATACTGAATGTTGGAGAGTCAAAATGATACTTTCAAAACTATAATTTTGAACTTGAGAAAAAGTGTTATTTTATATGGAGTCAAAACCTGTGAACTCACCAACTTTATGTTGACGTATTTTTAAAATGCATGTGTTTTCAGGAAGTTGATAACTATGATACAAGAAATGACGTTACACTGCCCGGTGTTTCCGCCGCCGGTCGGGGTGTGACAGAACACGGAACACAATTTTCTTCAGTTTGATCTCGCCCCAAAGCAGATTGAACCAGACACAGCCCGCAAGACTCCTGATTATTTTTTATAAATATAGTTGAACTTTCTCCTCACTTGCTCTTCTTTGTAGATACAAATCTTTAATCTTTCTAACAACTTCTTACTCCACTCATATATACCTTTTATCAACTCATATCTTCTGAGGCCTATGAAGACTATTGCAGAGAAGAACCATAAATCGAAAGGATCTCAATTTGAAGCACGTGTCGTTGGTCTCAAAATTACATGCCCTATCTGTAAAGTAAGTTCCTCTTTGCGCGATTTATATGATTGTTTCGGTTTGATAAAGTTGATCGTGTATTTGAATTCTTATCTGGATTTCACATATATGATTAGAAGAAATTATTTATTCTATATGAACAACAGTTATTTTGATGTTGTAGCTGAGAGAGGAAGGAATTCGGAAGATTTTTTGCTTGTTTTAGTTCTATCGGGCTTTAAATTACACAATTGGTTGAACTTTGATCTTTGTTTTGTTTGTATGATTAGAAAATACAATATTCTCTGCATGAGCAAGCAGTATTTTCGGTATTGTAGCAAAGATAAGTAATTGGAAGATACACTCTTACGTATGTTTGATATAGTGTGTATGTGTTGCTTTTTTAAAATGTGTTTATATACTTATTGAATTTTTTTAAAATTCTGATCTGAGTTTGCTTTGGAACAATTAGAAGAAATAGTATGTCGATA
Organism: Lactuca virosa; assembly: GCF_052849685.1. Classification (NCBI taxonomy): domain Eukaryota; kingdom Viridiplantae; phylum Streptophyta; class Magnoliopsida; order Asterales; family Asteraceae; genus Lactuca; species Lactuca virosa. The sequence continues at coordinate 129,749,857 of NC_136433.1, forward strand.
TAGACTTATAATGTGTAGTTTTGCTTGTTTAAATTTTATGTACTTATTGAACTTTGTTTTGATTTAGTACTACTGGATTGAGTGCTTGTTTTAGGTTTATTTGGCTTTATTTCTATTTGAATTTGATGTAGGTTTCATTTGGGTGATTAGACAAGATGATATATTCTATGAATTTATTGCATTTAGATAATTAGAAGTGATAGTATATCTATATGACCAACAATAATTTTATGGAAGAAGCTTGAAACAAATTAGATGATACATATAGATATAGAATCATTTCTTGCTTATTTAAGTTTCATTTAATTCTGAATAATAGTAAATGACCATTTTACCCTTTTGTCCGGAATTAGTGTCTAATGAAAAAAATGACTTTTTTGTTTGACAACTGCTTGTAATATAAGTTATAAACGACAATAACTTGTAAATGTATAAGATAGTTAATGGAAAATGCATTGGGGTTTTGACTTTTCAGGTGCAATTAGCAAATGAGAAGCAGCTTGTTGATCATTACAGCTCGAAGCATCCAAAGGAGAAGCCTCCAAGCAACTCTGAATGATCTGATCTGTATGCATTTGAATTGATGCAAATGTTTATGTTGTCTGTTTTTCTTTTTCATTTGCATGATGATGATATGTCTAGTGTTTCTTTTGCTTTGACATTTTCATTTCTGCCAAAACCAAGTATAAAAAACTTAATTGATATAGAGAGGGTATTGTTTTGTGATGTGTGATTATAAATAAAGGGATAAATCCAAGAAAAATCAACTCAGTTATTATAGCATTTTCTTTGTTATAATTGGGTTGATCTCTCAAAGTATGATGTGGTAAGAAGAAAAAGATTGGAAGTATAACATTGGAATTGGGTAGATTTTTTTTATCATATGATGCATCAATAATAAGGAAAAAATAAAATAAAAGTATAATGTTGTAATAGAAAGAAATGGAAAGTCGTAGTTGTTCAAAACGTTCTGATCATGTAGGTGTTCAAAACAATAGAAAATTTTTAAACATATTTCTTTATTGTATTGCATGTTAAGTTACCAATTTGCCATGTGCAGGTTCTGACACCTCTAGCAACATCCTTCCATGGCCTAAAGCCTCTCAAAGTTCCTGCATCAGGTTATTCTTTTAGAAAGGATATTGTCAAAGGAGTTTATCAAAGGAGAATTTAGTCATGGGTTTCTTTTAATGTTGTACATGTTTTGTTTTCTATAATAAATATTATGCAATATTAACAATGTGTTACATTTACTTACTATTTGAATGATTATTTGTATTTGACATATTAGTGCAATCAATTATCTTTATTGTTTATGGTGTTTAATTTTGTATTATGAGACTTTTAATGTGTTATTTAAATTGAAAATTAGTAAATGTATCAAACATATATAAATTTAAAAACATTTAAAATTATGACACGCAAAAATACGTGTCTTCTTCCTTTATGACATGGGCTTCCTTGATACGCATTGCGTGTCATAAACATGCGTGTCGTAAGGTTACGACACGCAAATGTGTGTCGTCTTCCTTTATGACAGGGCCTTTCTTGATACGCATTGTGCGTCGTAAATGGGCGTCATAAATGCGTGTCATAAATGCGCGTCTTAAATGCGCGTCGTCTATAAACGACGCGCAAAAGCGTGTCGTCTCTCGTTATGACAGGGCCTTCCTTGATACGCATTTGCGCTTCGTTTGAGCGTTTTACGACGCGCATTGCGAGTCGTAAAAGGCTGTTTTTATAGTAGTGCATGAAACCATTTTGAAAACAAATTTGTAATAATTACTGGTTTTTTAATGATTTAAAAAGTTTTAAATTGGCATGATTTTTATGGGTGTTACAAGTTGGTATTAGAGCCTTGGTTTGAGTGAATTGGAGGAAACACTTGTGTGTATCTAGTCTCAAACTAAGGACAAGATTTTTTTAAAATGATTTTTCAAATGGTTTTCAAATTAGTAAAGGAGGATGCAAGTGTACGATCAGTCGGAGCCAATAAGTAGACCCCAAAATACCTTACGGATTATTTGATTTTGGTGATATGTTAGAACAACATGCTAGTACTAGGCTAGGGATCTTCAGGAATTGCATGATAGAATGACCTGATTATAGGATGCCTGATAGCCTAGGGTTTTTCCTTGTATGAAATTGATATCATTACTATAGTTGCTTAGTGTATGCATCACGGCTGTACATAATTTAGATCATATAGCCTGAGAATGTTTGGTTTGGCCTTATTTCATGTTCTTGTTTGATGAAGGGCTTAAGGTAGGATCAGGTACTCGAAAGTCTATAGGGTCTAGCGTTATGTATGGCTAGCATACACTAGTGTTCCAGGGTTGGTGGAAGTTTCATGGATGAGTTGTGTGCGATCAGTTGGCCAGTTATGAGATATTTAGCCTTCCTCTAGGATTGAGGATTGAGCGCTCGCCATGCATACGTATATTGTTAGGGCATTGTGATGATACTTGAGACAAATATGGGTAGGTTTGGGAGGTAGTATGGGGTTGTACTACTGAAAGCACAAGGCCCATACGCATAGCAAGGAAGTCACAACCCCTAGGGTTTTGTTGGGAGTTGGTTCACAGATTATTATATGGAATGTCTGATATCATCCTGGTATATTTTCAGCATGGTGGTTACTAGACGATTTGTGACTGGATCCGGATCAGGATCAGGAGATGGCGGTCAGGAGGGACCAGCAGTGTCCGAGGTCATTGGTCAGATGAGGACGGATGAGTTGGATAGCAGGATTCAAGAGATCATGCACGATGGGTTGCTACGTTGTTTCGGGCTCAGTTGCCAAAGATGTTTGGGTTTATCAAGACCGCCATGGTGGAGTAATTTGATGAGTGATATGCATCCATTGCTGAGGCAGCTGCCGCTGCAGTATCCACAGTCGTAGCCGCTGCTGGCACTGGGGCCATTCGGGCTTTCATGTACCGGGACTTCGATCACACAAAGCCCCCGACTTTTGATGGGACTCAGGACCCTATCATAGCCATGAGGTGGCTATCTGATATGGAAGGGTGTTTCTTCACATGTTCATGTCCACTGACCAGAAGGTCAGATGTGCCCTGAACCTGCTGAGGTCCGGGGCAAAGGACTGGTGGAGGTTGATGACGGGGTCGTATACAGATGATCAGAGAGCTGCGGTTACATGGGAGCAGTTTAGGGATATGTTTCACGCCCGCTACATTTTCTGGGATGAGCGGGAGAAGTTAGCTCAGTAGTTCTTGGAGTTGAGACAGGATGCTGAGACGGTGACGGAGATCACCCGTATGTTCACTGAGAGGGAGATGTTTCCTAGAGATTGCTTCCGAGCAGGCTCAGATGACACGTTATCTGACCGTGCTCAAGACTGACATCCATCAGTTTGTTGCTGCCCAGTGTTGTGATACACTACTGGAGTTACAGGAGGCCGCTAGGCGGCGTGAGCTGGTGAGCGAGTTACAGTTACGAGAGCAGAGTCGGGCTCCAGTGCAGTCACAGTCGGCGCCAAAGCGGTCTAAGACCGCTGATTATAGGTCTGGAGGCCAGCATGGCCGCACTTGTGGCAAGTGTGGGAAGCGTCACTTGGGGGTTTGTTGATCTGGTAGTGTGTGCCACAAATGCGGCAAGGAGGGGCACTTTGCGAGGGATTGCCGCCAGCCAGCTCCGGTTCAGGATATGAGGATCTACTACCACTGCCATCAGGTTGGTCACGTGAATACCAACTGTCCACAGCTCGCTGCCAGGCCAGCGCAGGCTCCAGCGCCGACTACACTGAGGATTGCTGATGGGAGTCAGGGTAGAGCAGGGCCCCTGAGGGCTTAGGAACGTGCCTTCCAGCTTATAGCCGAGGAGGCCATGACAGCACCAGATGTGGTTGCTGGTATGTTTCTATCCTTTGTCTTACTAATTATATTTGTTTTATGCTTATATGTGATGTACCATGTTAGGTACATTCTTATTGAACTCCTTACCTGCTTTGGCATTATTTGACTCTGGGGCAAGTCAGTCTTTTGTCTCTCAGTCATTTAGTAGGGAGTTCGGTTTGCCAGTAGGGGAGCTAGAGTGTCTGTTGCGAGTCTCTATCGCCAACAAATATGGGATTTCTGCTTCTTCAGTCTATCGGGGCTGTGTTTTGGAGATCTTTGGGGTATCTTTCCCGATAGACCTAATTCTGATTCCCATGGGGGAAGTATGTGTGATAGTGGGTATGGACTGGCTTAGTCGCTTCGGTGCCATGATCGACTGCGAGGGTCAGCAGGTGGTAGTTCGAACCCCAAGTGGGGGAGAACTGATTATCGACAACGAGGGCACCAGAGTGGGTTTAGGGTTTTGCTCAGCTGCCAGGGCTCGATAGTATATTTAGCACAGGTGTGCGGGTTATCTAGCGTATGTGGTGGATATGCGGGTCGGGGATCAGACCTCGGTTTCACAGCTTCCAGTCGTCAGGGAGTTCGCTGACTTGTTTCCGGAGGAGTTACCCGGAGTGTCTCCGGAGAGGCAGGTCGAGTTTAGAATCGACCTTGTTCCTGGTGCGGCCCCTGTCGCCAAGACGTCGTACCGCTTGGCATCACATGATATGCAGGAGCTGTCATCTCAGCTACAGGAGCTGCAAGGCAAGCAGTTCATTCGTCCGATCCGTTCTCTGTGGGGAGCACTGATTCTCTTCGTGAAAAAGAAGGATGGTTCACACTAGATGTGCATTGACTACCGGTAGTTGAACAAGTTGACGGTGAAAAACCGTTATCCACTACCACAGATCGTTGATCTCTTTCATCGGTTACAAGGAGCATCTTGGTTCTCCATGATTGATTTGAGGTCTGTGTACCATCAGGTCAGGGTACAGAAGGAGGACGTGGATAAGACTGCGTTCCGGACTCGTTATGGACACTACGAGTTCATGGTGATGCCGTTTGGGCTCACTAACACGCCAGCTATATTTATGGACCTGATGAATCGGGTATGAAGACCGATGATCGATCGCTCAGTCATTGTGTTTATAGATGACATCTTGGTGTATTCCAAGACCAGTGAGCGGAACGAGGAGCATCTTCAGGAACTATTGGGACTTTTGAGATGAGAACAACTTTATGCCGAGTTCTCAAAGTGCAAGTTTTGGTTACGAGAGGTTCACTTCCTTGGACATCTCGTTAACCAGGAGAGGATTTTGGTGGATTCGTCCAAGATCGAGGCAGTTATGCAGTGGGAGGTTCTGAAATCTACCTCGGATATCAGGAGCTTCTTGGTATTGGTTGGGCACTACCGGAGATTTATACAGGATTTCTCCAAGATTGCAGTACCCTTCACTCGTCTAACGAGGAAGGGGGTGGATTTCCGTTGGGGCCCTGAGCAGCAGAGGGCATTTGAGACCCTCAGACAACGACTTTGCGAGGCTCCAGTGTTGACTCTCCCGCTGGGAGTTGAGGATTTTGCAGTGTTCTGTGATGCATCCATTACGGGCCTGGGAGGGGTCCTCATGTACAGAGGGCGGGTGATAGCCTACGCGTCGCGGCAGTTGAAGGTGTATGAGACGAGATACCCCACGCACGATTTGCAGTTGGGAGCGGCGGTATTCATTCTAAAGATTTGGATACATTATCTCTACGGGGTCCGTTGTACCATTTATACGGAACACAAGAGTGTGAGACACATCATGGATCAGCCGAACCTTAACATGAGGCAGTGCAGGTGGCTGGACGTAGTCAATGATTATGACTATGAGATCCTTTACCATCCGGGTAAAGAGAAAGTGGTTGCGGACGCTCTGAGCCATAAGTCAGCTGGATCTTCTATTCCAGTGACATGTATGAGGATATCAGTAGATTCTCCACTTGTGAGCTTGATCAGGGAAGCTCAAGATGAGGGTGTATGGCAGGAACTCTGGAAGCTTGAGAGGATTAGAGGCGAGATCACCCGATTTGTGCATGACAATCAGGGGTTATTGACCCGTTACGGTCGGTTATGGGTTTCGATGTTCGGTAAGGTCAGACAGATTGTACTTGAGGAGGCTCAAAAGTCTCGCTTCTCTATTCACCCGGGGGCCACCAAGATGTATTGGGATCTGAGTTTGAGTTACTGGTGGCCGTGAATTAAGCGAGATATCGCTTGGTACGTTGAGAGGTGCTTGACCTGTAGAATGGTCAAGGCCGAGCACCAGAGGCCGCATGGAAAGCTGCAGCCTATAGAGATTCCCATGTGGAAATGGGAGCATATCACGATGGACTTCATCACCAAATTGCCGAGAACAACAAAGGGTTTCGACGCTATATGGGTCATCGTGGATCGACTGACCAAGAGTACCCACTTTCTACCCATTCAGGAGAGCTCATCAGCCAAGAAGTTGGCCGATGTATATATACGCGAGATTGTTGCTCACCATGGGGTTCCGATCTCTATTATCTCAGACCGCGATGTTCAGTTTACCTCCCGTTTCTGGCAGAAGTTCCACGAGGAACTGGGCACCTGTCTGCATTTCAGTACCACATATCATCCGCAGACAGACGGCCAGAGAGAGCAGACCATTCCGACCCTCGAGGATATGTTGAGGGCATGCGTTATTGACTTCGGTGGGAACTTGGACTCCTACCAACCTCTTGCAGAGTTTTCCTACAACAACAATTATCACTCCACCATTAGTGCTCCACCTTATGAGCTGTTGTATGGATGGAGATGCCGCACCCCAGTCTGTTGGGGAGAGGTTGGTCACAGGGTGATGGGTCAGACCGAGGTAGTCTTGTAGACTAACGAGATGATTCAGCAGATCAGGCAGCTGTTGCAGACCATACAGGGTCAGCAGAAGAGTTACGCCGACCGACGCCGATCTGATTTAGAGTTTCACATCGGTGACATTGTACTCCTGAAGGTCTCACCTTGGAAGGGTATGATTCGCTTCAGTAAGACGGGGAAGTTGGGTCCCCGATACATCGGGCAATTCAGGATCATTGCCAGGGTTGGCAAAGTGGCGTATAGACTAGATCTCCCATAGGAGCTTAGTCAGATCCACATCATTTTCCATGTTTCACAGTTACAGAAGTGCATTTTAGATGAGGAGGCAACGGTGTCATTGCATGATATACAGGTCGACGAGTGCCTGAATTACATGGTGAGGCCAGTGGTCGTTCTGGAGAGGAAAGTGAAGGTTCTACGAAACAATGAAGTACCTTTGGTAAAGGTATAATGGGAGCATCAGAGGGGTTCCGAGTGGACTTGGGAGCCGGAGTCAGAGATGAAGGAGCATTACCCGGATTTGTTCACCACAGCAGACTTCGAGGACGAAGTCTAGTTCAAGTGGGGGAGATTTGTAACACCCTGAATCTTAGGTATAAATTTTACAGCTTTATATTCATATTCAAAAGCCTACTTGACGAGTTGGATGCCCCAACTCGTCGTGTAGAAACGGATATGGTCGCGTGACTTAAGGGACCTACTCGACAAGTTGGAGGACCCAACTCGACGAGTTGAAGCTGGAATATGAAACCCTAATTTTTAGGGTTTACACCCTATTTAAAGGACTGTAAGTCCTTCCTCATAGCCTATTTACCACCCTCTAATGTCCAGAAGAAAACCTAAGCGATCTAACCCTATTTTTGAGTGTTTGTGAGGCTAAAAGAGTGTTTTTGGTGCATTTGTTGAAGAAGCTTGAACGTTGAGAAGCTTGGAACAAGAAGGAGCTTGTAGATCCAACATCTACATCGTTTTGGTTTCCATTTGAAGGTAACAAGTTGTTACCTATTATAGTGTTAGATCTCCTTATTCATGGGTTTAAGGTTATTTTTAGCATACTTGTGGGTCATTTCGCGTATTGGGCATGATCTGAAGTTGTAACTTTAGATCTGGACTCCTTAAATTCCTCATGGTCATAAAGTTATTGAATTTATCAAGCTTTGGCCCTTCTCTTTGGCTTAAACCTCTTCCTTAGCTTGGTTTTGGCATTTAAGACCTTGCATGCACGTAAAGTTTGCAACTTTACGTGGTAACCATTCCCTAGGAGGCTAGATCTACAATTTGGAGCTTTGGACTCGCTTAAAAGCATCTAAATAAGAAAAGGATTGAAGGGACGCGACGAGTTGCATGGTCAACTCGACGAGTCAGATGAAGATTGCATGTTTCTGGATTCTGCATGGACTCGACGAGTCAATGAGATGACTCGACGAGTTGGTTAGGTTTTTTCCCGACATTCTGGACACTGCATGGACTCGACGAGTTTTCTGGAAACTCGGCGAGTCGACTAAGGGTTTTCACGACTTCTTGAGTTCTGAACGAACTCGATGAGGCAGTGAGTTATACTCGACGAGTTGGGTCAACATGGACTGTTGACCTTGACCGTTGACTTTGACTTTGACCAAGGGTTGACCAGTACACTTTTGGGGGTATTTTAGTAATTTGGAAATTTATGGAAGTGGATCGTTGGTGGATGTAGGTGTTTGAGTTTGGAGTTGTATTTGGGAAGTTTGACATCATCATCCCGAGCTAGTTGTGAGGTGAGTTCTTCACACTATATCAACAGGGTCTAAGGAACCAAGGCCGACCCTTTATGATTTGTATCCTGGTTATAGGATTATTCTATGTTAGTGATATGGTAGATCGGTATCCTGGTTAGAGGATGATGATATGTTAGTGATCTATTAGATCGGTATCCTGGTATATAGGATGATGCTATGATTAGTGATCTGCTAGAGCTGTATGATTGTAATGCCCGTGTTTCTAGGCTAGGCATTAATATTGACATGATAGTCTAGGTTAACCTTTGAGACTCATTTTGGAGAAATGAAAAGGAATTATGTGAATATTATGTGTTTTATGTGTTTTATGCTTAATTATTAGGGTTTAATTAATTAAGACTAAAAGTGAGCGTCAAAATTAAATATTAGATAAAGCCGATATCTATTAAGAAACTTGTAGTGGGTGTGACAAGGATTACGGATATATAAACAATGCCGAAATCCGAGTTATAACGAAGAAGTTATGACCTGTCGAAGTTTCGCGACAAACCGGCACGGGGCCGAATGTCGTAAAAAGTGAGTTTTCGATAAACTACGTTTTGGCCTTAGTGATCTAAACGAAACTTGTAGAGTTCGTTAAACCGAGAGTAAGTATAAAAAGAAGGCGCAAATATGACTTCGTATGAGGAAGTTATGATTTTTCGAAGTTTCAACTTAGTAGTAGACAGCTAAAAACTCGAATTTTAGATCGAGTGATTTTTAGCCGACGGGACCTAAACGAGAATCGAAGGCCTAGTCATTAGTAGCTCAACGGTAAAAAGTCTGACGAAAACGGATGTCGGATGAAGAAGTTATGAATTTTTAACGAATTTCCTGTCCCGGTCTATTAAAAATAATAATATAAAAATTAAATTCAAAACTAGCCGATGAAGTCTAAACGAAAGTTGTAGAACGTAATTTTACCTACGCGTGCATATAAAGAACGTCAAAAACGGAGCTCGTATGCGAAAGTTATGGATTTTAGAAGTTTTGGCGCGAAAACCGAGAAATTTCGCATATGTGGACTTCGGCCACGTGTCCTCGCCTCGCATGTGCCACGTGTCCGAAATAAGGCTGAGTCATCCGAGCTGCTGAAGCGGTCCAATGCCTGTCCGACGCGTGTCCTCTTTCACGTGTCCGAGCCCTCGCAGCGAGCCACGAACCCTCTTCCTCGGACCACTAGACCTCGGTCCAATCAGGAGCTGCCAGCAGCCCCTTCGCACCCGCAGCCCATGTGCGAGCACCTGCGCACCCTCGCCTGCGGACCCCACCTTCTAAGCCTACCTTCGGACCCTATATATAGAGAGGGCATGCGAGCCTTCCCGGTTACTTTTGGAATTTTGCCATATTTAGCCCCTTTTTCCATATTTTCTTCATCTTAACATTCCCCAAAGCCCCGGTATCGATTATAACCCCCGGAATACGCCACGAAGAGCCCGAGAAGCCCAGAAAATTTATCTTTTCGGTTTCGAAGCCCGACCCTCTCAGAGCTCGGTTTCTGAATAAAACTCCCGGTTTTATTAGAAACGAACGTTTTAGGAAACGAATTGCTGCCCGATTATCATCAAATCAAGTGAGTGTATAGTCACCTTCATCTTACACCTAGATATGAAGTATTTTATATAAAATACGTGCTACGTGTAATTATATTAATTGTTTAATTGAGTTGACTGTTGAATTGATGTTTTATACAAGTTTTAAACTGTATATGTATTTTTATCTCCAAATATGTTGGGTAAAACATGGGTAGATAGTTGGTGTGTCGTAAAATGATGAGAGGTCTATTGAGTAAACCATGGCGACTATGAGACGTAGTGCCTATTGTATAAACCTTGGCGACTATGAGACATAGTGCCTATTGTATAAACCTTGGCGACTATGAGACGTAGTGCCTATTGTATAAACCCTGGCGACTATGTGACGTAGTGCCTGTTGTATGAACCTTGGCAGCAATGGACTTCGTGCATATTCCTTAGGATGAATCCTTAGGAATGAGTGAGATTTGATTCTTAGGGTAAATCCTTAAGAAATAAATAAGATAATAGGGATTGGGTAATTGGGTTGATTGTTTGATGTTTAAGCATAATAAATTATTTATTGTGGGTTGAAAACCCTATATGCTCACCAGGCTCCCAAGCCTGACCCGCTCAGTTTGTTTGTATCACAGATATTGATACGACGTTACTTTACACTGAGAAATTAAAAGAGACATAGATCACTAGTGTAAGTGAGTGTAAGTTCTGTTTATGCTTATGTTTCTGTATTGACGATGACATCCCAATGGTTTAAGTGAATAAAATACATTTCTTCAGAAATGATTTGATAATATGATTATCATGTTTTTATGGGAGCAAATTCCGCAACACCTTTTAAAAGGATTACTATGATTTTATTTTTAAAAAGCATAAACGAAATCGGTCTTGTCTGGCCAAGAAATTAGGGGATGTCACAGTTGGTATCAGAGCATTACTTTAAGCGAACTAAGAAATTGTAGAATTTCTAGACTAAAACTTAGAATGCTAAGTGATGATTGTGAGATGAGTGTCTACCATATTTTAGACACGAGCACTAGTTTATTTTAGGAAAGATGCCTAAAATGTTTTTATGTTCTAAATGCTATATGTTTGCCATATATGCCATTATTTGTTCGGATCTATGGTCTGTTGCCGACCGGATCTGGAAACCTTATGTGTGTAGGATTCTAAGCGTACGATTACGATATTAGAACTAACATGTAAACGTTTCGGAGTGATAATGGAATTTAAATACCTATCGAGGGTAAAGACCTAAATCCGCCTTATTCGGTATATAGATTGTAATGGCAAGAACTCGTAGTGGAGTTGCAAATGCAAACGGAAACAGGGATCAACAGCCTCAACCTCAAGTAGTTGAGCAAGTACCTGTTGTAGGAGCTGCACCTGAGCCAATGAAGATGGCTGGGGTACAAGCAATGATGTAGATGATGTTAGATCGCCAACTGCAGGAGACCAGGCGATTACTACAACAGAATAGGGAAGAAACTATGATACTTGTTGAACAACCCGTATTGAATGAAGGGCAATCAGTAGGAGGGAACTACAGTGGGACTCTTAGTCAATCCAACCCACCGATAGTTAGACAAAACAACTAGGATGGAGGAGTTGATGGACGCGGGTGCAAATACAAAGATTTCATGGCATCTAAACCACCGTGTCTATCTTGTAGTCCGACACCCTTGGAAGTCATGAATTGGATCTCCGAAATGGAAACGATGTTTGAAAGTTGTGAGTGCTGCAACAAACAAAAGACCGCACTTGCAATTCCTCTGTTGAAATCTGGTGTGTTGAGCTGGTGGAAGTTACTAGCTGATTCGATGCCCAAGGGGGAAGCTAGCAAGATTTCGTGGGAAGAGTTCATGGTGCAACTGAAAATGCAATACTACTCTGAGCAGGATCTTCTGGAAATCAACAATGAGTTCCAGAATCTGAAAAAGGGAAGAATGAGCGTCATCGAGTACGCTACTAGTTTTACAGAAAAGATGAAGCTTATTCCCTATCTAATTCCAACTGAACTCTCCAAGGTCTACAAGTTTGCCCACGGTTTACCAACGGACTTTGGTCCGATAGTCAAACAAGCAACCACTCTGAAAGCCGCCATCTGGGTTGCTAAGAATGTCGAGACTCCAATAACAGAGAAAGGTTTGGAGAGAGCTGAAGTTGGAGAGAAAAGGAAGCATGGGGGATCTTCAAAGATCATCAAAGAAAGCAAATTCTCAAAATATGGAGGAAGAGATGAAGCTAAGTGGTGTAAGAAGTGTAAAAAGAAACACTTCGGGAAGTGTAGCGAGGAGATGACTTGCTACAAATATGGGAAGACAGGGCATTACGCCAACAAATGCGCATCTAACAAAAAGGTGTGCTACGAATGTAACGAAGAAGGGCATATTTCTAGTGACCACCCAAAGAAAAACACACCTCCAAAACCAAAGGCATTCCAAATGATCCTTAATGAAGCAGATGGAAATATAAGGGATCAGGAGTAAGGACCTTATAATCCCAAAACTAAGACATAAAGTAGTAATGCAGTTAATAACTCGTGGTGTAGCCTATTAGAGGCATAGTATACGGTAAACTTGAACCTCTGTGTAATTATTTCAAGAAATGATATAAACCCTGGTTTTGTCATCTGATGAATTGAATGACTATGTGAAATTATTGTATGGTGACTTGGAGAACTGCGAGACAATACTTGGGACGAGTATGAGTAGGTGTGAATGGTAGTAGAGGCCTATACTACCGGAAGCACAAGACTCGTACTTGGATCAAGGAAAGACACAAGGTTACCAAGAAGCTAGAAATTGATTCCGTTATTGTTCGAGTACTTCATTACCTTCGTTTCGGTAATGACTAAGAAAATGATTGTTATTCCGACCCTAGAGGTCATATCAAATTGAGTCCGACTTCGATGAGTTTGTTACGTGGTTCAGAAAACCAAGTTCGATGTAGTAATTGACTTGAGCCGAATTGAAGTAAAGGATGTTAGCAGCTCAAGATCGTCAAAAGAGCTATGCTGACAAGAAAAGACAACCGATATCATTCGAAGTTGGAGATTCGGTTTTACTTAAAGTCTCGCCATGGAAGGGACTTATAAGATTTGGTAGAAGGGGAAAGTTGACTCCATGATTTATTGGACCATTTAAAGTTCTTCAAAAGATCGGGAATCAAGCTTACAAGCTAGAATTACCGGAAGAACTGGAGGGTATTCATAACACCTTTTATGTGTGTTATTTGAGGAAGTCCACGGGAGATGTGCCCGACATAATTCCCATTTCTGAATTAAGGTTGGATGAAAACAAGAGGTTAATTGAAGAACCTAAGGCAATCGTTGACCGTAAGACTAAAATGTTGTGACGCCAGATGGTCGATTTAGTGCTTGTGCGTTGGAAACATACGAATGGGCCAAATCTCACCTGGGGAAAAACGGAGAGTGACATGATGAGTCGCTACCCGTATTTGTTTCCTGATGTGTGATTCTGGGGACGAAATCATTCTAAGAGGGAGAGAATTGTAATTCCCGTGTTTCTTGGCTGGGCATTAATATTGACATGATAGTCTAGGTTAACCTTTGTGACTCATTTTGGAGAAATGAAAAGGAATTATGTGAATATTATGTGTTTTATGCTTAATTATTCGGGTTTAATTAATTAAGACTAAAAATGAGCGTCAAAATTAAATATTAGATAAAGCCGATATCTATTAAGAAACTTGTAGTGGGCGTGACAAGGATTACGGATATATAAAGAATGCCGAAATCCGAGATATAACGAAGAAGTTATGACCTGTCGAAGTTTCGCGACAAACCGGCACGGGGCCGAATGTCGTAATAAGTGAGTTTTCGATAAACTACTTTTTGGCCTTAGTGATCTAAACGAAACTCGTAGAGTTTGTTAAACTGAGAGTATGTATAAAAAGAACGCCCAAATCTGACTTCGTATGAGGAAGTTATGATTTTTCGAAGTTTCAGCTTAGTAGTAGACAGCTAAAAACTAGAATTTTAGATCGAGTGATTTTTAGCCGACACGACCTAAACAAGAATCGAAGGTCTCGTCATTAGTAGCTCAACGGTAAAAAGTCCGACGAAAACGGACGTCGGATGAAGAAGTTATGAATTTTGAACGGATTTCCTGTCCCTGTCTATTAAAAATAATAATATAAAAATTAAATTCAAAACTAGCCGACGAAGTCTAAACGAAAGTCGTAGACCGTAAATTTACCTACGCGTGCATATAAAGAACGTAAAAAACGGAGCTCGTATACGAAAGTTATGGATTTTAGAAGTTTTGGCGCGAAATCCAAGAAATTTTGCATAGGTGGACTTCGGCCACGTGTCCTCACCTCGCATGTGCCACGTGTCCGAAATAAGGCTGAGTCATCCGAGCTGCTGAAGCGGTCCAATGCCTGTCCGACGCATGTCCTCTTTCACATGTCCGAGCCCTCGCAGCGAGCCACGAACCCTCTTCCTCGGACCACTAGACCTCGGTCCAATCAGGAGCTGCCAGCAGCCCCTTCGCACGCGCAACCCATGTGCGAGCACCTGCGCACCCTCGCCTGCGGACCCCACCTTCTAAGCCGACCTTCAGACCCTATATATAGAGAGGGCATGCGAGCCTTCCCGGTTAGTTTTGGAATTTTGCCATATTTAGCCCCTTTTTCCATATTTTCTTCATCTTAACATTCCCCAAAGCCCCGGTATCGATTATAACCCCCGGAATACACCACGGAGAGCCCGAGAAGCCCGGGAAATTTATCTTTTCGGATTCGAAGCCCGACCCTCGCAGAGCTCGGTTTTTGAATAAAACTCTCGGTTTTATTAGAAACGAACGTTTTAGGAAACGAATTGCTGCCCGATTATCATCAAATCAAGTGAGTGTATAGTCACCTTCATCTTACACCTAGATATGAAGTATTTTATATAAAATACGTGCTACGTATAATTATATTAATTGTTTAATTGAGGTGACTGTTGAATTGATGTTTTATACAAGTTTTAAATTGTATATGTATTTTTATCTACAAATATGTTGGGTAAAACATGGGTAGATAGTTGGTGTGTGATAAAATGATGAGAGGTCTATTGAGTAAACGATGGCGACTATGAGACGTAGTTCCTATTGTATAAACCTTGGCGACTATGAGACATAGTGCCTACTGTATAAACCTTGGCGACTATGAGACGTAGTGCCTATTGTATAAACCTTGGCGACTATGATACGTAGTGCCTATTGTATAAACCCTGGCGACTATGTGACATAGTGCCTGTTGTATGAACCTTGGCAGCAATGGACTTGGTGCCTATTCCTTAGGATGAATCCTTAGGAATGAGTGAGATTTGATTCTTAGGGTAAATGCTTAAGAAATAAATAAGATAATGGGGATTGGGTAATTGAGTTGATTGTTTGATGTTTAAGCATAATAAATTATTTATTGTGGGTTGAAAACCCTATATGCTCACCAGGCTCCCAAGCCTGACCCAGTCAGTTTGTTTGTATCACAGGTATTGATACGAAGTTACTTTACACTGAGAAATTAAAAGAGACGTAGATCACTAGTGTAAGTGAGTGTAAGTTCTGTTTATGCTTATGTTTCTGTATTGACGATGACATCCCAATGATTTAAGTGAATGAAATACATTTCTTCAGAAATGATTTGATAATATAATTATCATGTTTTTATGGGAACAAATTCCGCAACACCTTTTAAAAGGATTAGTCTGATTTTATTTTTAAAAAGCATAAACGAAATCGGTCTTTTCTGGCCGAGAAATTAGGGGATGTCATAATGATTATCTGTACATGCTAGCTAGCGTATGATATTTATGTGTACATGATTGTTTGATTTTGGGTTTGGGTTGAGGCGGCCATGATTTGTGCTTGTGCCAACATACTCAGGGCGAACCGGATAGACTGAAGACCCGGTTAGGGCGTACTAGTCAGGCCGAAGGCCCGACGAGCGGTCCGGATAGGCTAAAGGCCCTTAGAGGCGGTGCAGACGTGCCGATGGCTCGGAGAGCGGTCCAGATAGATTGATGGCCTGTGAGGCGGTCCAGTCAAGCTGTTGGCTCATTGTGCATGCTGTTTACTATGATATGATTATATTTGTATGGCGTTGGTATTTTGGGGGAACTCACTAAGCTTCGGCCTTACAATTGTTGATTTTGTTTCAGGTACTTCTAATGATCGCGGGAAGGCGAAGGCTTGATCGTGCACCCCCTCATATTTTTATGATTTGATTTTGGGACACTCTGACATGAAACCATTTTGAAAACAAATTTGTAATAGTTATTGGTTTTTGAATGATTTAAAAAGTTTTAAATTGGCATGATTTTTATGGGTGTTACACTTGAGAAAAGAGTATAGGATCCTTGTAGTGGATCCAATGTTACTGGAAAGATTGAATGAAAGAGTATGAGGATCTTCGTTATTCATGTTGTCAAAAGTTCACAAAAACAAATATAGAACCATATATGTAAAAACTGTTGGATTAGGTGTCTAAGCCCATAACTATAATTGGTATGTACTTGACCCGAGAAATGCATGGTCCATTTGGGTTGCATATCACCACGACAATTTGATAGGATAGACTTTTGAGAAGAGGTTAATTATGATTCATTAATATATTATAAGTTCTAATATATTCATATGAAATCATATGATTTAATTACTATTGATCAAGAATTAATTTGGAACTAATTTAGTGATCAAAAGAAGACTAATTAAATTAATAGGGACTAGTTATGTAAATTATATATATATATATATATATATATATATATATATATATATATATATATATATATATATATATATATATATATATATATGGTTTGGGCTTATGATACATGATGGACTAAGTTTATGGATGAATACATAAAGAGTTAGCTCACTTAAATCATGGATCATGGATAATAAGCCCAAGTGTATGGATTAGGGTTTACCCATGACTCTTGGATTCCTACACTATATATATGACACCCTATAGCCCAAAATTGGTTGCACAAGTTTTGCAAGAGTGTTCTTGGAGAGCCATAACCGATTTTAGTGTGCATAGACTCTCTCAAAAGTCATCCTTTGTCTAAGGTGTGTTGTCAACCATTTGAGGTGTCACATTTGGGGCACTGAGTTCTTAAAGGCCAAATACAACAAGTTCTACAAGCTACATAAAGAGGTAAACTTGTAACTAGTATTTTTTGTTGTTTATGTCAATTGCATGTTAGTTTTAGGCTTAATGCTTTGGAAACAATATTGCATGTATAATTAGAGAAAACATAGATCCAAAACATTTAGGGTTGTATGTGCACCATAGGATGTTGTAGTATACAAAACCCAACAGTGGTATCAGAGCCATGGGTTGTTTTCCGTTATATTGACGCAAATGTTTGATTTTCAAAGTTGAAAGAAAAAAAACATGAAGTTTGTCAAATTTTAAGATAATTACTTGATTTTATGAAAAACTAATTATTTGTAAAATTTGAGTCATTTTACTACAAGAGTTGAATTAGGTCAATTTATTAAAAGATAAAATGATATGATTATTTTATTTGTTTTAAAAGTTTGATCTAAATGTTTTTAAGGAGTTACAAAATTTTTTCATTAAATGTTGGAACTCAAAAGTCTTTTTGAAAAGTTATGATCTTAAGAGTTTTGAAACTTCCATAACTTATGGATGTGAAAAGTCTCATTCATTAACTCTTTAAGTTATGAATTCCAAGAGTCTTCAAAGGTTACAAAATTTCTTATAAATGGGTTTGAAGAGTTTGATAACTTGCCCTCAAGTTATGGAACTTGGAAAGTCTCTTTTACAGAATTCTAAAAGTTTTCAAGAGTTACAAAACTTCGACTCAAGTTTTGGAATTTGAATTTTTTTTATGAGACATTGAATTCTAAAACTAAAGTTATTTGAAAAGTTTTCAAAAGTGTAACTCATGAGTTCATAACTTAATAATAAATTAAATAGATTTAATTTTGTTTTAGCATCTTGATGTTTTGAAAAATTCATATTACATCTTTATGGACTTTATTAATAGTTAATTAAAGTGTTTAATTAAAAGAGAATTAATAATTCCATAATGACATGGTTTAAGTTTAATTAAATTAAGAGTATAGTTTAATTAATAGATTAAACCACTTAGTATTTTAAAAGTTTAAAATACACCCTTATACTATTATAATATTAAAAGTTTAATATACATTATATGTATAAGTAAAAAGTCGGTCTTACCGTTAGTAGGCCTCATTCACGAAGCCGGTCTATAAGGGGGGTATAAGGTTATTGCCTATAAAATGGCGGTTTAATGGGTGTCCACTCTCACCCACCGCTTCCTTGACTGGTGGAGGGTCGTTAGCCAAATGGGTAGGATAGGACATTAATTCTCATTAAAAGTATAATGAAAATACCAAGTAACTAAACACTTATAAATTCTCAATCTTAATTACTTAGGAAAAATGTGAATTTGGTGCTAACCCATGAAATTGCACTTTGCACCTTGTTAAGTCATTAGTGGAGCACGTGTGCTTAACCGTCACACTAATCTGGGACTGACAGTGTGTGGCAAAGGGTAGCTTGATGTTAATCGTAGATCAATGGAGCGTATGTGGTTAACCGGCACATTGATTAGGTGATTTATAACATTAGGTGTACCAAGATTAATTTGCATGGTTATTCACACCTTGTTTGTGATCCTCGGCATCCCAGTCAGAAACTTGAAGGGCACAATCGAGATTTAAACATGCCATTGAAAAGTTCAATGAATCTCAAAGGATCTACGAATTTCAAATCCAACTAAAACTTAAAAATCTATTTCGTTTTTCATCGTGGAAATTGGTAAGCGTCATTTATTTACCTTCAAATATTTTACAATTGGATTACGACATCCCCTTTTGCAATTGTAGAATATTGTGTTGGGTCCTAGCCTTAATATTTCTTTTTGGGTGTTATATTAAGGACGTAAATCAACTAACTTGAATTTCTCCCTCATAGATGTCTAGTTCTGACAACTATGGTCTTCCTTATCCTTTTATAAAAAGATTTCTAATGAAGATGATATCCCACATGGCGATCAAGGTTAAATGTTAATCCCTTTGTTGTGCATTAATGGGACTGGAAATCATGCTTCACTTCCTCCACCTCCTCCAATTATTCTCCCTAACCCACAAGTTCAAAGACTTGAAAAGTTTAAGGTTACTCAAGCCCTATTGGCAAGCAAACACAAAGATGGAAGTCTGTTTATGCCAACATCTTGGAGATGAAGTTACATATTGAGAGGCTGGGAGAGTTGGGTATCGAAGTCTCAAGGAATTTGGCTATTGACTGGGTCCTTAAATCACTTCCTGAGTCATATAGCGGGTTCATTGAGGACTACTATATGACAGATCACGACATGAACCTTATCGATCTTACCTATTTGCTTGTTGCTGCTGAATCATCAATGATTTGGTGCACCGGTAAAGCAAATTTGATCGGAAGGTCTACTCCCCAAACTTCCATGGACATTGACAATGGTAACATTGGACGTCCAGAAAAGCTTTCTCTTCCCAATGGAAAGGGATAGGCCATGGTAAAGTCAATTGACCAAACGGTAAAGAGAAAGGCTAAGTCTGAGATAGTCTGGTATACTATTCCCAAAAGTTCCATATGTTCCTATTGCCAAGAGAATGGGCATTGGTTGCGAAGCTGCTCTATTTACCTGAAAGATTATAAGGATGGTAAAGTCAAAAAGTGTGACTCTACTTCAGGTAAGTCCAATATCTAACTCTATTAAGTTCCAATTTGGAGATTCTTAATACATGATCTAATGTAATTACATTTTGATGTTTTGGAGAATCGAAGAGAAGAAAGGAAACTTAAAGGAAGAATAAGATGATTCTGATCGCAAAGAGATGGATTTCGATCGCATGGTTCGGTGATCAGAATTTTGAGTTGTTGCTTAAGAGTTGTGATAGATTGCTTAGGAATAGATAACAACATAGTTTTCATTTGTAATTGCATTGTAAGGAAAAAAATTTCTGCAGTTTTATAAATAAAGAAAAGTTTTTTTTATTTTATCTTATTTTAAGTTTCCTTACAATGGCATTTGTGAAAAATTGTTGTTTATATGATTCCATTAATAGCAATATTGGAAAATGGATTTGATTCTTTCGTTTGTGGTAGCGTCAAAATTTTCCAAATAAGGAAATATTCTCATCACCCAAGTTTCAGTTGGATAGAAACTTGGAATCATGAAAGTTGTATTGTATGATGAATGAGAACCTTCATCTTTGGGAAATTAAGACTAATTCCTTGTTCACATGTATATGTGAGTCAAGTGAAGTACTAGGGAATTGGGTACACTAGGTTGTGCGTTGGTCAGGTCCACCACAAAGAATGATAAGACTATTCGTTATGATTTACTAAAGTTTAGTAAATATGGTTATGCTTACAATTTTAAGTATAATTCTGAACATTGGAAAAAGTTTCAATGTATGGCAGGACGAATAAGAAGAATCAAATTAGGCAGAAAGATAAAATTTTCTCCAATCTGAAAGGATGGGAGAGTACTTGAGTATCGTGTTTTATGATTATCTTTGTGATTATGAAACCATATCACAATTGATCCTCTAAGGACATCTTAGTGCATTTGTATGGCTAAGAAGAGGAATCGTGAATTGTTGAAATGGTTAAATCAAAAGGTGAATCATACTTCGTTCCAAAATCAAATCTTAGAGTCACACTCCAAGATTGTGCCTTGAGTGACATAATCTTAAGAAAGGTCTATAACACTTATCAAATGTAGAGTAAAATGTTTCTTACTCTTGTACATTTGAAATTGGTAAGTTGTGATGTTTTGGATAAGACAAAGACCAACTAAGACCAATTATGTGGAGTGTTTGTTTTGATAAGAAACCGCACTAACTCTTGAATATTTGTTGTCAAGTAATGTTTCTTGACAAAGAGAATCTTATATGTCAAGAGGTCAGTGGGAGTCTTAAGGATATTGACAAGTTTCAAGAACTAATCAAGAATAAAACCTATTGTTTATCGCTAGCACACGACATGAGGTTTGTAACCTATCGTGTTGACATATTCTTGTTTCTGTGCCCATTCTAGTTAAAGTTGACTATGTATGTGAGTTCTATGAGTTCTTAGTTGTTTGCATAACAACCTAGGATGCAATGGTAGGCCCTAACCTTGTCTTCTGATTTTGGATTTGTCACTAACCTTGTCTTGTGATTATGGTTATGAAAAATTCACATGGATAGGAACACATATACCATAAAATCTAAGTGTCATAAGGTTTATCTCCAATTCATGAAAATGATTGTGAGGAAACGCTTTCACTAAGTAGATTTTAAATAGTTAGCAATTGTGATTACGACATCCCTCTTCATAGTTTGAATTGTGAGAAATGGAAAAAGTTCTAAACATTTGAGACTTATTGCTCTAAGTTATAAAAAATTTTAGACACACATGTGACCTATCAAAGGAAAGGTGTATGATATTGAGAAGCCTAGATAAAGTCTTATCGAAGCATCTCATATCAGAAATATGAACTTTGGTAATGAAAGTCAATAAATATTGATTTCTAGAAGTCCAGCTGATTTCTGGGTACATGTCAAAGCTAGTGGGAGCATAAGTGTTATTCTAGTAAGATAATATTTATTGTGCTAGTAGGAGCATAATTATTATGGTAAGTGTTGCCAGTTAGCATTGCAATTATAGAAAACAAAAAGTTTCAAATTGCAAGTTGCAAGGTTTGAAAAGTTGTTTTGCTATAATTAACGGAGAGGAATTCATACTTCATTTCAATTCTAAATGCTTAGATTGAGATTTTAATCAAGTTTAGTCAAAAATATATATGGATCTTATGTTGAAAAGATTCGACATAAGGAAATTCTATATATGGAAATATTATAGCAAGGGACTGGTAAAGTATCACGTGTTTATGTGAGAAATTATGGATCGTATCCCATATGCTTCGGGCATAGGGTCGATTGCATATGCTATAATATTTATGTGTTCTGAAGTTTCCAAATGCCTAGGGCATTAAGAGGGATAATGGACCAGAACTGGATATGAATAAAATGGTTAAACAATTGTTGTGGACAATCTGAGTTTTACCAAATATTGGTTACTTATGGACCGTTGGAAGTATATTGTAAATTTTGGAATAAACCATATTGACATACTCTGAGAGGAGGTAACTCTTGTTCAGGAGTGATAGTCAAAATGGGAATATGGAAATGTTTCCATAAGTGGAAGTTACTCTTTAAACCTGTGTAAGATTAGAAAACTTAATGCAAGAAGGATGTTCAAAGGAATGTACTTTGAATGTGAAACTTCGTTTCCATGGAATTGATCTCAATTGGAATACTTTGTAATGTCTGTTGCCAAGTCTCTGTGACTTTTGTGCATAGTCATTACAAGTGGATCATTGCATATAAGTTTAGAATCTAACCGATTTCAGTAAATGGCAAGAATTTGGTATTCTTACATTTATCATAAGGATTTGAAAATGAGAAATGAGCGTCATTGAAATATTGTCAATTGATCTATTTCACAAAGAAAGGACCATAGGCAAGCATAGTGTGCATGCTTGGAGCATGGGATAGCTATTGTTTTAATTCAAGAATTAAGTTGATTATTCGAAACATTATACAATGAATAATGAGTAATTAATATGGGAAATTGATAAAACGTGTTTTATTTACACTCAAAAGTTTTGGGGCCATATAGGATTAGTATTATTCTTGTGTTTCACTTTGCATGTTTTGACTTCCCGAATAACTAGTCTATTTAAACCATCCATAGTCAATCATACTTTGGAAGTAGGTATTGAGGCAAGACTGTCATGAGTGGGTCTGTAGGATTGTTTAAGGTGTTAGGCATAGCACAAGTTTGCTGCAGTATTCATGAGTACTCCTGTAATAAGATTTGAGTATTGGATTCAACCCATGCTCATTTGTATCACTTCATGGATTTTATCACGAGTGATCATGAGACAATAATATCGTATATTCTTGAAACCAAGACATGTGAGTTTTAATTTACAAGTCGGTTGCACATTGACATATGTAAATGCACCAGTAAGTTGGTGTTATAAAACATATTGTTGTGTGTGATTTGATGAGTAAGTACAAGCAAGCATTTGAGTCGAAGTTTATCCATTCCTTTTACCCTTAGAGGGATAAAAGTGATATTTGTGGGCCCCTCGATGATTTAGTGATGACAACCCTAAGCGCTTGGCCAAGCTTGGACTGATTTGATTTGTTCAATTAGTCGGTCGTCATAAATCGGAAATCGGGAAACAACAGATGGACAGAGAGAATGATTATTATCCATGTCTCAGTCCATATGATATCTTGTAGAATGGAGGAATATATGATCCCTTATCTAATGGACGCGTCATTGAATAGGTTAGAATTCGACAGCGGCTTTTAAGAGCTACGATTGCTAGTTGAGATTTTGGAGTCGTACTTGCAATAATAATTATTAGACTTATCCAAGTGGGAGACTGTTGGATTAGGTGTCTAAGCCCATAACTATAATTGGTATGTACTTGACCCGAGAAATGCATGGTCCATTTGGGTTGCATATCATCACGACAATTTGATAGGATGGACTTTTGAGAAGAGGTTAATTATGATTTATTAATATATTATAATTTCTAATATATTAATATGAAATCATATGATTTAATTAGTATTGATCAAGAATTAACTTGGAATTAATTAAGTGATCAAAAGAGACTAATTAAATTAATAGGGACTAATTATGTAAATTAGTTATATATATGGTTTGGGCTTATGATACATGATGGACTAAGTTTATGGATGAATCCATAAAGAGTTAGCCCACTTGAATCATGGATCATGGATAATAAGCACACGTGTATGGATTAGGTTTTACCCATGACTCTTGGATTCCTACACTATATATATGACACCCTATAGCGAAAATTTGGTTGCACAAGTTTTGCTAGAGTGTTCTTGGAGGGCCATAACCGATTTTAGTATGCATAGACTCTCTCAAAAGTCATCCATTGTCTATGGTGTGTTGTGAACCATTTGAGGTGCAACATTTGGGGCACTATGTTCTTAAAGGCCAAATACAACAAGTTCTACAAGCTACATAAAGAGGTAAACTCCTAAGTAGTATTTTATATTGTTTATGTCAATTGCATGTTAGTTGTAGGCTTAATGCTTTGGAAACAATATTGCATGTATATTTAGAGAAAACATAGATCCAAAACATTTAGGGTTGTATGTGCACCATAGGATGTTGTATTATATAAAACCCAACAAAAACTTGAATCGAGTTCAAGGGAAAAATTTGAGATCTAGATCTAAAGTGTATAGCCGATAAGAATGATTGAGACTACAAGAACAGATCTAAGTATTACGTAAAACCCTAGCAAAAACTCGACAGAAGAGTAGCGAATTGATTACACTATCTCCTACTCTGATACCAATTGTTAGAACAATAAATAGATCAATAGATTCTATATTATAGAATTAGAATTAAATGGCAAGAACGTGGATCAAAATAGTGTCGAATGCTTTGATTATAATAGCTCTAGAAGAGTTAAAGGAACAACTTCTCTGTCTGAGCTAGGTAGGGCGACCAAAACGTTAACCCTAATTGTACATGCATGCACATTAAATAGTCTAACCCTAGAACGCAAAACCGTGAATGGATAGGCCCAAACCGGTAAACAAGACTATACTAGCACATATATTTGACATAATACATTTAAACCCAACAATGAGTACTTTGAAAATAAGGATTTTAAGTATTGGTTAAACTCGCGCTTAGAGATTACTTCATGAATTCATTCATGATTAATTCTAAGACGATAATATATTCTATTCTTCAAATAGAGATATATAAGTCATATTTTTGAACATCTGTTGTGTATTGGTTTACTCCAACACATCTCGTAACAGGGTGTTATAAAGTGTAATTCGATGCATGATTTATTGAGTAGAATTGACGATTATATAGTCGAAGTTTATTCGTTCCTTTTGCCTTAACAGTAAAAGCGATATCTTTGGGCCCCTTGATGATTTGTTGTTGACTTCTGAAGTGCTTGGCAGAGCCCGTACTAAATTGATGTGTTTAATAAGTAGTCTAAATTCAGTCATCATAAATTGGTAAATCGAGAAACAGAATATTGGACAATGAGATTGATTCTAATCCATGTCTCGTGTCCATACGATAATCTTGTAGGACGAAGGGATAAATGATCACTTATCTTAGGACCAATGTAATCAGAGTTCGGCAGTGTCTTTGGAAAAAAACTCTTTACTGGTTATTCGGAGTTATACTTGTAGTTGTAGTTAGCAACTTATCCAAGTTGGAGACTATTGGATTAAGTGTCTAAGGTTCTTACTAAATTGGTATAATATTGATGAATAGAAGTAAAGTCCTTTTTTGGGTTGCCCTCAAAACCAGGAAATGGATTGGATTGATCAAAGGAGTGAGAGAGATAATGTAACATCCATAAAAATCAAGCCAAATTTAAACTTTTTAAAACATTTAGAAACCATCAGTTATTACAAATTTGTTTTCAAAATAATTCCATATCAGAGTATCCCATAAACATAGTCATAAAAAGTGAGCAGCTGTACGATCACGCCTTTGCCTTCCCGCATTCATCTGAGGTACCTGAAACCAAAACTGAAACTGTAAGCCCGAAGCTTAGTGAGTTCCCCTAATATACCGATACATAACAAACAATACACAATATAACAACATGTAATGGGTCCACAGCTCTACAGACTGGATTACCCCCTGAGCCCACAGTGTGAGTCTGGCTTGTCTTCCGGGCCTACAGGTCACATCTGGCTTGCCTCCGAACCCACAGCATAAGTCTGGTTTACTTTCGAGCCCACATCTTATGGCTGGCTTGCCCCCTGCAGTCCTACAACTGAAACATATCTGAATTGCCCACAATACGAGTCTGGTATACCACTTGGTCCTCAACTCATATCTGGTATGCTAATGAGTCCTCAGTATGAGTCTGGTATGCCTTCCCGGCCCTCCGCTCATATCTGGCATACTCCAGGGTTTGTTGGTCACTGCACGAGACAGTGCAACCTCAACCCTACCCACACAACATGTCCATACATACAACTAATAACACATACTGATAATCGAACAGTAACATAGGTAGTCCTAAAGATCTACGTAACTAGAATAGCAAACTAGCAAGCATAATCATCTCATATTCAACACGTAATCAACTACTGGGATATCGAATCCAATGGGTCGGCCATGGTGCCTTAGACCCCTTAGTATAGTGAGGATAACTCACCTCACAAATGTCGCACTGAAGTGATAATTCAAACTCTTGAATCACCGACACAAACTCCACCACCTATAGTTACCATAAAACCATTTCCATAAATTTCTAATTTACCAAAATACCCCTAGAGGTCAAACTGGTCACCCTTGGTCAAAGTCAAAGTCAACAGTCAAGGTCAACAGTCCCTGTTGACCCGACTCGTCGAGTGCAGTTCACCGAATCGTCGAGTCCTTCTTGAACTCGAGAAGTCATGAAATCCCTGGTTGACTCATCGAGTTTCCCTAATAATCGGCGAGTTCATGCGTGTCCAAATGTCGGGAAAACCCTAACTGACTCGCCGAGTCACCCTACTGACTCGTCGAGTCCATGCAGAAGTCCTTGCTCGATAATCTTCATCGGACTCGTCGAGTTGACCATGCAATTCGTCAAGTCCCTTCAGTATTTTCTCCATTCAGATGCTTTTTAAGCCATTCCAAAGCTCCATAACGTAGATCTAAGCTCCTAAGGCATACTTCTTACATAAAGTTGCAAACTTTACGTACATGCAAGGTGTTAATCACTTAAATCAAGATAAAGAAGAGATTCTAGGCAAGGGAATTATACTAGCATGCTAAAGGCTGAGACTTTATGATTGCAAGGGCAAAGATGAGCCTAGATCTGAAGTTGCAACTTCAGATCTTGGTTCATCACTCGAAATGATGCACCAATATCCCAAAATGGCCCAGAAGGATCTAGCTAGAAGAAGATCAAGGTAACGACTTGATACCTTCAAATGATGCTAAATTGGGGTAGACTTCAGATCTACACATGTTCCTAGCACATATCTACAGTCGAAGTTCTTCATCGAGCTCTTCTGAGGTGTGAGTTATTAATCATTCGACACCATTGATCCATTCTCGTGTTCTTTGTTTGATTGAATATTTTTTTTCTGTTTGGAATCTATCGATCTACAACTCTTTTATTCCAACAATTGTTATCAGAGCAGGAGAGTGTGTAATACATACGCATCTCTTCTGTTTGAAGAATCCTTTAGGGTTTCCGCTTTTATAAATATAAAGACGATGTCTTCCTCTTGTCGACGACATCTCTAGTTTTTTATAAAACCCTAAGTTCAAAGTTACAAGTCTGATTCCAACAGAACAAATTCATCATATCTCCAACATTATTGGATCAACTACAAGAATTACCATTCTTTACACTTAAGATTATGAAGTGTGGGCGCATGATTTTGAAGACTACGTAGTTGGATATGAAGATAATGGCTACTTGATCTGGGAAGCAATTACATTGGGTCTGTTTGTTCACTCTGGAACAAACCAAACAATCAAGACTCAAAAAGAGTATAACAAAATCTTGGCGGACGAAGACAAGATCCCTCAAGACGAAAATGACAAACTGTTATGTAATGTTAAAGCCATGAGGATGATCAGATTTGCATTGCAATCCGACACTTTTCGTCTAGTAAGTTCATGCACAACAGCTAAAGAAATATGGGATAGGTTGAAAGAGCTGTACTCAACCGATGAGGATCTATAGCACTCGATCCAAACCTTATTGCTCTCTGAATTCGGTGCTTTCGTACAAAAACCTGAAGAGAAGCTCATTCAAACATTCGATCGTTTCAACCACCTACTTAGCAAGATGATGAAGCATGGTATTGAAAGGAAGGTGATCGAGCAAAAGGTCACATTCATGAATGGATTAAGGCCCGAATGGATGGCAGTGGTTTCAACAGTGAAAGCTCATGAACAATTTAAATCGTATTCACTAGCAAAGCTGATGGGAATTCTCAAATCTCACGAGAGCGAAGTAACAAAGGAAGCGAAAGTGGTTTCCGGTGTAGGGTCACTGGCCCTTGTTTTTAAAGGCAACAACATAGCAGAAGAAGAAGAGGAATCTGATGTGTCAGAATGTGATCTAACCAGTGAAGAGTATGCTATGATGGTCACAAACCCGAAGAAGTTTGCTCGCAGGAAATTCCCAGTCAATAAGAACCGAAACTGGCAGGGGAGCTATAGTTCTGAAAAGGTGAAGGAAGAACCGAAGAACATTAGCCAAAAGGACGATGAAAAGAAGGAGAGTAAACTTGTGGGAGACTCTGGATACGACAACAACTACTGTCATGGCAAGAACCACTTTGCCAAGGATTGCATGCTGAGAAAGATGGCTGAGAAGAAGGAGGGTAAAGACGATGAAGCTTACTACATGAGAGAGCTGGAAGAAATAAAGAAGAAGAAAACTGCTAATGTTTCCATGAATGCTTTGATTGTGTAGTAAACGTTGTTGACGATGAGTTTGGTGGAGTGGAAGTTTGGTCCACAGATTCTGAGGATGAAGAGGTACACAGACCCTCGCATGGAAAAGCATATGTGGCGAGAGAAGGAGTTGTTGAGTCGGCTGGGAAATGCTTGATAGTAACAACCGAAAGTAAGCAGGAGCAAGCGAAGATCATAGAAGACAAATGCTTCGCAGCCAAGCCCATGAGTGAAAAGATCAACGACTGCGATCAGTTAATCAAGAAGGTACAAACTATCCTAGAATCTCATAAAGTGCCTATAACAAACTATGAAAAAGACTTAAATGATTTAAAATACAAGTTTTTCAATTTAAGTGGTAGTCTTATGCAAACTCGCTTAACCAATTCTAACCTAACTAACCAACTCAGCAGGGAGTCTTCCAAGAGTGAGGAGAGAAGAATATGGATTCAGCAGAAGGAGTTAGAGTTGAGTACGGCTAGGGATGAACTCATTTATTTGCAAAGAGACAATTTGAAATTTTTTAAACAACGAAATGTTTTTTGTTTGATTGCTAAACGCTTATATACTAATATCACTCAGTTACATTTAGATTGTGAAATAGGAAAACAGATTCATAAAAATGATTTTGCCTTTCCTTGATTTAAGGAGGACGAAATCATTGCTGAATGTGAATCTATAATGTCCTCAGATGAAATCTCTGTCACCTATAAATATGGACTGGACAAAATAGAATCTTTCATTGAGTCTAAAGAACATAAGTGTATGCTTAAGAATTTACTAGATTAAAATGATAAAATAAAGATAAAGACCGAGACTATACAGAAATTTGACTCATCCAACACCAAATTGAGTTAAGAAAACAAAATCAACTTGGAAACCACTTCTGAATTTGATGAGGAGAGTGAGATGAGTGAAATCTCTGTAGAAGATGTGGTCGATTGTTCAGAATTCATTAAAAGTGAACCCGAACCAACAAAACACCTCATATCTGAAAATTCGGTTGAATACGTTCGGGTGTCAAAGGACAAATCAAAGAAGCTCAAAGAAAAGGCTGTTGTCTATCAGAAGGTACAAAAAACACCCAATCAAGTGTATGCAGTCACTGGAGTCACTAAGAAGCAAACGACTGAGTTAACATCAATGGTTGACAAAGATAATGCTGAAGGGTGTGATAATTTCTTCTTGTCTGCTCCAATTGATAATGCAGATGAAACAGTTGGTTTTTCAGAGAAAACCTCATGGAGAGTTAAGGGACGATACATACCAGAACCCCTCAACAAGCCTTCAAGCTTTGATAAACCTAGTACCAGTTTTGCTAGAGTGTTCTTGGAGGGCCATAACCGATTTTAGTATGCATAGACTCTCTCAAAAGTCATCCATTGTCTATGGTGTGTTGTGAACCATTTGAGGTGCAACATTTGGGGCACTATGTTCTTAAAGGCCAAATACAACAAGTTCTACAAGCTACATAAAGAGGTAAACTCCTAAGTAGTATTTTATATTGTTTATGTCAATTGCATGTTAGTTGTAGGCTTAATGCTTTGGAAACAATATTGCATGTATATTTAGAGAAAACATAGATCCAAAACATTTAGGGTTGTATGTGCACCATAGGATGTTGTATTATATAAAACCCAACAAAAACTTGAATCGAGTTCAAGGGAAAAATTTGAGATCTAGATCTAAAGTGTATAGCCGATAAGAATGATTGAGACTACAAGAACAGATCTAAGTATTACGTAAAACCCTAGCAAAAACTCGACAGAAGAGTAGCGAATTGATTACACTATCTCCTACTCTGATACCAATTGTTAGAACAATAAATAGATCAATAGATTCTATATTATAGAATTAGAATTAAATGGCAAGAACGTGGATCAAAATAGTGTCGAATGCTTTGATTATAATAGCTCTAGAAGAGTTAAAGGAACAACTTCTCTGTCTGAGCTAGGTAGGGCGACCAAAACGTTAACCCTAATTGTACATGCATGCACATTAAATAGTCTAACCCTAGAACGCAAAACCGTGAATGGATAGGCCCAAACCGGTAAACAAGACTATACTAGCACATATATTTGACATAATACATTTAAACCCAACAATGAGTACTTTGAAAATAAGGATTTTAAGTATTGGTTAAACTCGCGCTTAGAGATTACTTCATGAATTCATTCATGATTAATTCTAAGACGATAATATATTCTATTCTTCAAATAGAGATATATAAGTCATATTTTTGAACATCTGTTGTGTATTGGTTTACTCCAACACATCTCGTAACAGGGTGTTATAAAGTGTAATTCGATGCATGATTTATTGAGTAGAATTGACGATTATATAGTCGAAGTTTATTCGTTCCTTTTGCCTTAACAGTAAAAGCGATATCTTTGGGCCCCTTGATGATTTGTTGTTGACTTCTGAAGTGCTTGGCAGAGCCCGTACTAAATTGATGTGTTTAATAAGTAGTCTAAATTCAGTCATCATAAATTGGTAAATCGAGAAACAGAATATTGGACAATGAGATTGATTCTAATCCATGTCTCGTGTCCATACGATAATCTTGTAGGACGAAGGGATAAATGATCACTTATCTTAGGACCAATGTAATCAGAGTTCGGCAGTGTCTTTGGAAAAAAACTCTTTACTGGTTATTCGGAGTTATACTTGTAGTTGTAGTTAGCAACTTATCCAAGTTGGAGACTATTGGATTAAGTGTCTAAGGTTCTTACTAAATTGGTATAATATTGATGAATAGAAGTAAAGTCCTTTTTTGGGTTGCCCTCAAAACCAGGAAATGGATTGGATTGATCAAAGGAGTGAGAGAGATAATGTAACATCCATAAAAATCAAGCCAAATTTAAACTTTTTAAAACATTTAGAAACCATCAGTTATTACAAATTTGTTTTCAAAATAATTCCATATCAGAGTATCCCATAAACATAGTCATAAAAAGTGAGCAGCTGTACGATCACGCCTTTGCCTTCCCGCATTCATCTGAGGTACCTGAAACCAAAACTGAAACTGTAAGCCCGAAGCTTAGTGAGTTCCCCTAATATACCGATACATAACAAACAATACACAATATAACAACATGTAATGGGTCCACAGCTCTACAGACTGGATTACCCCCTGAGCCCACAGTGTGAGTCTGGCTTGTCTTCCGGGCCTACAGGTCACATCTGGCTTGCCTCCGAACCCACAGCATAAGTCTGGTTTACTTTCGAGCCCACATCTTATGGCTGGCTTGCCCCCTGCAGTCCTACAACTGAAACATATCTGAATTGCCCACAATACGAGTCTGGTATACCACTTGGTCCTCAACTCATATCTGGTATGCTAATGAGTCCTCAGTATGAGTCTGGTATGCCTTCCCGGCCCTCCGCTCATATCTGGCATACTCCAGGGTTTGTTGGTCACTGCACGAGACAGTGCAACCTCAACCCTACCCACACAACATGTCCATACATACAACTAATAACACATACTGATAATCGAACAGTAACATAGGTAGTCCTAAAGATCTACGTAACTAGAATAGCAAACTAGCAAGCATAATCATCTCATATTCAACACGTAATCAACTACTGGGATATCGAATCCAATGGGTCGGCCATGGTGCCTTAGACCCCTTAGTATAGTGAGGATAACTCACCTCACAAATGTCGCACTGAAGTGATAATTCAAACTCTTGAATCACCGACACAAACTCCACCACCTATAGTTACCATAAAACCATTTCCATAAATTTCTAATTTACCAAAATACCCCTAGAGGTCAAACTGGTCACCCTTGGTCAAAGTCAAAGTCAACAGTCAAGGTCAACAGTCCCTGTTGACCCGACTCGTCGAGTGCAGTTCACCGAATCGTCGAGTCCTTCTTGAACTCGAGAAGTCATGAAATCCCTGGTTGACTCATCGAGTTTCCCTAATAATCGGCGAGTTCATGCGTGTCCAAATGTCGGGAAAACCCTAACTGACTCGCCGAGTCACCCTACTGACTCGTCGAGTCCATGCAGAAGTCCTTGCTCGATAATCTTCATCGGACTCGTCGAGTTGACCATGCAATTCGTCAAGTCCCTTCAGTATTTTCTCCATTCAGATGCTTTTTAAGCCATTCCAAAGCTCCATAACGTAGATCTAAGCTCCTAAGGCATACTTCTTACATAAAGTTGCAAACTTTACGTACATGCAAGGTGTTAATCACTTAAATCAAGATAAAGAAGAGATTCTAGGCAAGGGAATTATACTAGCATGCTAAAGGCTGAGACTTTATGATTGCAAGGGCAAAGATGAGCCTAGATCTGAAGTTGCAACTTCAGATCTTGGTTCATCACTCGAAATGATGCACCAATATCCCAAAATGGCCCAGAAGGATCTAGCTAGAAGAAGATCAAGGTAACGACTTGATACCTTCAAATGATGCTAAATTGGGGTAGACTTCAGATCTACACATGTTCCTAGCACATATCTACAGTCGAAGTTCTTCATCGAGCTCTTCTGAGGTGTGAGTTATTAATCATTCGACACCATTGATCCATTCTCGTGTTCTTTGTTTGATTGAATATTTTTTTTCTGTTTGGAATCTATCGATCTACAACTCTTTTATTCCAACAATTGTTATCAGAGCAGGAGAGTGTGTAATACATACGCATCTCTTCTGTTTGAAGAATCCTTTAGGGTTTCCGCTTTTATAAATATAAAGACGATGTCTTCCTCTTGTCGACGACATCTCTAGTTTTTTATAAAACCCTAAGTTCAAAGTTACAAGTCTGATTCCAACAGAACAAATTCATCATATCTCCAACATTATTGGATCAACTACAAGAATTACCATTCTTTACACTTAAGATTATGAAGTGTGGGCGCATGATTTTGAAGACTACGTAGTTGGATATGAAGATAATGGCTACTTGATCTGGGAAGCAATTACATTGGGTCTGTTTGTTCACTCTGGAACAAACCAAACAATCAAGACTCAAAAAGAGTATAACAAAATCTTGGCGGACGAAGACAAGATCCCTCAAGACGAAAATGACAAACTGTTATGTAATGTTAAAGCCATGAGGATGATCAGATTTGCATTGCAATCCGACACTTTTCGTCTAGTAAGTTCATGCACAACAGCTAAAGAAATATGGGATAGGTTGAAAGAGCTGTACTCAACCGATGAGGATCTATAGCACTCGATCCAAACCTTATTGCTCTCTGAATTCGGTGCTTTCGTACAAAAACCTGAAGAGAAGCTCATTCAAACATTCGATCGTTTCAACCACCTACTTAGCAAGATGATGAAGCATGGTATTGAAAGGAAGGTGATCGAGCAAAAGGTCACATTCATGAATGGATTAAGGCCCGAATGGATGGCAGTGGTTTCAACAGTGAAAGCTCATGAACAATTTAAATCGTATTCACTAGCAAAGCTGATGGGAATTCTCAAATCTCACGAGAGCGAAGTAACAAAGGAAGCGAAAGTGGTTTCCGGTGTAGGGTCACTGGCCCTTGTTTTTAAAGGCAACAACATAGCAGAAGAAGAAGAGGAATCTGATGTGTCAGAATGTGATCTAACCAGTGAAGAGTATGCTATGATGGTCACAAACCCGAAGAAGTTTGCTCGCAGGAAATTCCCAGTCAATAAGAACCGAAACTGGCAGGGGAGCTATAGTTCTGAAAAGGTGAAGGAAGAACCGAAGAACATTAGCCAAAAGGACGATGAAAAGAAGGAGAGTAAACTTGTGGGAGACTCTGGATACGACAACAACTACTGTCATGGCAAGAACCACTTTGCCAAGGATTGCATGCTGAGAAAGATGGCTGAGAAGAAGGAGGGTAAAGACGATGAAGCTTACTACATGAGAGAGCTGGAAGAAATAAAGAAGAAGAAAACTGCTAATGTTTCCATGAATGCTTTGATTGTGTAGTAAACGTTGTTGACGATGAGTTTGGTGGAGTGGAAGTTTGGTCCACAGATTCTGAGGATGAAGAGGTACACAGACCCTCGCATGGAAAAGCATATGTGGCGAGAGAAGGAGTTGTTGAGTCGGCTGGGAAATGCTTGATAGTAACAACCGAAAGTAAGCAGGAGCAAGCGAAGATCATAGAAGACAAATGCTTCGCAGCCAAGCCCATGAGTGAAAAGATCAACGACTGCGATCAGTTAATCAAGAAGGTACAAACTATCCTAGAATCTCATAAAGTGCCTATAACAAACTATGAAAAAGACTTAAATGATTTAAAATACAAGTTTTTCAATTTAAGTGGTAGTCTTATGCAAACTCGCTTAACCAATTCTAACCTAACTAACCAACTCAGCAGGGAGTCTTCCAAGAGTGAGGAGAGAAGAATATGGATTCAGCAGAAGGAGTTAGAGTTGAGTACGGCTAGGGATGAACTCATTTATTTGCAAAGAGACAATTTGAAATTTTTTAAACAACGAAATGTTTTTTGTTTGATTGCTAAACGCTTATATACTAATATCACTCAGTTACATTTAGATTGTGAAATAGGAAAACAGATTCATAAAAATGATTTTGCCTTTCCTTGATTTAAGGAGGACGAAATCATTGCTGAATGTGAATCTATAATGTCCTCAGATGAAATCTCTGTCACCTATAAATATGGACTGGACAAAATAGAATCTTTCATTGAGTCTAAAGAACATAAGTGTATGCTTAAGAATTTACTAGATTAAAATGATAAAATAAAGATAAAGACCGAGACTATACAGAAATTTGACTCATCCAACACCAAATTGAGTTAAGAAAACAAAATCAACTTGGAAACCACTTCTGAATTTGATGAGGAGAGTGAGATGAGTGAAATCTCTGTAGAAGATGTGGTCGATTGTTCAGAATTCATTAAAAGTGAACCCGAACCAACAAAACACCTCATATCTGAAAATTCGGTTGAATACGTTCGGGTGTCAAAGGACAAATCAAAGAAGCTCAAAGAAAAGGCTGTTGTCTATCAGAAGGTACAAAAAACACCCAATCAAGTGTATGCAGTCACTGGAGTCACTAAGAAGCAAACGACTGAGTTAACATCAATGGTTGACAAAGATAATGCTGAAGGGTGTGATAATTTCTTCTTGTCTGCTCCAATTGATAATGCAGATGAAACAGTTGGTTTTTCAGAGAAAACCTCATGGAGAGTTAAGGGACGATACATACCAGAACCCCTCAACAAGCCTTCAAGCTTTGATAAACCTAGTACCAGTGGTACTAAAGACATACCGAGCGAATCATACAAAGTTACCAGCGTTTCAACAACAACAACCGAAGCTCTCTAAAAGAAAACGAAACCTAAGGCCAATATTCACAAGACTCAAGAGCAACTCGCTGAACAGAAACGACAGAGGAACAAACGATACATGAAGAATCTCAATGAGAGAAAGCAGTTTTGGCAATCCCAAAACCCTTCTTATGTTCGCTCTGAAAAAGCTTCAGCTCTTAAAAAGGAAGCACAGGTCAAGTCTCATTCTAGCAATGACTACCAGTCAAGGAGTCAAGAAAACCGAAGGACCCAATTTGGTTCTGTTTCTGGAAGCATCAAGAACCGAAAGTCAAGTTTCGGTCCTAACTCCTACAACGCCAAGAACCGAAAGTCTTCCTTCGGCTGCAACTCAAGAGTCAAGAACCAAAAAGCTAGTTACATTTCCAAATCCCTTCCTCCTCACTCTCAACCAAAGCCTAACTTTGTGAAGGATGTCAAAGGAAAGGGAAAGCTGTATCCAGAACCTGAATTCCAAAAGACCAAAAGGGCAGCTAACTCAAAAACACCCAAGAAAACCTCAACGGTGAAACCAACTAACCACAAAACAGACCAGTTGAAACAAGATAAAAATAAAATAAAAGTGTACACTATCAAACGAAAAGATGAAACCACATTAATAAAAAGAACATATATGGTTGATCTTTCGGCTACAATTCCCTACTCTGTAAAAGTCTCACCAGGGCCCAAGAAATTTTGGGTTCCTAAATCTGCCTAATTTTTGCAGGTAATAAGTGACGAGCAGTATGAAAAAGAATGGTATATTGACAATGGCTGCTCACGTCACATGACTGGAAGAAGGGAAGAGCTTAGGGAGTTTCGGTCCCTTAAGGATAGTGGGTGTGTGAAATATGGAAACAACTCCTACGGAACGATCAAAGGATGTGGGATGATTACCAACGAAGAGTTCTCTATACGAAAGGTCGCCTACGTTGAAGGATTGCAGCATAACCTCATCAGCATTTCTCAACTTGTCTCAGGAACCGGTTTGAAGGTCTCGTTTGATGATGAGGGCTCAGAAATAATTAAAAAACAAACGAAGAAAATTCTGTTAAAATCTGAGCGAAAAGGGGAGATGTTTCCTCTAAATCTCAAACCAATAAAAAGAAAACCAGCAATATGTTTGCTGACGAAGGCCAACTCAGATGAAAGTTGGTTGTGGCACAGAAGGCTATCACATCTGAACTTCAAATATATTAATAAGCTAGTGCTTGGTGATCACGTGTGTGGACTTCCTGATCTCAAATTTGACAAAGAACATCTGTGCCCAGCATGTGAAATGGGCAAGCAAAGCCGAAAAACTCATCCCACTCGCATCAATACAAAAATCATCGAACCCCTCGAACTACTGCACATCGACTTATGTCGTCCTTCGGCTATTGAGAGCTTCGGTGGTAGTAAGTTTATGCTAGTCATAGAGGATGATTTTTCTCGCTTCACCTGGGTTTTCTTTCTTAAACAGAAATCAGAGGCAACTCCCAAGCTGAAGATTTTTATCAAAAAAGTTGAAGTCTAGCTGCGAAAAGTGGTACGAAATATAAGAAGCGACAATGGTCTGGAGTTCAAGAATAAAGTCTTTGAAGAATTTTTGGCCGAAAATGGAGTAACTCACAACTTCTCTGCTCCTTATACTCCACAGCAGAATTAGATCATTGAAAGGCGAAACTGTTCTTTATGTGAAGCAGCCCGAACCATGCTGAGCTTCGCTTCTCTACCACTATACTTCTGGGCTGATGCAATTGTTGATGCATGCTACACTCAGAACCGATCCTTCCTGAACAAAAGATTCGCCATCACTCCGTATGAAATCTTGAACAACCAAAAGCCAAATGTGAAGTTCTTCCACGTGTTCGGTTCAAGATTTTTCATTTTCAATTCCAAAGAAAACCGAAACAAGTTTGATGTTAAGGAAGACGAAGGAATCTTTCTCGGTTATTCACTTACTTCCAAAGCATAGAGGGTTCTTAATAAACGCTCAAAGAAGATTGAAGAAACCTATTATGTGACTTTCGACGACAATTACGTGAAGAAAATGCAAACAACCGAAAGTCCAACGGAGGAAATATTTCCAGAAACTGGTCAGGTCTCGGTTCCTATTTCGAATCCGTTTGAAGAATACATGCAGCTATTTGATGAACCTGAAAAAGCAATCCACTTAGAAGCAAAGGCAGCAAATAACAAAATCGATAACTTGAAGAAGATCATCGATGAGGCTGCCAAAGTCATGGAAAGAGAACCTCCTCAACCAACCGAGAAGAAGAATCACAACGCATCTCATGCATCCGATGAACATCCAGCTACTGATGCCCTCCAAGAGAAAGCACTGTGCTCCAGGGGGAGGGTTCATCTACACTAAGAACAATCGACATGCCTTTCCAGGGGGAGGATCCATCAACCACCCCAACCCATGAAGTTCCATTTGAGGGGGAGAGCACTGAACCTGACATTGGTTTCGGTTCGCCATTTGAGGGGGAGAATGAAAATGAAAATGCAAATGACGACGACGACATGTCAGAACTGGAAGAAGAAGTCAATGCTGAGTTGGATCCTTCTTATGATCCAAATTACCCTACTCTCATTAAATGGACAAAGGATCATCCTAAAACTCAAATTATTGGTGAATCATCTGAGGGAGTACTCACACGCTCTCAAATGAACGCGACGCAAACCGCTTTATTCTCTCAAGTAGAATTCTGCATGTTTAATTCGTTTGTCTCTAAAGTTGAACCGAAGACAGTAAATGCTACTCTTGATCATTCTGATTGGGTGCAAGCTATGCAAGACGAACTCCATGAGTTTGAACGAAATCGTGTTTGGAGACTGATTCCAACACCAAAGGATGCATCTGTGGTCGGTTTGAAATGGGTCTTTAGAAATAAATGGGATAAAGAAGGAAATGTCATACGCAACAAAGCGAGGCTGGTGGTGAAAGGATATTGCCAAGAAGAAGGGATCGACTATGGAGAGACCTTCGCTCCAGTAGCAAGGTTGGAATATGTGAGAATCTTTTTGGCATATTTTACACATAAAAACTTAGAAGTTTTCCAAATGGACGTTAAATGCGCTTTCTTAAATGGAGAACTAGAAGAAACGGTATATGTTGAGCAACCACCCAGATTTGTTAACGAGAAGTATCCTGATCACTGCTACATTATAGATAAAGTAGTCTATGGATTAAAGCAAGCCCCGAGAGCCTGGTATGAAACTCTTAATCGTTTTATCAAAATGTCAAAATTCAAGCAAGGTTCGGTTGACCCAACCTTCTTTCACAAGAAAGAAGGCGAACACTTAATGATAGTTCAGATTTATGTCGATGACATCATCTTCGGCTCCACGAATCCTAGCTTAACAGCTGAATTCAGAAAGTTGATGGAGACTAAATTTGAAATGAGCGTCATGGGTCCGATTAACTTTTTCCTTGGATTGAATATACGACAGGGACCAGAGGGCATCTTCATTAATCAGGAGGCATACACCAAGACTCTATTAACGAAGTTCGGCATGACGGGTGATTCCAAAGTAAAGGTTACAATGGCATTTGGCACGAAGCTGACTCCATCTCTAGAGAAACCAGCTATTGATATGACTCTCTATCGTCAAATGATAGGGTCTCTTATGTATCTAATAGCTAGTAGACCAGACATTATGTTTTCTGTCTGCTATTGTGCCAGGTTTCAAGCAAATCCAAGAGAACCTCATATGATTGATGTGAAAAACATCTTCCGTTATTTTAAGCGAACCTCATCTCTCGGTCTTTGGTATCCTACAAAATCTAGCTTCTTTGTTCAAGCCTTCTCTGATGATGATCTTGGTGGGTGTGGATTGGACCAAAAGAGCACAACCGGCGGATGCCAGTTCCTTGATGGGAAACTTGTCAGCTGGCAGTTAAAGAAACAAACGTGTGTGTCTCTGTTAACAGCCGAAGCTGAGTATATCGCTGCAGCATCATGTACATCACATGTCATATGGATACAAAGCCAACTTAGAGATTATGGTCTAAGTATGAAGAAAATCCCTCTCTACTGTGACTCTGAAACTGTGATTCGAATATGTCACAATCCAGTGCAACACTCAAATACAAAGCATATTGCACTGAGATATCACTTTATCAAGGACCATGTTGAAGATGGAAATGTCGAGGTACACTTCGTTCGGTCCTCAGATCAACTGGCTGACATCATTACTAAGGCCTTACCAGAAGCAAGCTTTAACAAAATACTCAAAGGCTTAGGAATGATGGAAGCTGACTCAGTACCAAAACCCATCTGATCTCACTAAAATTGAACATGCGAAATAGAGCGAACGCTCGGTCTATTTCGGCTCCTGAATTTTTGGGAACCTGTTAGGGTCGAATTGTATTGTAATATGTCGAAGTCTGTTTTACCCTTCGTATGTTTTGTTAAGTTTATTTACTGAGGTGTATTTTGTACGAAGCTTGATTGTCAATGCATTAGTATTTTTTATATGCTTTCTCTGTTCCTATAAATATGGAACTTTACTAGAGTTAGATAATAGTCCTTTACAGAACCTGTCTATTTTCTCTGTAAAAGTTGAAAGCATAAATGAGCAGAAACCAGAGCTTATTTACATCGTTTGTTCAATCTGCATTCGTTTAACTCTGATTTTGATTAATACTTGATTTCACGATCCTTCAATGGGTATCAGAGCATGAATCAGGATCTGAGATCTAATTTTCATTCTGTTTCAAAAGGTTTTTGAATCGAAATTCTGGTTCAAAAAGTTCCGCATCTTTTGACATGAAAAAGCTTTCTAGATCTTCAGTTGTGATTTGATTCTGCAACAGATTGGTTGAATCGAGTATTCTACTTTGTTTTTCTGTTCAATTCAGCAATTTGCTCTCAAATTCTCTTTGTATTCTCATAAATTCTAAAAAAATTTCTCCCGTACATCAATGGTGAACTTCAATCTCAACTCGATGACTTCATATTCTCATCTGCTAGGATCTTCAACTAAGATTCCTATGCCTATTCCTGAATATTATGATCAGTGGTCTGATCGTATGCAGGATTACTTGAATGGAATCAATGAAGAGCTTTTGTCTTGCATTTCAGGGAATGTAACTCTTCCAACGAACCTTCAACCAATTAGATCTTCATCAAGTACTACAATTGTGGAAAATCAAAATTATCGTATGAAGAAACTTGAAAAACGATGCATAAGGGAGTTGCGTGGTGCATTGCCTCCAGTGGTGTATAACTATGTCAGAAGTTGTACAACTGCAAAGGAAATTTGGAATAATCTCAAAGAAAAGTTTCAAGGAAGCGAGAAGACTAAAATCAATTCTGTTAAGCAATGTTTGGTGGAGCTGAAGGATTTCAGACAAAAAGAAGTTGAAACAATTGAAGTTTATTACGATCGTCTGAATGAGTTGATTTATCGTTGTAATCGTTATTGAATCACCAGGATAACGATGGAATTCAATCTCATTTTTGTGATGGCCCTTCGTAAAGAATGGAGAAGCGTGAGTATGATGGTGAAGAATCAGCAGAGTTTTGATACTTTAACTCTTAATGACTTGTACAATCAATTGAAAACTCACGAAAGTGAGGTGAATGAAATAGCCGAAGAGTCGAAGCTTAGTCTGGGAGGTCCATTAGCACTTGTCTCAAAAGTGACTGAAAAGGAAACTGTCGAAAAAGATGATTCTGATGATGAAGAGGGGTTTATAATGAATTCGTATGATAAGGCAATTGCTTTTTACTCTAACAACCGAGTCAAAAAGTTTTTCAAGAAACCGTTTAATTCGAAGGTGAAGCAAAGTGACGGAAAAGGAAGTTTCGTGAACAAAGCTGCAGGAGAAGAGAAGAAGAAGTATGAGAAGAATGATGCAAAGATTGCTGAGGAAAAGAAAGAGAAGAAATTGAAAGGAGATTCTGATATGGATTGTCATTATTGCAATGGAGCAAATCATTTAGCAAATGATTGCATGCTTCGAAAGAAAGATGAGAAGAAAAATAGAGTGAAGGATGAGGCATATTATGTGGAGAGGTTGGAAGAGGTTCGTGCGAAGGCGAAAAATCTATCTTTGGTGGCTCAAGGTGAACAGGAGAATGACGACACATATCAAATCTGGTCTTCGAGCTCTGATGATGAGGAAATGTG
This sequence comes from Lactuca virosa, assembly GCF_052849685.1. NCBI lineage: Eukaryota > Viridiplantae > Streptophyta > Magnoliopsida > Asterales > Asteraceae > Lactuca > Lactuca virosa. Next base: position 129,791,789 of record NC_136433.1, read on the forward strand.
TAATCCTATGCATGGGGCAATGTATGCAAAGCTGGAGGAAGATTCAGACGAAGAGGTCAAGGGCCGTTGATTTGTGTCAAAATATGCTGATAAGTCTCCAATGACAACAAAGGTACGTAACATTCTTCAATCTTTCAATATTCCCTTAAGTGCATATGATTCTGAAATTTTTGCTTTTGATGATACTGTTGCTTATTTCGATAATTTGGTTGTTTTTGCTAGCAATGAAGCTAATAAATTAAGTGATCAGTTGTTAGAGACACAGAAGAAGTTAGATTCGAAAGTTGTCAAGATAGAATGTTTAGAATTGCAAATAACAAATATAATGTGTGATCGTGATTCGTTATCTAGTGATGTAAAACTTTTGTTAGCTCAACGAAATATCTACTGCAATTCTGCTAAACGTCTATATGCAAAATTAACTGCATTGCATCATTCGTGTGATATTAGCAAGGAACAACATAGGAAATTATTACCTTTTCTAGCATACGAAAGAGCGAAGGTAGATAATATTTCGTATGATTGTGAGAAAAACATTGTTGAGTTTGACAAAATTCCTGATGATAGATATGCTTATGGAATTGTCAAAATTGATGAATGTCTTGATACAAATGAATTGGTTAACATTGTGAATGATACTTTGACAAAGTCAGAACAAATCAAATTTTTGAAAAAGACTCAGAATTCGACATCTGATTCTCAATCTAATTTTGCCGATATTGAAGATAACTCTGACAATATTAGCGAAATTAGTGATATTGAGGATGTTGATTGTTCTCAGTTGTCTGTCATTAATGTCGCATGAAAATCTAAAGGAAAAGAAAAACTTAAGGATTTGGAAGTTAAGACTGACACTCACAAACTTTCAACTTCAAAAGTTTGTGATTCTGAGTTTGTGGATATCCGAGATAGTCAAACGGATAGCAGTGTTGTGTGAAAAAGGGGTCCATTACTTGGAAACAAATCAAGTGGTGTATCCTAATTTCAAGTGTACTGATGATGTTGCCTTTCCAAATCAAGTGTTTGTTACAACTGGAAATGTTGAAAACATTAAACCATAATTCACCAAAATGGTCGAATATGACAACAAGAAGACAACGGATGAAGGATTCTTTTCAAATCAAAGCACAGTCAAAGATACCTTAACAAAGAATTTATATGTTTTTCGAAGACAAAAACCACAACGCAAATGGGTTGAAAAATCGAAAATTGTGAAAGAAGTTACAAAAGAAGTTGTTGTGGAAAAATACATTATTGTCAAATTAAATTCCAAAGAATTTAAAGAACAAATTGACAAATTTTCAAAAGAAATTGCAATTTCAAAAAGACAAGCTTGAAATTAGATTTTTTGGCAAACCATGGAACTTCGAAAACAACATAATGGGTTGAATTTGAAAACAACTGACAACAAAGAGACTAAATCTTTTGAAAACAAGTCTTCTCATTCAGAAATTAATTCAGATCTTAAGCAAAATTCCGCTCAAACAAATAACTCTAAATCTGAATTTCAACCAAAAACAAATTTTTCAAAAGTTTCAAACTCATCATTTTCAAGATATAACAAAAATACATCAAAGACTGTTCAAAATCAATCATTACATCAACGATTTTCTTCTAATCAACAAACAAGGTTTTCTCAAAAACAAAAATCTCAAAATCGATTTTCTCAAAACATAAGTGTTGGAAACAATAATGGAAGTCGATACTCAATGGCATTTTGACCAAAATAAAATGTTGATTTCATCTCACAGAAACCGAATTTTCCAAATCCAACAGGAAAACAAACCTTCAAAGTTTCATACACTAAAGGGTTGTCTCGTGACAAAAACATTGATCATTGGCTTGAAGGAAAAGGTCGAAAATATCAATCCAGGAAATATTCTCAACAACAAATTCACGAAGCCTATGAGAGTTATGTGAATTCTTCGTCAACTGAAAGCTCGTCATCAAAAGATTCGAATGTTTCGGTTAAAACTTGGCAACCGGTTTTGAAAGACAAGATTGATCATACTCAATCTAAAAAGACGAAGGCATGTGTCAGTGACAATCCCAAACTAACAAAAACTTATATTTCTGTTTCTTTAAATAATGATGTGGACTTAATTGATAGTCTCAAAACTAAAGTTTGTGATTGGGTTAAAAGTTCTTCATTTCATTCTGTTTTCAAAACTAATTTCCAAGGACCCAAACAACCTTGGGTACCTAAATTCTTTCATTGATCGCAGGTACTATGTGACGAGCAATATGATGAGAAATGGTATATTGATAGTGGTTGCTCACGTTACATGACTGGACGAAAGGAAAACCTGAGAGATTTTCGCAGCTTGGAGAATGCAGGAGTTGTGAAGTTTGGCAATAATCACAAATGCCAGGTGAAAGGCTATGGTAAAGTCACGAATGGAAAATTCACTGTTAATCGCGTTGCTTATGTCGAAGGTCTTCAACATAACTTGATAAGTGTTTCCCAACTTGTTGTGGGCACTGGCAATCAAGTGGTGTTTAACGAAGAAGGCAGCATCATATCAAATGTTTAAACTAATGAAGTCTTGCTTAAATCCAAACGACATGGTGACATGTTTACTCTTGATATCAAACCACTCATCGGAAAACCCTCAGTGTGCTTACTTTCGAAAGCTTCCTCTGACATCAGCTGGTTATGGCATCGACGTTTATCGCATTTAAACTTTCGAAACTTAAATAAATTGGTTGTTGATGATCTTGTTCGTGGTTTACCTGTACTAAAATTTGACAATGATACATTGTGTGCAGCTTGTGAACAAGGGAAATAACACAGGAAAGGCCATCCAATTGTGATAGATTCGAAAATTGTAGAACCGTTGGAACTTCTACACATTGACCTTTGTGGACCATCGACTGTTGAAACTCTCAACAAGAAACGGTATATTTTGGTTATTGTTGATGATTTTTCACGCTTTACTTGGGTATATTTTCTCAGGTTAAAATCTGAGTTTGCTCAAACAATGATCGAGTTTATTAAGAAGATTGAGTTGAGCCTGAAGAAAAATGTTCGAAAGATCAAAGCGATAATGGATATGAGTTTAAGAACAATGTGTTGGATTCGTACTTAACAGAAAAAGGAATTTCGCATAATTTCTCTTCGCCTTATACACCGCAGCAAAACGGTGTGGTTGAAAGACGAAATAGGTCACTTTGTGAAGCAGCAAGAACTATGTTGACATATGCGAATCTTCCTCAATATCTATGGGCTGAAGCAGTTTCGACATCTTGTTTCACTCAAAATCGATCTTTCATTCATCGTCGATTCAATATCACTCCGCATGAAATAATCAATAATCGAAAACCTAATGTCAAATTCTTACATGTTTTTGGCTGCAGGTGTTTTATAATGAATCTTAAAGATAACCTTTCAAAATTTCAATCTAAAGCTGACGAAGGCATATTTTGGGATATTCGCACAATTCGGTTGCATATCGAGTGTTAAATAAGCGAACAAGAAAAGTTCAAGAAACTTTCAATCTTACTTTCGATGATTATTATGTCAAACAAGTTGAAAAGCAATTTGAACAAAAACTAATTATTAATGAATCATCTGATGAAACTGAAGAATCAAATTCATCTGATTTTGATAATGATTTAATTTTAGGTATTCCTAATAGGGCTTTGGATGCTGAAGTTGATGCGAATGATAATCATCACTCTGAATCTTCGAAGCATAATGATGACTTGGAAATTCCTCAAAACATAGTAGATGTTAATTCAACAACGAATTCTCTTGGACTTGGCAAAAGTATGCTTGATAATCCAGTGGAAGGAGAGCACTTGGATTCGAATACTTTGGTTGAGGGGGAGCATTCTTTCGAGGGGGAGAATGGGAGAATGGATGATGTTGTTGAGCGGGAGCATCAAAATGATAATTGGGTTGAAGAGGAAAATGATACAATAAATTTTAATCAAAATGATGATTTTCATGATCTAAATGATAATGTTTCTGTTGTAGGATCTGAAAATGAAGAGATGTACGAAGATGCACCTTTGGAGTTTGATCTGGCTTATCCACCGTTAGAGAAATGGACAAAGACTCATCCACTGGATCAAGTAATTGGAAATCCTCAAGATGGAGTATTAACAAGAGCTCAGATTGGTGCGAAGAGTGAGGTATTAAATACTCATCAAGAATTTTGCATGTTCATTGTTTTCATATCTAAAATTGAACCAAACACAGTTAAAATGGCAATGGAACCCTCAGATTGGGTTGTTGCAATGCAATCAGAACTGGCTGAATTTGAAAGAAACAAGGTTTGGAGATTAATTCCTAAACCTGAAAATGTTTCGATTGTCATGTTAAAATGGATTTTCAAAAACAAAACCGACAAAGATGGAAATATTGTACGAAATAAAGCATGATTAGTTGTAAAAGGATATTCGCAACAAGAAGGAATTGATTATACAGAAACCTTTGCCCCTGTTGCAAGACTTGAGACTGTTCGAATATTCTTAGTATATGCAGCTCATAAGGATTTTGATGTTTATTAAATGGATATGAAATGTGCATTTCTCAATGGAGAACTTGAAGAAACTGTTTACGTAGAACAACCGCTAGGTTTTGTAAATGAAATGCATCTTGATCATGTATATATTTTAGATAAAGCTGTATATGGGTTAAAACAAACACCAAGAGAATGGTATGCAACTCTTACCAGTTTTTTAAAACAGTCGAAATTTAAGCAAGGATCAGTTGACCCCACATTATTTCGAAAGAAAGTTGGGCGTCATCTGATGCTTGTTCAAATTTATGTTGACGATATTATTTTTGGCTCTACTGACCCTGCTTTGTCTAGTGAATTCGAAAATTTGATGAAAAGCCAATTCGAAATGAGCATGATGGGTAAAATCAATAATTTTCTTGGCTTAAACATATGTCAAAACAGAGAAGGCATATTCATCAATCAAGAGAAATATACAAGGAATTTGCTCGAAAAGTTTGGATTAACAAATAGCATGAAGTTAAGAGTAGTAATGGCAGTTGGCACAAGGCTAACACCTTCGTTAGAATCGCCTGCAGTTGATCTTACTTTATACAGGAGCATGATAAGTTCATTGCTTTATCTTACTGCAAGTAGACCTGATATCATGTTTTATGTATGTAATTGTGCTAGGTATCAAGCAAATCCTCGAGAACCACATTTAACAGCTGTGAAGAATATCTTTCGTTATCTCAAGGGAACAATTTCGTTAGGATTGTGGTATCCTTCGAAAACAGGATTTTTCATTCAGGCATTTTCAGATGCAGATCTAGGAGGTTGTACATTGGATCGAAAAAGTACAAGTGGTGGTTGTCAATTTTTGGATGGAAAGTTGGTTAGTTGGCAGTCGAAGAAGCAAACGTGTGTTTCGATTTCTACTGTTGAAGCTGAATATGTAGCAGATGCTGCTTGTACATCACAAGTTAGTTGGATTCAAAGTCAGTTGAGAGATTATGCTGTGAATATGAAAAAGATTCCATTGTATTGTGATTCTCAAAGTGCTATACGCATTTTTCATAATCCTGTACAACATTCGAAAACAAAACATATAGCTCTTCTTTATCACTTTATCAAAGATCATGTGGAAGATGGAAACGTTGAAGTTCATTTTGTTAAAACAACTGATCAGCTTGCTGATATTTTTACAAAAGCTTTGGATGAAAAATCATTTGTTCGAATTTTGACGGGTTTGGGAATGATTGAAGCGAGTTCAGTTCCAGGATGGATTTCGAATGTATAGCAAAGGTGTGTTATACAAATGTGTCGATTCAGAGGCACTAAGATGACGTTCAGCGGTTACTGTTCATAGTCAACGCTTCGAATTCGACAATTTGCATGTTGGTTGTGTGGTACAAAATTTTTGTTAGTTTGTCAAATTTTCGTAAAGTTGTCCAATTTTCATTAGTTTGTCAAATTTTCGTAAGAGTAGCGAATTGAAGTTTGTTTACAAATTTTCGTTTGTTTGTAAAAATTGTTTTTCGTTTCTTTTCGAAAAATCAAAAACTCCAAAGAGATTTTATTTTATTTTTTTTCTTTTCTTTTCGAAAAATCAAAAACTCAAAAAAGATTTTATTTTAGTTTTGTTGTTTTCTTTTCGAAAAATCAAAAACTCCAAAAAGATTTTATTTTAGTTTTGTTGTTATCTTTTCGAAAAATCAACAACTCCAAAAAGATTTTGTTTTCGTTTTGTAGTTCTCTTTTCGAAAACTCACAAATACCAAAAAGATTTTCTTTTGTTAATTGTTTCATTTTTCGAAAAATTCACAAAAACTCAAAAAGATTTTTGTTATTCTCTTTGGTTCTTTTTCTTTGTGCAGATAACACGAACATTTTTTCAAGGGTCATGCTTGTGTTTCTCTGGGAAGGTAAACTTTTGACAACTATGTACTAGTTAGATTGTCCCTAGAAGCATGATGCAGCATGTTGACCCAAGCCTCTGGAGACTCAATGTGTGTTTATGAAAGCCTTAATGAAATCTTTCATACAAAAATTTCTTCCCAAGTCAGGCTTATATTCACATTAGTCGATTGAGCTACCTTACTCTTCTCACATGAGTTAAGAGTTATCTGTTTTGTCCAAAAATAACAGAGGTACAATTCGTTTCTCAAAACCAATCTTTTTCATCACAAAATTCTCACACATTTCACACACAATGACATATGTCCGAGAGTTCATTGATCAAACCAATCATGACTTAGGCATATCAAACTTCTGTGTTTATGATCTGACGTCATGAGGCCGTAATGAAGGTGAAACTCAAAAATCTATCTTTGAAATGAATTGACGGCGAACTATGTTCCAGATTTGACGAAACATTTGTTTCAGTACCATTTTTCGAAACTCAAAATCATATTCTATTCTTATGCGTGATCTTGATCAAACCATCGAAACCCACGATGTTTGTTACCCAACAGGATTCAGAACAAATATTTTTTTTATGAATATGATTTTTATATGAGTTTCATTTGCTTTCAAAGTTACTCTCAACATATTTCAAAGCATACTTGTCACTGACTACACTGGTCAAACAAGTAATTTCTGTTACAATTACTCACCTTATGTTTAGGATGATATGTAACGAAGTTATAAACCACCCACTTAGCCTAACAAAAGAAGCCCTTCGATACTTCTCTACAAGTATTCGATTGTAATTCATGGGAACATACACAAGCAGTTGATTATCTCTCTTGATAATTAATGAAGTAATCTTTGCCCGGGGTTTCTCTGCTTTTGTATCGAAATTTTTTTTTTGACATCACATATCCAAATTTTCGTTAATTTTTTTCATATCTTTTCTTTGGCACACAGCACACACGAAATCCTTGAGGTTCTGAGTACTACCAACTCAGGCTGATGATTTCAACAGTCTAGCAAATGACTTCGTCTCTAAACCCAAAGACGAAAGAGCTTAACCTCCATCCGAAGGTTGATGACGGTTACTATTTTTTGAGGTGACACGAACAGACTGCGTGAGGAGACGTTTCCTGGTTTCAAGGCGATGTGACAGTTACTTTTTGACGCATGGTAACTTTATTGACAGACAGGTGCGACTTTTAAGGTGCCATGTAAGATTTCAATCAATGCCTATCCCGCGTTCAATTCAAATTAAGGGTTACATATAAAAAGGGCATTTACGAATTCTTTATCTTTTTACGCTCACAAAAGAACTCAAATACCCAAATTCTCTCTGTTCTTCAAAGCTTCTAAACCCTAAGCATGGCTGGCGTTGATTCTACTTCTCGAACAACAGAAGACATCACTTCTCAACCAATCATGAAGATTCAAAGCACCAATTATCAAGTGGAAGGGGATGTGTCTCTGTATCCAGAAGAATTGAAGATGCTAATTGTCGCATTGGAGAGTTCTGTTCTTTCAAAGGCGATGTTCAGTTCATTTGTAGTTCCTCTCTACTTATAGCAAAGCAATGGAGATGCTAATTCATTTGCAGTTCCTCTCTACTATCGCATTGAAAATGCTAATTCTCAGGCAGGATCCACTTCTACTTATAGCAAAGAAATGAATATCATCACCTTTCAACTGGTGAATGACAAGAAAATCCGTTTGTCCAAGAAAATCTTTTTTCAGATTCTGGATATTCCCAATTCTCAACTTGTTACTGATCTCACTTATGCACCAGTTATTCATATGTTTAATGAGATGGGTCATCAACCCCCACTCACGAAGATTAGTGATTTCAAGAAGTCAGCTCTGCCAACTGTTTGGAATTTCTTGATCGGAATTTTTCTTCGATGCTTGACAGGTCGAAGTGTTGGCATACACAAAGGTCGCATGGAGGTTTATGCCATGGTGGTAGGATTGTACTATGATCTCTCTTTCGGCTACTCTACACAACTATGGAAGGAATTCCAAAAGAGTGTCGAAAACACGAATGTGGTTCAAGGCATTTCGTGTGCTAGGTATTGGAGCTTAATACTGTTGGATTAATGTCTAAGTCCATAACTATAATTGGTAAGACTTGACCCAACTCGGCATGGTCCATTTGGGTTGCATGGCATCATGCATTTGGATAGACTATAATGAGAGAAATAACACTTAAGGTTGGTTAATATATTATAAGTTCTAATATATTAATAAGGTTATTTAATTAGTATTGATCAAGAATTAATTTGGAATTAATTAAGTGATCAAAAGGAGACTAATTAAATATATGGGTTGATTGTGTAAATCATTCATTCTTATATATGTGGGCTTGTGATCCAAGATTCCTTATGTTGGACTAAGTCCATGGGGTGACCCATGGATACTCCATGGAGGTTAAAATCCATGGAGCATAAGGAATGGGTAAAGTTATGAGTTACATGGTGTAACCCTAATAGCCACCATATAAAAGAATCCCATGGCTCAAGAAATCGTGCACTAATGTGTGAGTGTGAGGGCTAGACGATTTCAAGGAGTGTTCAAGTTTCTCTCAAGTTATTCCAAGTGTATTTGGTGTTGTGTGAACCATTTGAGGTGTCACACTTGGGGCACTAGGCACTCAAGCTTCATGAAGACATTCTACATCAAAGAGGTATGTATTCTATCTTGTAATATTTATTATTTTGTATGCTAGATTAGGATAATACCTTGGATGTTCATAATTGTATGTATAATAGAGAAAACATAGATCCAAGGTATTTAGGGTTGCATGTACACTTAGGAGTGTTAGAATGCTCATAACCCAATAGTGGTATCAGAGCCTAGGCTTGTTTTCTTGTTATACTTGCAAAAGTAGCTGGAAAATCGAGTTGAATGCATATATTCGATTGTTTTGGCTGGAATTGGACTAGGAACATTACCCTAAGATGTTTTTGGACTTATAAACTTGTTTTTGATGTAGTAATGTTCATGCTAATCCAATTTCTAAGATAATTGTCATAATTTCAAGATTTGTATTAGTTTGTATGTTCATGCTAATTTCTTGAAGATTGATGATTTGAATTATCTTGTTCTTATGAGGTTCTTAGATTAATAGAAAAGTTGTGTAAAATAGTTGTTTTCAATCCATTTTAATCTAAGAGTTGATTCCAAAGTGTGTTTTTGTAACTTGTCCTCAAGTTATATGAAAAGTCACATTTAAGAATCATAAAACTCATAAAAGTTGGCAAAGGTTACAAAATGAAGAGTTTAGTGCTAATTAAATGGTTTTATGACTCCATAACTTGTCCTCAAGTTATGGAGGTTCAAGAGTCTCTTCATTAAATTAAAAAAAAAAAGTGTAACCTTAATTAGTTCCATAAGTTACAATAAAAAAAGTTATTTTTTTTATTAATTAGTTTAAAGTCTTCCATAACTTGTCCTCAAGTTATGGAACTTGAAGAGTTTTTTTTTTAATTAAAACTACTTTAAACTCATAAGTCATGGAATTAATTAGTTTTGAATAGTTTCAAAACTTGCCCTCAAGTTTTGGAATTTGAAAAGTTTTCACTTATGAATACTTTAATTCCAAGTTAGCCCTTAGAATTTTAAAAGTTAAAAATTCAACCCTTATACTTTATAATATTATAAGTTAATAATATTTATATATATGTATAAGAGTAAAGTCAGTCTTACCGTTAGTAGGCCTCATTCACGAAGCCGGTATATAAGGGGGGTATAAGGTTACTGCCTATAAAATGGCAGTTTAATGGGTGTCCACTCTCACCCACCGCTTCCTTGACTGGTGGAGGGTCGTTAGCCGAACGGGTAGGACAAGGACTATAATTCTCCTTTCATTAAAAGTATTAATGATAAATACTAAGTAACTAAACTCTTATTAATACCCAATCTTAGTTACTTAGGAAAATGTGAATTTGGTGCTAACCCTTGAAATTACACTTTGCACTTTGCTTAAGTCGTTAGTGGAGCGTGTGTGGTTAACCGGCACACCAACCTGGACTTAACAAGGTAGGAAAAGGGTAACTTAATATTTATCATAGTATCGGTGGAGCGTGTGTGGTTAACCGGCACACTGATTAAGGGGTAAATATTAAGGGTACCAAGTATATTTGCATGGTTATTCACACCTTGTTTTGTGATCCTCGGCATCTCAGTCACAAAACCTGAAGGGCACACTCGAGATCGAAACATGCCTTTGAACAGTTCAATGAATCTCAAAGATCTAGGACTTTCAAATCCAATTAAAACCTAATAAATTATTTCGTTTTTCATGGTGGAAATTGGTGAATCGTCATTCACCTACCTTCAAATATTTTATAGTTTGGATTACGGCATCCCTCTTCTAAGTTATAAAATAGTTTGTTGGGTCCTAGCCTTAATATTTCATATTGGGTGTCATATTAAGGACTTTAAATCAACTATCTTGAATATCTCCCAAAAAGATGTCTGGTCTAGACATTTATGATCTTCCCAAATCTCTTGAAACAAGCTTTCCTAAATGAAGATGATGTCCCATGGATATCATACTTCTTTCACCTCCTCCAATTATTCTCCCTAACCCACAAGTTCCTAAAAAGTTTAAGGTCACTCAAGCCCTATTGGCAAGGCAAGGTCTAGGTGTGATCACATCTTGGAGATGTAGTCACATATTGACAAGCCGAGAGAGTTGGGTGTCAAAGTCTTGAGAAAGTTGGTGGCTCAACTACTTTCTAAGTCACTTAGTGAGTTCTTTTGGGAATCCTATGAAACAGACTAAGACAAGACCCTTAATGATCTTATCTATTTGCTAAGATCAACTTCCTAAAACGCTATGGACATTGACAATGATGCCATTGGATATCCAGTAAAGCTCTCTCTTCCCAATGGAAAGGGATCGGCCATAGTCAACTCTGTTGACCCAATGGTAAAGAGAAAGGCGAAGTGTGAGATAGTCCCATTATCAAGGATCCATAGGTAACTATTGCCAAAGGAAGGGGCATTGGTTACGAAGCTGCCAAATTTACCTAAGGATGTTAAAGTCAATAAGTTTGGCTCTACTTCAGGTAAAGTCCATTGTCTAACTCTATTAAGTACATGTTGATTCTGATCGCGAAGATGGATTTCAATCGCATGGTTCGGTGATCAGAATTTTGGGCTATTACTTAAGAGTTATGATATTTATATTGCTTAGGAATAGATAACAACAAGGTTTTCATATGGATTGTAAGGATAAGTTTTTCCGCAAAGTTTTAAAATAAAAGAAAAAGGTTTTGATTTTATTTATTTTAAGTATCCTTACAATGGCATTTGTGAAAAGTTGTTGCTTATAAGTTTCCATTGATAGCAATATTGGAAAAATGGATTTGATTCTTTCGGTTGTGGTAGTGTCTAATATTACCAAATAAGGAAAGATTCTCATCACCCAAGGTTCAATTGGACCGAAACTTGGAATCATGCAAGTTGTATAGTATGATGAATGAGAACTTTCAGCTTTGAAAATTAAGACTAATTCCTTATGTGAATAGGGAAAGGACTAAGGGATCGAGTACACATTCTTGTGCACTGGTCAAGTCCACCACAAAAGATCAAGAAGACTATTCGTCATGATTTACTTAAGTTCAGTAAATATGGTTATACTTATAAGTTTAAGTATAAGTCTGTAGCATTGGAGAAGTTTCAATGTGAGACAGAACGAATAAGAAGAATCAAAATTAGGCAGAAAGATAAAAGTTTCTCAAATCTGAAAAGATGGGAGAGTACTTTAGTATCATGTTTGTGATCATCTTAATGATTTAGAAATCATATCACAATTAGTCCTCTAAAGGTCATCTTAGTGCATTCTTGTGACTAAGAAGAGGAGTCATGAATTGTTGAAATGGTTAGATCAGGAAGATGAGTCATACTTCGTTCCAAAACAATTCTTAGAGTCATACTCCAAGATTGTAACTTGAGTGACATATCTTAAAGAAAGGTTTAAAACACTTGTCAAATGTAAGAGTAAAAGTGTCCTACTCTTGTACATTTGAAATTGGTAAGTTGTGATGTTTTGGATAAAACAAAGACCAACTAAGGCCAATTGTGTGAAGTATTTGTCTTGATAAAGAATCCGCACTATCTCTTGAATATTTGGCAAGATAGTCTTATATGTCAAGAGGATAGTGGGAGTCTTAAAGATCCTAAAAAGAATTTCAAGAACTAATCAAGAATAAAACCTGAGGTTCTTCACTAGCACACGACTTGAGGTTTATAACCTATCGTGTTGACATATTCTATGCCCATTCCAGTTAAAGTTGGCTTTGCATAGGAGTTCTGAAAGTTCTCAATTGGTTGCATAACAACTTGGAAGCAATGACAGGCCCTGTACTACCAGGTGGCAAGAAGTTAAGATTGCATAAGTTCAGTCCATATGAGTTTGGATTTGTCACTAACCTTGTCTTGTGATTATGGTTTTGACAAATTCACATGGATAAGAACACATACACTATTAAATCTAAGTGTCATAAGGTTTCTCTCCGATTCATGAAAATGATGGTGAGGAAACACTTTCACTAAGTAGATTTTAGCTAGATAGCAATTGTGATATTTGCATTCTCAAAGTCGTTAGTGGAGCGTGTGTGGTTTACCGGCACACTAACATGGACTTGTGAGAAGTGGCAAAGGTCTAAACAATTGAGACTATGATTACGACATCCCTTTTCATAGTTCTAAAATTCTTTAGACACACATGTGAGCTATCTAAGAGAGGTGTATGATTTTGATAAAGTTTTATCAAAGCATCTCGTATCAGAAATCTGAACTTTGGTAAGGAAGTCAATAAAGTATTGATTTCTAGAAGTCCAACTGATTTCTGAGTACATGTCAAAGCTAGTGGGAGCATAAGTGTTATGCTAATAATCATCATGTTAGTGGGAGCATGATAATTATTGTTAGTGTTGCAAGTTAGCAATGTTAATTATAGAAAAACAAAAGTTTCAATTCGTGAGGCTGCAGGGCTTGAAAAAGTTGTTTTGCTATAATTAAGGGAGATGATATACTTCATTTCAGTTCTAAAGGCTTAGATTGAGACCTTAATCATCTTTAGTCAAGAATATATATATGAATTTCATGTTGGATTGGTTCAACTTAAGGAAATTCTATATATTGCGTTCTCAAAATTCGATTATGATTACGGCATCCCTCTTCATAGTCAAATTTTGAAAACATGGCAAATAAAAATATTGTAGCAAAAGAGTGGTCTAGAATCATGTCTTTATGTGAGACATCATGAATCGTGTACCATTTGCTTTGGGTACAGGATCGATTGCATGTGCTATAATATTTGTCATTTCTAAATTTTTCCAAATGCCCAGAGGCATTAAGAAGGGAAAAGGTCTAGAATTGGATATGACTAAAATGATTAAGCTGAGGTTTACCAAAGATTGGTTGCTCAGGGACAGTTGGAAGTATAGTGCTAATTTTGGAAGGACCATATTGACATATTCTGAAAAGAGGGATCTCTTATTCAGAAGTGATAGTCAAAATGAGAATATGGAGTTGTCTCCATAGGTGGAAGTTATCTGTGTAAGATTAGAAAACTTAATGCAAGAAGCATGTCCAAAGCAATGTACTTTGAATATGAGACTTAGTTTCCATGGAGTTGATCTCCATTGGAATACCTTATACTAACTGTTGACAAGTCTTTGTGACTTTGTACATATTCATTACAGGAGGGTCAATGCATATAAGTTTAAAATCTAAACAGATTTCGATAAATGATAGGAATTTGAAATTCTCACATTTTTCTATAAGGATTTGGGAGTGTGAAATTAGAATCATTGAAATTATGTTCAATTGGTTTATTTCACAAAGTAAGGATCATAGACAAACATAGAGTGCATACTTGGTGTATGGCGAAGCTATTGTTTAAGAAAAACATAGTGTACATGCTTGGAGCATGGGACAACTAGTGTGTTTAATTCAAGTATAAAGTTGATAAAACCGAAACAATGAATAATGAGTAATCAGTATGGTGATAAATAAAAGTGTTTATTTATATTCATAGGGTTTGATACCATATTTGATTCATTTATTCTTGTGTTTCACTTTGCATGTTTTGACTTCCAGAATAACTAAGTTGCTCTTCCTGAATGATTAAGTTATTCAAACCATCCACAGTCGGTCATATGTTGGAAGTAGATATGAATCAAGACTGTCATGGGTTGGTTTGTAGAGGTCCAAGTTGGTGGACAAAGTGGTGCTACAACACTCATGAGTGCTCATAAGTTCTGAGTATTGGATTCAACCCACGCTCATTTGAATCACTTCATGGATTTTATCACGAGTGATCATGAGATGATAATATCTTATATTCTTCAAACCTAGAGATATGAGTTGTTACTATGAGTTGGTTATACATTGATTGCACGAAAACGTATTGGTAACTCGATGTTATAAAACGTGCCTTTGTGTATGATTCAACAAGTAGTAGAACAAGCCATATGAGTCGAAGTTTATCCATTCCTTTTACCTTCGGGATAAAAGCGATATTTGTGGGCCCCTCGATGATTTAAATATGATACATGTGAGTGCTTGGCCAAGCCAGAACTGATTTGATTTGTTCAATCAGTCAGTCATCATGAATCGGAAATCGGGAAACAACAAATGGACAGAGAGAATGATTGATAATCCATGTCTCAGTCCATATGATATCTAGAATGGAGGAATATATGATCCCTTATCTAATGGACAAGTCATTGACAAAGGTCAGAGTTCATCGACAAGGTCATAGTTCGACATAAGCTTTTGAGAGCTACGATTGCTGATCGGTTCCTGAAGTCATACGCAATAATAGTTTTAGACTTATCCAAGTGGGAGACTGTTGGATTAATGTCTAAGTCCATAACTATAATTGGTAAGACTTGACCCGACCCGGCATGGTCCATTTGGGTTGCATGGCATCATGCATTTGGATAGACTATAATGAGAGAAATAACACTTAAGGTTGGTTAATATATTATAAGTTCTAATATATTAATAAGGTTATTTAATTAGTATTGATCAAGAATTAATTTGGAATTAATTAAGTGATCAAAAGGAGACTAATTAAATATATGGGTTGATTGTGTAAATCATTCATTCTTATATATGTGGGCTTGTGATCCAAGATTCCTTATGTTGGACTAAGTCCATGGGGTGACGCATGGATACTCCATGGAGGTTAAAATCCATGGAGCATAAGGAATGGGTAAAGTTATGAGTTACATGGTGTAACCCTAATAGCCACCATATAAAAGAATCCCATGGCTCAAGAAATCGTGCACTAATGTGTGAGTGTGAGGGCTAGACGATTTCAAGGAGTGTTCAAGTTTCTCTCAAGTTATTCCAAGTGTATTTGGTGTTGTGTGAACCATTTGAGGTGTCACACTTGGGGCACTAGGCACTCAAGCTTCATGAAGACATTCTACATCAAAGAGGTATGTATTCTATCTTGTAATATTTATTATTTTGTATGCTAGATTAGGATAATACCTTGGATGTTCATAATTGTATGTATAATAGAGAAAACATAGATCCAAGGTATTTAGGGTTGCATGTACACTTAGGAGTGTTAGAATGCTCATAACCCAATAGTGGTATCAGAGCCTAGGCTTGTTTTCTTGTTATACTTGCAAAAGTAGCTGGAAAATCGAGTTGGATGCATATATTCGATTGTTTTGGCTGGATATGGACTAGGAACATTACCCTAAGATGTTTTTGGACTTATAAACTTGTTTTTGATGTAGTAATGTTCATGCTAATCCAATTTCTAATATAATTGTCATAATTTCAAGATTTGTATTAGTTTGTATGTTCATGCTAATTTCTTGAAGATTGATGATTTGAATTATCTTGTTCTTATGAGGTTCTTAGATTAATAGAAAAGTTGTGTGAAATAGTTGTTTTCAATCCATTTTAATCTAAGAGTTGATTCCAAAGTGTGTTTTTGTAACTTGTCCTCAAGTTATATGAAAAGTCACATTTAAGAATCATAAAACTCATAAAAGTTGGCAAAGGTTACAAAATGAAGAGTTTAGTGCTAATTAAATGGTTTTATGACTCCATAACTTGTCCTCAAGTTATGGAGGTTCAAGAGTCTCTTCATTAAATTAAAAAAAAAGTGTAACCTTAATTAGTTCCATAAGTTACAATAAAAAAAGTTATTTTTTTTATTAATTAGTTTAAAGTCTTCCATAACTTGTCCTCAAGTTATGGAACTTGAAGAGTTTTTTTTTAATTAAAACTACTTTAAACTCATAAGTCATGGAATTAATTAGTTTTGAATAGTTTCAAAACTTGCCCTCAAGTTTTGGAATTTGAAAAGTTTTCACTTATGAATACTTTAATTCCAAGTTAGCCCTTAGAATTTTAAAAGTTAAAAATTCAACCCTTATACTTTATAATATTATAAGTTAATAATATTTATATATCTGTATAAGAGTAAAGTCAGTCTTACCGTTAGTAGGCCTCATTCACGAAGCCGGTCTATAAGGGGGGTATAAGGTTACTGCCTATAAAATGGCAGTTTAATGGGTGTCCACTCTCACCCACCGCTTCCTTGACTGGTGGAGGGTCGTTAGCCGAACGAGTAGGACAAGGACTATAATTCTCCTTTCATTAAAAGTATTAATGATAAATAATAAGTAACTAAACTCTTATTAATACCCAATCTTAGTTACTTAGGAAAATGTGAATTTGGTGCTAACCCATGAAATTACACTTTGCACTTTGCTTAAGTCGTTAGTGGAGCGTGTGTGGTTAACCGGCACACCAACCTGGACTTAACAAGGTAGGAAAAGGGTAACTTAATATTTATCATAGTATCGGTGGAGCGTGTGTGGTTAACCGGCACACTGATTAAGGGGTAAATATTAAGGGTACCAAGTATATTTGCATGGTTATTCACACCTTGTTTTGTGATCCTCGGCATCTCAGTCACAAAACCTGAAGGGCACACTCGAGATCGAAACATGCCTTTGAACAGTTCAATGAATCTCAAAGATCTAGGACTTTCAAATCCAATTAAAACCTAATAAATTATTTCGTTTTTCATGGTGGAAATTGGTGAATCGTCATTCACCTACCTTCAAATATTTTATAGCTTGGATTACGGCATCCCTCTTCTAAGTTATAAAATAGTTTGTTGGGTCCTAGCCTTAATATTTC
Source organism: Lactuca virosa (assembly GCF_052849685.1). Classification (NCBI taxonomy): domain Eukaryota; kingdom Viridiplantae; phylum Streptophyta; class Magnoliopsida; order Asterales; family Asteraceae; genus Lactuca; species Lactuca virosa. Next base: position 129,809,332 of record NC_136433.1, read on the forward strand.
ATATTGGGTGTCATATTAAGGACTTTAAATCAACTATCTTGAATATCTCCCAAAAAGATGTCTGGTCTAGACATTTATGATCTTCCCAAATCTCTTGAAACAAGCTTTCCTAAATGAAGATGATGTCCCATGGATATCATACTTCTTTCACCTCCTCCAATTATTCTCCCTAACCCACAAGTTCCTAAAAAGTTTAAGGTCACTCAAGCCCTATTGGCAAGGCAAGGTCTAGGTGTGTTCACATCTTGGAGATGTAGTCACATATTGACAAGCCGGGAGAGTTGGGTGTCAAAGTCTTGAGAAAGTTGGTGGCTCAACTACTTTCTAAGTCACTTAGTGAGTTCTTTTGGGAATCCTATGAAACAGACTAAGACAAGACCCTTAATGATCTTATCTATTTGCTAAGATCAACTTCCTAAAACGCTATGGACATTGACAATGATGCCATTGGATATCCAGTAAAGCTCTCTCTTCCCAATGGAAAGGGATCGGCCATAGTCAACTCTGTTGACCCAATGGTAAAGAGAAAGGCGAAGTGTGAGATAGTCCCATTATCAAGGATCCATAGGTAACTATTGCCAAAGGAAGGGGCATTGGTTACGAAGCTGCCAAATTTACCTAAGGATGTTAAAGTCAATAAGTTTGGCTCTACTTCAGGTAAAGTCCATTGTCTAACTCTATTAAGTACATGTTGATTCTGATCGCGAAGATGGATTTCAATCGCATGGTTCGGTGATCAGAATTTTGGGCTATTACTTAAGAGTTATGATATTTATATTGCTTAGGAATAGATAACAACAAGGTTTTCATATGGATTGTAAGGATAAGTTTTTCCGCAAAGTTTTAAAATAAAAGAAAAAGGTTTTGATTTTATTTATTTTAAGTATCCTTACAATGGCATTTGTGAAAAGTTGTTGCTTATAAGTTTCCATTGATAGCAATATTGGAAAAATGGATTTGATTCTTTCGGTTGTGGTAGTGTCTAATATTACCAAATAAGGAAAGATTCTCATCACCCAAGGTTCAATTGGACCGAAACTTGGAATCATGCAAGTTGTATAGTATGATGAATGAGAACTTTCAGCTTTGAAAATTAAGACTAATTCCTTATGTGAATAGGGAAAGGACTAAGGGATCGAGTACACATTCTTGTGCACTGGTCAAGTCCACCACAAAAGATCAAGAAGACTATTCGTCATGATTTACTTAAGTTCAGTAAATATGGTTATACTTATAAGTTTAAGTATAAGTCTGTAGCATTGGAGAAGTTTCAATGTGAGACAGAACGAATAAAAAGAATCAAAATTAGGCAGAAAGATAAAAGTTTCTCAAATCTGAAAAGATGGGAGAGTACTTTAGTATCATGTTTGTGATCATCTTAATGATTTAGAAATCATATCACAATTAGTCCTCTAAAGGTCATCTTAGTGCATTCTTGTGACTAAGAAGAGGAGTCATGAATTGTTGAAATGGTTAGATCAGGAAGATGAGTCATACTTCGTTCCAAAACAATTCTTAGAGTCATACTCCAAGATTGTAACTTGAGTGACATATCTTAAAGAAAGGTTTAAAACACTTGTCAAATGTAAGAGTAAAAGTGTCCTACTCTTGTACATTTGAAATTGGTAAGTTGTGATGTTTTGGATAAAACAAAGACCAACTAAGGCCAATTGTGTGAAGTATTTGTCTTGATAAAGAATCCGCACTATCTCTTGAATATTTGGCAAGATAGTCTTATATGTCAAGAGGATAGTGGGAGTCTTAAAGATCCTAAAAAGAATTTCAAGAACTAATCAAGAATAAAACCTGAGGTTCTTCACTAGCACACGACTTGAGGTTTATAACCTATCGTGTTGACATATTCTGTGCCCATTCCAGTTAAAGTTGGCTTTGCATAGGAGTTCTGAAAGTTCTCAATTGGTTGCATAACAACTTGGAAGCAATGACAGGCCCTGTACTGCCAGGTGGCAAGAAGTTAAGATTGCATAAGTTCAGTCCATATGAGTTTGGATTTGTCACTAACCTTGTCTTGTGATTATGGTTTTGACAAATTCACATGGATAAGAACACATACACTATTAAATCTAAGTGTCATAAGGTTTCTCTCCGATTCATGAAAATGATGGTGAGGAAACACTTTCACTAAGTAGATTTTAGCTAGATAGCAATTGTGATATTTGCATTCTCAAAGTCGTTAGTGGAGCGTGTGTGGTTTACCGGCACACTAACATGGACTTGTGAGAAGTGGCAAAGGTCTAAACAATTGAGACTATGATTACGGCATCCCTTTTCATAGTTCTAAAATTCTTTAGAAACACATGTGAGCTATCTAAGAGAGGTGTATGATTTTGATAAAGTTTTATCAAAGCATCTCATATCAGAAATCTGAACTTTGGTAAGGAAGTCAATAAAGTATTGATTTCTAGAAGTCCAACTGATTTCTGAGTACATGTCAAAGCTAGTGGGAGCATAAGTGTTATGCTAATAATCATCATGTTAGTGGGAGCATGATAATTATTGTTAGTGTTGCAAGTTAGCAATGTTAATTATAGAAAAACAAAAGTTTCAATTCGTGAGGCTGCAGGGCTTGAAAAAGTTGTTTTGCTATAATTAAGGGAGATGATATACTTCATTTCAGTTCTAAAGGCTTAGATTGAGACCTTAATCATCTTTAGTCAAGAATATATATATGAATTTCATGTTGGATTGGTTCAACTTAAGGAAATTCTATATATTGCGTTCTCAAAATTCGATTATGATTACGGCATCCCTCTTCATAGTCAAATTTTGAAAACATGGCAAATAAAAATATTGTAGCAAAAGAGTGGTCTAGAATCATGTCTTTATGTGAGACATCATGAATCGTGTACCATTTGCTTTGGGTACAGGATCGATTGCATGTGCTATAATATTTGTCATTTCTAAATTTTTCCAAATGCCCAGAGGCATTAAGAAGGGAAAAGGTCTAGAATTGGATATGACTAAAATGATTAAGCTGAGGTTTACCAAAGATTGGTTGCTCAGGGACAGTTGGAAGTATAGTGCTAATTTTGGAAGGACCATATTGACATATTCTGAAAAGAGGGATCTCTTATTCAGAAGTGATAGTCAAAATGAGAATATGGAGTTGTCTCCATAGGTGGAAGTTATCTGTGTAAGATTAGAAAACTTAATGCAAGAAGCATGTCCAAAGCAATGTACTTTGAATATGAGACTTAGTTTCCATGGAGTTGATCTCCATTGGAATACCTTATACTAACTGTTGACAAGTCTTTGTGACTTTGTACATATTCATTACAGGAGGGTCAATGCATATAAGTTTAAAATCTAAACAGATTTCGATAAATGATAGGAATTTGAAATTCTCACATTTTTCTATAAGGATTTGGGAGTGTGAAATTAGAATCATTGAAATTATGTTCAATTGGTTTATTTCACAAAGTAAGGATCATAGACAAACATAGAGTGCATACTTGGTGTATGGCGAAGCTATTGTTTAAGAAAAACATAGTGTACATGCTTGGAGCATGGGACAACTAGTGTGTTTAATTCAAGTATAAAGTTGATAAAACCGAAACAATGAATAATGAGTAATCAGTATGGTGATAAATAAAAGTGTTTATTTATATTCATAGGGTTTGATACCATATTTGATTCATTTATTCTTGTGTTTCACTTTGCATGTTTTGACTTCCAGAATAACTAAGTTGCTCTTCCTGAATGATTAAGTTATTCAAACCATCCACAGTCGGTCATATGTTGGAAGTAGATATGAATCAAGACTGTCATGGGTTGGTTTGTAGAGGTCCAAGTTGGTGGACAAAGTGGTGCTACAACACTCATGAGTGCTCATAAGTTCTGAGTATTGGATTCAACCCACGCTCATTTGAATCACTTCATGGATTTTATCACGAGTGATCATGAGATGATAATATCTTATATTCTTCAAACCTAGAGATATGAGTTGTTACTATGAGTTGGTTATATATTGATTGCACGAAAACGTATTGGTAACTCGATGTTATAAAACGTGCCTTTGTGTATGATTCAACAAGTAGTAGAACAAGCCATATGAGTCGAAGTTTATCCATTCCTTTTACCTTCGGGATAAAAGCGATATTTGTGGGCCCCTCGATGATTTAAATATGATACATGTGAGTGCTTGGCCAAGCCAGAACTGATTTGATTTGTTCAATCAGTCAGTCATCATGAATCGGAAATCGGGAAACAACAAATGGACAGAGAGAATGATTGATAATCCATGTCTCAGTCCATATGATATCTAGAATGGAGGAATATATGATCCCTTATCTAATGGACAAGTCATTGACAAAGGTCAGAGTTCATCGACAAGGTCAGAGTTCGACATAAGCTTTTGAGAGCTACGATTGCTGATCGGTTCCTGAAGTCATACGCAATAATAGTTTTAGACTTATCCAAGTGGGAGACTGTTGGATTAATGTCTAAGTTCATAACTATAATTGGTAAGACTTGACCCGACCCGGCATGGTCCATTTGGGTTGCATGGCATCATGCATTTGGATAGACTATAATGAGAGAAATAACACTTAAGGTTGGTTAATATATTATAAGTTCTAATATATTAATAAGGTTATTTAATTAATTAAGTGATCAAAAGGAGACTAATTAAATATATGGGTTGATTGTGTAAATCATTCATTCTTATATATGTGGGCTTGTGATCCAAGATTCCTTATGTTGGACTAAGTCCATGGGGTGACGCATGGATACTCCATGGAGGTTAAAATCCATGGAGCATAAGGAATGGGTAAAGTTATGAGTTACATGGTGTAACCCTAATAGCCACCATATAAAAGAATCCCATGGCTCAAGAAATCGTGCACTAATGTGTGAGTGTGAGGGCTAGACGATTTCAAGGAGTGTTCAAGTTTCTCTCAAGTTATTCCAAGTGTATTTGGTGTTGTGTGAACCATTTGAGGTGTCACACTTGGGGCACTAGGCACTCAAGCTTCATGAAGACATTCTACATCAAAGAGGTATGTATTCTATCTTGTAATATTTATTATTTTGTATGCTAGATTAGGATAATACCTTGGATGTTCATAATTGTATGTATAATAGAGAAAACATAGATCCAAGGTATTTAGGGTTGCATGTACACTTAGGAGTGTTAGAATGCTCATAACCCAATAGTGGTATCAGAGCCTAGGCTTGTTTTCTTGTTATACTTGCAAAAGTAGCTGGAAAATCGAGTTGGATGCATATATTCGATTGTTTTGGCTGGATATGGACTAGGAACATTACCCTAAGATGTTTTTGGACTTATAAACTTGTTTTTGATGTAGTAATGTTCATGCTAATCCAATTTCTAAGATAATTGTCATAATTTCAAGATTTGTATTAGTTTGTATGTTCATGCTAATTTCTTGAAGATTGATGATTTGAATTATCTTGTTCTTATGAGGTTCTTAGATTAATAGAAAAGTTGTGTGAAATAGTTGTTTTCAATCCATTTTAATCTAAGAGTTGATTCCAAAGTGTGTTTTTGTAACTTGTCCTCAAGTTATATGAAAAGTCACATTTAAGAATCATAAAACTCATAAAAGTTGGCAAAGGTTACAAAATGAAGAGTTTAGTGCTAATTAAATGGTTTTATGACTCCATAACTTGTCCTCAAGTTATGGAGGTTCAAGAGTCTCTTCATTAAATTAAAAAAAAAGTGTAACCTTAATTAGTTCCATAAGTTACAATAAAAAAAGTTATTTTTTTTATTAATTAGTTTAAAGTCTTCCATAACTTGTCCTCAAGTTATGGAACTTGAAGAGTTTTTTTTTAATTAAAACTACTTTAAACTCATAAGTCATGGAATTAATTAGTTTTGAATAGTTTCAAAACTTGCCCTCAAGTTTTGGAATTTGAAAAGTTTTCACTTATGAATACTTTAATTCCAAGTTAGCCCTTAGAATTTTAAAAGTTAAAAATTCAACCCTTATACTTTATAATATTATAAGTTAATAATATTTATATATCTGTATAAGAGTAAAGTCAGTCTTACCGTTAGTAGGCCTCATTCACGAAGCCGATCTATAAGGGGGGTATAAGGTTACTGCCTATAAAATGGCAGTTTAATGGGTGTCCACTCTCACCCACCGCTTCCTTGACTGGTGGAGGGTCGTTAGCCGAACGGGTAGGACAAGGACTATAATTCTCCTTTCATTAAAAGTATTAATGATAAATACTAAGTAACTAAACTCTTATTAATACCCAATCTTAGTTACTTAGGAAAATGTGAATTTGGTGCTAACCCATGAAATTACACTTTGCACTTTGCTTAAGTCGTTAGTGGAGCGTGTGTGGTTAACCGGCACACCAACCTGGACTTAACAAGGTAGGAAAAGGGTAACTTAATATTTATCATAGTATCGGTGGAGCGTGTGTGGTTAACCGGCACACTGATTAAGGGGTAAATATTAAGGGTACCAAGTATATTTGCATGGTTATTCACACCTTGTTTTGTGATCCTCGGCATCTCAGTCACAAAACCTGAAGGGCACACTCGAGATCGAAACATGCCTTTGAACAGTTCAATGAATCTCAAAGATCTAGGACTTTCAAATCCAATTAAAACCTAATAAATTATTTCGTTTTTCATGGTGGAAATTGGTGAATCGTCATTCACCTACCTTCAAATATTTTATAGCTTGGATTACGGCATCCCTCTTCTAAGTTATAAAATAGTTTGTTGGGTCCTAGCCTTAATATTTCATATTGGGTGTCATATTAAGGACTTTAAATCAACTATCTTGAATATCTCCCAAAAAGATGTCTGGTCTAGACATTTATGATCTTCCCAAATCTCTTGAAACAAGCTTTCCTAAATGAAGATGATGTCCCATGGATATCATACTTCTTTCACCTCCTCCAATTATTCTCCCTAACCCACAAGTTCCTAAAAAGTTTAAGGTCACTCAAGCCCTATTGGCAAGGCAAGGTCTAGGTGTGATCACATCTTGGAGATGTAGTCACATATTGACAAGCCGGGAGAGTTGGGTGTCAAAGTCTTGAGAAAGTTGGTGGCTCAACTACTTTCTAAGTCACTTAGTGAGTTCTTTTGGGAATCCTATGAAACAGACTAAGACAAGACCCTTAATGATCTTATCTATTTGCTAAGATCAACTTCCTAAAACGCTATGGACATTGACAATGATGCCATTGGATATCCAGTAAAGCTCTCTCTTCCCAATGGAAAGGGATCGGCCATAGTCAACTCTGTTGACCCAATGGTAAAGAGAAAGGCGAAGTGTGAGATAGTTCCATTATCAAGGATCCATAGGTAACTATTGCCAAAGGAAGGGGCATTGGTTACGAAGCTGCCAAATTTACCTAAGGATGTTAAAGTCAATAAGTTTGGCTCTACTTCAGGTAAAGTCCATTGTCTAACTCTATTAAGTACATGTTGATTCTGATCGCGAAGATGGATTTCAATCGCATGGTTCGGTGATCAGAATTTTGGGCTATTACTTAAGAGTTATGATATTTATATTGCTTAGGAATAGATAACAACAAGGTTTTCATATGGATTGTAAGGATAAGTTTTTCCGCAAAGTTTTAAAATAAAAGAAAAAGGTTTTGATTTTATTTATTTTAAGTATCCTTACAATGGCATTTGTGAAAAGTTGTTGCTTATAAGTTTCCATTGATAGCAATATTGGAAAAATGGATTTGATTCTTTCGGTTGTGGTAGTGTCTAATATTACCAAATAAGGAAAGATTCTCATCACCCAAGGTTCAATTGGACCGAAACTTGGAATCATGCAAGTTGTATAGTATGATGAATGAGAACTTTCAGCTTTGAAAATTAAGACTAATTCCTTATGTGAATAGGGAAAGGACTAAGGGATCGAGTACACATTCTTGTGCACTGGTCAAGTCCACCACAAAAGATCAAGAAGACTATTCGTCATGATTTACTTAAGTTCAGTAAATATGGTTATACTTATAAGTTTAAGTATAAGTCTGTAGCATTGGAGAAGTTTCAATGTGAGACAGAACGAATAAGAAGAATCAAAATTAGGCAGAAAGATAAAAGTTTCTCAAATCTGAAAAGATGGGAGAGTACTTTAGTATCATGTTTGTGATCATCTTAATGATTTAGAAATCATATCACAATTAGTCCTCTAAAGGTCATCTTAGTGCATTCTTGTGACTAAGAAGAGGAGTCATGAATTGTTGAAATGGTTAGATCAGGAAGATGAGTCATACTTCGTTCCAAAACAATTCTTAGAGTCATACTCCAAGATTGTAACTTGAGTGACATATCTTAAAGAAAGGTTTAAAACACTTGTCAAATGTAAGAGTAAAAGTGTCCTACTCTTGTACATTTGAAATTGGTAAGTTGTGATGTTTTGGATAAAACAAAGACCAACTAAGGCCAATTGTGTGAAGTATTTGTCTTGATAAAGAATCCGCACTATCTCTTGAATATTTGGCAAGATAGTCTTATATGTCAAGAGGATAGTGGGAGTCTTAAAGATCCTAAAAAGAATTTCAAGAACTAATCAAGAATAAAACCTGAGGTTCTTCACTAGCACACGACTTGAGGTTTATAACCTATCGTGTTGACATATTCTGTGCCCATTCCAGTTAAAGTTGGCTTTGCATAGGAGTTCTGAAAGTTCTCAATTGGTTGCATAACAACTTGGAAGCAATGACAGGCCCTGTACTGCCAGGTGGCAAGAAGTTAAGATTGCATAAGTTCAGTCCATATGAGTTTGGATTTGTCACTAACCTTGTCTTGTGATTATGGTTTTGACAAATTCACATGGATAAGAACACATACACTATTAAATCTAAGTGTCATAAGGTTTCTCTCCGATTCATGAAAATGATGGTGAGGAAACACTTTCACTAAGTAGATTTTAGCTAGATAGCAATTGTGATATTTGCATTCTCAAAGTCGTTAGTGGAGCGTGTGTGGTTTACCGGCACACTAACATGGACTTGTGAGAAGTGGCAAAGGTCTAAACAATTGAGACTATGATTACGGCATCCCTTTTCATAGTTCTAAAATTCTTTAGACACACATGTGAGCTATCTAAGAGAGGTGTATGATTTTGATAAAGTTTTATCAAAGCATCTCATATCAGAAATCTGAACTTTGGTAAGGAAGTCAATAAAGTATTGATTTCTAGAAGTCCAACTGATTTCTGAGTACATGTCAAAGCTAGTGGGAGCATAAGTGTTATGCTAATAATCATCATGTTAGTGGGAGCATGATAATTATTGTTAGTGTTGCAAGTTAGCAATGTTAATTATAGAAAAACAAAAGTTTCAATTCGTGAGGCTGCAGGGCTTGAAAAAGTTGTTTTGCTATAATTAAGGGAGATGATATACTTCATTTCAGTTCTAAAGGCTTAGATTGAGACCTTAATCATCTTTAGTCAAGAATATATATATGAATTTCATGTTGGATTGGTTCAACTTAAGGAAATTCTATATATTGCGTTCTCAAAATTCGATTATGATTACGGCATCCCTCTTCATAGTCAAATTTTGAAAACATGGCAAATAAAAATATTGTAGCAAAAGAGTGGTCTAGAATCATGTCTTTATGTGAGACATCATGAATCGTGTACCATTTGCTTTGGGTACAGGATCGATTGCATGTGCTATAATATTTGTCATTTCTAAATTTTTCCAAATGCCCAGAGGCATTAAGAAGGGAAAAGGTCTAGAATTGGATATGACTAAAATGATTAAGCTGAGGTTTACCAAAGATTGGTTGCTCAGGGACAGTTGGAAGTATAGTGCTAATTTTGGAAGGACCATATTGACATATTCTGAAAAGAGGGATCTCTTATTCAGAAGTGATAGTCAAAATGAGAATATGGAGTTGTCTCCATAGGTGGAAGTTATCTGTGTAAGATTAGAAAACTTAATGCAAGAAGCATGTCCAAAGCAATGTACTTTGAATATGAGACTTAGTTTCCATGGAGTTGATCTCCATTGGAATACCTTATACTAACTGTTGACAAGTCTTTGTGACTTTGTACATATTCATTACAGGAGGGTCAATGCATATAAGTTTAAAATCTAAACAGATTTCGATAAATGATAGGAATTTGAAATTCTCACATTTTTCTATAAGGATTTGGGAGTGTGAAATTAGAATCATTGAAATTATGTTCAATTGGTTTATTTCACAAAGTAAGGATCATAGAGAAACATAGAGTGCATACTTGGTGTATGGCGAAGCTATTGTTTAAGAAAAACATAGTGTACATGCTTGGAGCATGGGACAACTAGTGTGTTTAATTCAAGTATAAAGTTGATAAAACCGAAACAATGAATAATGAGTAATCAGTATGGTGATAAATAAAAGTGTTTATTTATATTCATAGGGTTTGATACCATATTTGATTCATTTATTCTTGTGTTTCACTTTGCATGTTTTGACTTCCAGAATAACTAAGTTGCTCTTCCTGAATGATTAAGTTATTCAAACCATCCACAGTCGGTCATATGTTGGAAGTAGATATGAATCAAGACTGTCATGGGTTGGTTTGTAGAGGTCCAAGTTGGTGGACAAAGTGGTGCTACAACACTCATGAGTGCTCATAAGTTCTGAGTATTGGATTCAACCCACGTTCATTTGAATCACTTCATGGATTTTATCACGAGTGATCATGAGACGATAATATCTTATATTCTTCAAACCTAGAGATATGAGTTGTTACTATGAGTTGGTTATACATTGATTGCACGAAAACGTATTGGTAACTCGATGTTATAAAACGTGCCTTTGTGTATGATTCAACAAGTAGTAGAACAAGCCATATGAGTCGAAGTTTATCCATTCCTTTTACCTTCGGGATAAAAGCGATATTTGTGGGCCCCTCGATGATTTAAATATGATACATGTGAGTGCTTGGCCAAGCCAGAACTGATTTGATTTGTTCAATCAGTCAGTCATCATGAATCGGAAATCGGGAAACAACAAATGGACAGAGAGAATGATTGATAATCCATGTCTCAGTCCATATGATATCTAGAATGGAGGAATATATGATCCCTTATCTAATGGACAAGTCATTGACAAAGGTCAGAGTTCATCGACAAGGTCAGAGTTCGACATAAGCTTTTGAGAGCTACGATTGCTGATCGGTTCCTGAAGTCATACGCAATAATAGTTTTAGACTTATCCAAGTGGGAGACTGTTGGATTAATGTCTAAGTCCATAACTATAATTGGTAAGACTTGACCTGACCCGAAATGGTCCATTTGGGTTGCATGGCATCATGCATTTGGATAGACTATAATGAGAGAAATAACACTTAAGGTTGGTTAATATATTATAAGTTCTAATATATTAATAAGGTTATTTAATTAGTATTGATCAAGAATTAATTTGGAATTAATTAAGTGATCAAAAGGAGACTAATTAAATATATGGGTTGATTGTGTAAATCATTCATTCTTATATATGTGGGCTTGTGATCCAAGATTCCTTATGTTGGACTAAGTCCATGGGGTGACGCATGGATACTCCATGGAGGTTAAAATCCATGGAGCATAAGGAATAGGTAAAGTTATGAGTTACATGGTGTAACCCTAATAGCCACCATATAAAAGAATCCCATGGCTCAAGAAATCGTGCACTAATGTGTGAGTGTGAGGGCTAGACGATTTCAAGGAGTGTTCAAGTTTCTCTCAAGTTATTCCAAGTGTATTTGGTGTTGTGTGAACCATTTGAGGTGTCACACTTGGGGCACTAGGCACTCAAGCTTCATGAAGACATTCTACATCAAAGAGGTATGTATTCTATCTTGTAATATTTATTATTTTGTATGCTAGATTAGGATAATACCTTGGATGTTCATAATTGTATGTATAATAGAGAAAACATAGATCCAAGGTATTTAGGGTTGCATGTACACTTAGGAGTGTTAGAATGCTCATAACCCAACAAATACTTGGTTATTTCTATGAAAAGGAAGGAATTGTTGTTCCTACTGATGAAGAAAAGGTCGAGTTTCTGAAGTATCACTTTCCAAAGGAAGTTTCAGATGATATGGAAGTATTCAAACACATTGCTCAGATTCCTGATGCAATGTTAAAGAGGTTTGAGCCAACAAATTCGGTGTTGATTGAATACTTGAAAACTATCAATCCAGATATTGAGACTGGAAAATTACTGTCGAAAGAAGAAGCTAGTCCTTCCAAGAAGTCTAAACGTTCTAAAAAGGATGTAAAGGCTACACCAGAGAAGCCAGTGCACAAATAAAAGAAGTCTCCTGAGAAGATTGTGCACGAATCCACGAAGTCTCCAAAGAAGCCTGAGACGGCTGAAGTGAATGTTTCGACTGTTGTCATCAAACCAGTGGAGCTTGTTGATGATATCGTAGTGGCAGAGAAAATTCCTTCAAAATCTATTGTTTTTCGACGATTGAAGAGAAAGGACTAGGGGTTCACGAAAATCTTCTGAGAGTGTGTTAAAATCTTCTCCTTCTAATATTCGTAAACCACAACTCTCTCATCAAGGAGTCATTTTTCGAGAGGTTCCAGCTCCAGTTTCGCCTCTGTCCAAGAAACGCAGAGCTGAAGAAGTGGCCAACCACATTTCAAAGAAGAAGAAACGACAACGAAAGTTGGTTATCCAAGAGGAGTCACCTGAAGAAGAAATTATTCCTGAAACACCAAAACCAATTGTTTCTCAATCTGTATCTACTCCTGAGAAGACCACTGTCATACCACCCGAAGTTTTGTTAACTGAATCACATATGTGAGGAGGTTCGAACTTCAGCCATTTTTACACACGTATCTGATACGGATGTACATGTCAACATGGGTGAGGGAGAGTCGAATAAAGAACTTGTGACTACTACTCAAGGTATTCCTGTATCGTCGAACATGGATACTTTCGTGTCCTTACCTTCGGTTATTGTTCCAAATACTACAAGTTCACCAACTTTTGAAAATATTCTTCATCAACCCTTTACAACTCTTTTTCCATCCCAATCTACTGATTCACCCAAAATTGATTCACCTGTTAAACCTTCACATGTTCTTGAAACTGATACTGACAACGAAGGTTTTGGAGGTGTGTTTGATGATTTACAGTTTGATGATGAAGAAGATCACTTCCCTGATCATATGTTGATGACAATGAAACAATTCAACATTCTCAACCAGAAATTATTTTCTATTCTTCAATCTCAAGCAGATTTGGGGAGTAATTTGTCTGTCTCTAATACGGAAGTTAATAATCTGCTGAAAACTTTCGAAGCAAAGGTGGTGAGTAAAGTCTCTGGAATGGTCCGAGATTCAGAGATTCGACTCTTGGAGAAGATTGATCACAATGATCAGAATGATGAGTTAAGGATAAATTCTCTAAATTCGATGTTTAGAGGAGATGTGAAAGAATTCAAGCATTTGATGAAAGAACGACATGTATTATTCGTTCAAGATGTCAAGAAAGTGAGGGAAGATGTGAATTTGCAAATTCAAGAGCTTCGACAGGATATGCAAAAGTAAATCTCAATTGTGCAACGGGATTATGCTTCAATTAATCAGAAAGTTGACATTATTTGTGATGTTGTTACCAAATATGTCAAGTTGTACGAAGATTTGAGACCTCAACTTACTCACTTGTCGACAACGAAAAATCAAAGCTTTGTGGAAGTGCTCAAGCTGCTCAAGGAACTAAAAGAGTTAACTGATAAATCAGTTTCATCTCCGTTGATCACTTCGGACTTTTTGTCTCAAAAGTTCGTTCATTTTGAAGCTATTTTACACAAATAACTTGCTCATCTTTCTCACATTTCTAGCCTTCTTCCGACGAATGCCCCACCTGTTTTCACAGGGGCGCAAGGGGGAGAAAAGGAGATTGGTGGTATGAAGGCTAGTGGTGAAGATTTGCATGCAGATGCAAAGGTTGTTGGAAAGGTGTTTTTTACGAAGATTCCAATAACAAAACTGTTAGAACAAAGTTCTAGTAGGATCGATAGATTCTAAACAGAAAAATAGTAAACGACGTAATGAAGAACACAATAATGGTTTAACTGATGTCGAATGATTAAGCTTTAACACCTCAGAAGAGCTCGATTATGAACTTCGACTGTAGAGATGTTTAGGTTTACAAAAGCGATAATGATAATAATTACTAGCGTATCTAAGGCATACATGCATGCACTATTTATAGCTTAACCCTAATCATTAATCACGGATGGACAGGCCCAATCTGGATATATACAAAACAAAGCCCATCACGCAACATAAAATACCCAATAATCTCCCCCTTTGCGTCCATGGAGCCGAGAGCTTATTTCGGTTGAGCTATAGAAGACTTCTTCACTGTCTTGAACACCTTCGGTATAATGGCCAGTAGATGATGACGAAAAGTAATGTACCACCGAAGCATATCCGTGAAGTTCTTATTGTCTGCCTCAGAGTTCTGCTTGCATCGATGGATGATATTAATTATATGCTCCAAGCAGTCCGTTGAGAACAGATGCTTATCAACAAGAGCGAAAAGAAATATGTTAGCTTCGCCTCTTGTGAACATCACTGTGAGATGTTTAGAATCAATTTGACCCATCTTCATCGTGTTCACATCTCCAGGTTTTGCAGTTGGCTTTACAGTAGGTTTCTTCTTCAACACTTTATCAATCTCTTGATCCATTGCAGCAACTTCATGGACATAAGAAGCCAACATACTCTTTAGATGATCTAGGATCGGCTCATACTCCTTCGCATTAGTGAGCAAGATGTTAAACAACAAGATCCAATCATGAGGATTCAAGTTAGGAAGATCTGTCAGGGATATCACAGAAACCGAGTTGTCTGAACCTCGGGTTATCTTGAAATTAACATTGATAAACTTCCCTGCAGGCGAAGGTTTCAGCACCTTGACAGTTAGAATCTTTTGTGCACTCCAAGTCAGGTACTGAGGCTGACCAAACTTGAGATAAAATTCGATAAGTTCTCGTTCAACTTGAGGGTGAGTGGAGGGAACTTGAGCAGTTGAATCAAAGTAGTGAAAAGTAAATGCCTTTTGTATTATAGCCATATCGAACTGTGAGTCCCTTGTATTCTCACAATCAAATGAAGCTACAGGTTCCAGCCAGTACATGCTTGGACATTCTATCGCTTCTTTGATGAGCGTCTCCCTGGTCCATGGAGGAAACAAAGCCTTTTTGCAAATCAAGGCATCTTGCTTTTCCTTGTCCTTTCGCTCCCTCTCTTCAGCTTCCTTTGCAACACGAAGAGTTTCATCAAACTCCTTGTCCCTTTTCTTTCGTTTTAGAGCCTCAGCAATTGTTTCTTCTTCATCACTATCATCAGCAAGTCCCTTCTTTTTATCTTGATTACCAGAACCCGAAGCTTCATTACCCTTCGGTTCTGTTTTGACAGTGACCTTCGGTTGAGTTGTATTAGCACCTTCTCCCCCTTGTTTTGGAGGTACGAATCGCTCCGAAACACCCTTCATTTCATGTAAAACTGCAAGGGCAGGAGAAGCTTGGAAGTCAGATGATTCCGGATGGTCAATGTAAGAATCGGATCATGAGAACTAAGAACATCGGTTAGCATATTCTGAACATCCCCAGCACAACTCCGGAAAACAACTCGCTCAGTCTTCAACAAGGAAATTTCCCTTTCAGCTTGAGCCAATTGAACCTTCTGAACTTCAATGGTAGAGGTTTGACGGGAAAGGTCCTCCTTTAATGCGCTTTCCTTGGCCAAATCCGCATGGAGAGTCTCAAGGCGAGAATTCACTGAGCATAGAAGAGAAGTGTTCTCAGCTTGAATTGAAGAACGAACATTCTCAAATTTGGCTTGCTCCTCTTGAAGTGACTTGGATAAAGAGTCAATTGAAGCGTTTACTTTAGTGACATTGGAATCAACATGACTCTTAAGGGATTCAAGAAAAATCTTGGAACTGTGAATAAGTTCTGCAACTTCAGTTGTAGCCTTCTGGCAAGAAGATGTGGATGCTTCAACCGCCTGTGTTGATTTGTCAATAGCTCATGTATACTGCTCAAAAGGGGTGTCCAGAAAAGCCTTGAGCACAACATCATTCTATGTCTTATTAGAGGCGAGCAATTGATCAAGTTTTTCATCTAGACTCTGCACTTGTTGTTTGGTGAAAGACGTTTGGGTGTAACAGAAGGTTCGGTTTCAGTATTAGCCCCCGTATCAGATACGTTGACGTTTGCTGGAGGTTCGGTTGTTGTGGTGGTAAGAGTAGTTGTAGTAGTGGCTTGGGAAAATATGGGAGTTGTAGAGATTGAAATGGAGCTAATTGGTGGTAGAGGTGGCGCAGAAGTGGCGGTTTGAGATGTAGACGGTGGTGGAACTGGTGCAACCAAAACTTGAACTTTTGTTTTCAGTGGAGATGGAGGAGGAGTTGGAATCTTGTCTTGAAGCGGTTCAGTAGGAGTTGGAGAACGAGGAGGTGTATTACCTCTTGGTGAACCATGACGCTGAACCTCTTCTTCCTCATCTGCTGATCGCTCCTCATCTTGTTCTGAGCTGGAAGGAGAAGGACTTTTGGATTTCCTTGCCATTTTCTTGACAGGCTTAGAGGAAGGCCCTTCGGTTTCAACCTTCTTTGTTTCTGCCCTCTTTCCTCGCTTACTAGGCTTCTCCACAGCATCTAAAGCAGCTTTCTGTTCAGGAGTCAGTTCTCGTGGTCCTTTAGGAGGAAGCTTTCGGTAGTCAGCCATCACCTTACTTTCGGTTGTTACACACCTGTACGTCGTTTCAGGTATTGAACCAATGTGAGAGAACTTGGAGGCATCTGAGAAGATGATCTTCTTCGTATGAAAAGTAGCCACAGAAGATACCAATGCATCTTTCAAGATTGGAATCTGTAAAGAATCAATGGCCCGCCTGGTGACGATAGTCCAGAAACGACCACAAGAAATCTCTGAATGTCTCGTCGATGTGTTGAGACTTTGCACCAGTTACGACCAAATAATCGAGCCATAATCGAGGTTGATGCCATTGTAGAGACCATATAGAATGGTCAGAAAACCCTTACTTGTTCCATCTGACCTAGCAACCCTTTCCGCCAAACCCTTGTTGATAAGAGTAAGCAACCCATTCCATTGTGGCGGAAAACATGATTTCTTAACCTTCGTCACGGTGGTAAGAACATCAGTGTACCCCATCTCATAAAGCATTGTAAACAGTTGGGTTGTGGTAATGAAGTCAGGAGAGATCACGGAAGCATCGACAGCAAGCTGTAATAGTGAACAAAAGCGCCCTTTCGAAATTGATGCCTTGTGAGAAAATATTTGAAAGTAGATCCTCTCCTTGTTCTTGTCATAGGATGCAGTAGAATAGACTTTGGATAGTAAAGACATTGGAACAGATTCCATCTGCATGAGTGCGATAACCAGAGGAGAGTACTTCAGACATTCAACAACTTGGAGCATGTATGAATCATACAAAAAGGGGTTTAGTTGAATGATCATATGCTGATTGGGTTTGATCACAAGCAAAGACGATGAAGCAGTTTGATCTTGAACAGATGATGAGTCCGCCATTATTGATGTGAAGAATAAGATGAACAGTTGCGGATCGCCTTGTGAGTTTTAGAGGGTTTGAAGACGGTAAAAGAGACAATTGATGTGATAAACCCTTTATATACCGTTGCCAGGAGACATAAAGAATCTTCGTGATGATTATGCGATCACTGAAACGTCGCCTAAAAAAGCGCGATGTGACAGGTTGGTTTCTCCTAGATATATGTCAGCAAGCGCGGGTTTAGGAATCGTTCAAATTCACACGCCCAAAATCTTATCCACAAATCGTCGTTTCAAATTCATCGTCGCTCCAAAGATTAGAATAATCATTGTTGCTCCAAAAACACACTTTTAAACGAACCATAAGGAACAACAACCAGAATTTTGGAAAATCATAAAGAATTTTCGTGCAAGAGTGTGACAAAAAATAAAGAAATAAAGCAAAATGTGTA
Organism: Lactuca virosa; assembly: GCF_052849685.1. Lineage (NCBI taxonomy): Eukaryota > Viridiplantae > Streptophyta > Magnoliopsida > Asterales > Asteraceae > Lactuca > Lactuca virosa. Next base: position 129,827,294 of record NC_136433.1, read on the forward strand.
TAGGATGTGAGTGATGTCTTTAATAAGACATGAAGCAGATGATTCCGGGCAAGAATCTCTTCCTTCAAAGTCAAGAGAGACTTGAAGTGCTTGCGTGGTATCCCGAGAAAATATGATCGAGTGTTTGTAAAGAAACACCGAAAGGCTTCTTTTAAATAATAGTCTAAAAGGTGGCTTATCTTCAACCGAACATCGACGCTTAACATAAGACCGAACGTTAGATGAAGTACTTGTGAGACCGATGTGGTCTGTTGAACAAGTAGGTTGGATATATTTAGGTGTGATATATGATGTTATAAAAATCTCAAAAACAAAAAACAAACTGGATCTATTTGGGTAGAAATGCCTTGGTGTTAGACAATTTCAAAAAGATCACTCAAAAATAAAATGAGATTTTGATTGGTAACAAGTGAGATCTTGAATAGAAATATTCACCGTCAATTCATTATTGGTATTGGATTTTGGGTCTCACTTAGCACGTGGTGTACGCATCTAAGATCATAAACACAGATTAGGTGTAACCATAAACCGCAGTGGTAATATCTAAAAGTCTCGAGGGTTACCTTAGTGAAACGAATGTTGATGGAGAATGTAGAGTAGGTGGTTAAGGAACCGAAAGTACCCCTGCTATATAAAAGTGACAAAGCAGAAAACTCTTAACTCATTTGAGAAAAGTAAGGTAGCTCATGACTTGAGTTAAATTAACAGCCCAATTGGGAAGAAACGATAGGTATCGATCGAATCATTAAGGCCTTACTCAAAGTCGTAGAGGCTTTGGTCTATATGCAGCAGCATGCTTCTAGGGACATTTAACTAGTTCAACTTAAAATGGTCATACCTGCCCTATCTTCAACCATATATAGCAATAATGTACTTGGTACCTAGTAAAGAGAACAAAAACAAACAAACCACACAAACAAAACAAACAAAACAAAAAGAACAGAAAATAATCAGGAAAAAAAATCTTTTGTAATTTTGAATTTTCTGAAAAAGAATAAAAACAAAATATTTTTGGATTTTTGAAATTGCTGAAAAATAATAAAAACAAAACAAAATTAATGTTAAAAACTTTAACGAACATAGCCAGAAAAAGAGTTAAAAGAAAGAATACAAAGTGTACAGCCGAAACTAAACCTTAAAATGAATGAAGTGAAATAAGTCGAGTGTTCGGTTCATTTCGGTTCCCTAAAATTTCGGAGCCGAAATAGACCGAGCGTTCGGTTAATTTCGATTCCCGAAAGTTATGGAGCCGAAATAGACCAAGCGTTCGGTTCATTTCGGTTCCCGATAAATCCAGAACCGAAATAGACCGAGCGTTCGCTCTATTTCGCTTGTTTAATTTTAGAGAGATTTTTTGAGGGTTCGGTACCGACTCTGCTTCCATCATTCCTAAACCTTATAGAATTTTATTAAAGCTTGCTTTTGGTAAGGCTTTAGTGAAGATGTCAGCCAGTTGATCAGAGGACCGAACGAAATGTACTTCCACGTTTCCATCTTCAACATGGTCCTTAATGAAATGGTATCTTAGTGCAATATGCTTTGTATTTGAGTGTTGCACTAGATTGTGACATATTCTTATCGTGCTTTCAGAGTCACAATGGAGGGGTATTTTCTTCATACTCAGTCCGTAGTCTCTTAGTTGGCTTTGTATCCATATCACTTGTGAGGTACAGGATGTTGCAGCTATATATTCAGCTTCGGCTGTTGAAAGAGACACACAGGTTTGTTTCTTGGACTGCCAGCTAACTAGTTTACCATCAAGAAATTGGCATCCTCCCGTTGTGCTCTTTCGGTCTAGACCACATCCTCCAAGATCGGCATCAGAAAAGGCTTGAACAAAGAATCCGGATCTAGCTGGGTACCAAAGACCGAGAGAAGAGGTTCGCTTCAGATAACAAAAAATGTTTTTCACAGCCACCATGTGAGGTTCTCTTGGAGTTGCTTGAAACCTGGCACAATAACAAACAAAAAACATAACGTCCGGTCTACTAGCTGTCAGATACATTAGAGACTCTATCATTTGACGATAGAGTGTTACGTCAACATCAGGTTTTTCCAGAGATGGTGTTAACTTTGTGCCAAACGCCATAGGAACCTTCACCTTCGAGTCTCCCATCATACCGAACTTCGTTAGCAAGTTCTTTGTGTAGGCCTCCTGGTTGATAAAAATGCCTTCTGGTCCCTGTCTTATATTCAATCCAAGAAAAAATTTAATTGGACCCATTGCGCTCATTTCAAATTTAGTCTCCATCAACTTCATGAATTCAGCTGTTAAGCTAGGATTCGTGGAGTCGAAGATGATGTCATCGACATAAATCTGAACTATAATTAGATGTTCGCCTTCTTTCTTTCGGAAGAAGGTTGGGTCAACCGAACCTTGCTTGAATTTCGACATTTTAAGAAAGCGAGTTAATGTTTCATACCAGGCCCTCGGTGCTTGCTTCAGACCATATACAGCTTTATCCAACACATAGCAGTGATCAGCGTATTTCTCGTTTACGAACCCGGGTGGTTGCTCAACATACATCGTTTCTTCTAGTTCTCCATTTAAGAAAGCGCATTTCACATCCATTTGGAAAACTTCAAAGTTTTTATGAACAGAATATGCCAGAAAGATTCTAATTGATTCCAACCTTGCTACAGGAGCGAAGGTCTCCTCATAGTCTATCCCTTCTTCTTGGCAATATCCCTTCACCACCAACCGAGCCTTATTGCGTATGACGTTGCCCTCTTTATCCAACTTATTCCTGAAGACCCATTTTAAGCCGACCACTGAAGCATCCTTTGGAGTGGGAATCAGCCTCCAAACTCGATTACGTTCAAACTCATGGAGTTCATCTTGCATAGCTTGTACCCAACCAGCGTGATCAAGTGCAGCATTAACCGTCTTTGGTTCGACTTTGGAGACAAACGAGTTAAACATACAGAATTCAACGTTAGAGAATAATGCAGTTTGTTTCGCTTTCAATTAAGAACGTGTGAGAACTCACTCAGATGATTCACCAATAATTTGTGCTTTGGGATGATCCTTAGTCCATTTCGTTAGAGGAGGGTAATTTGGGTCATAGGCTGGATCCAACTCTGCATTTACCTCTTCTTCAAGTTCTGATTGATCACCTTCGTCATTTGTATTCGCATTCTCCCCCTCAAATGGCGAAGTGTATCCCTTGTCAGGTTCAGAACCCTCCCCCTCTGTTGGAGTTAGATTCTCCCCCTCGATGGGACTGTCATTGGTTGGGGATGGAATTGGATTCTCCCCCTCGACTGGACTATCATTGGTTGTTTTTGGTGAAGATGAACCCTCCCCCTTGAATGTTGAGCCGTTGTTTGGAGGGTTAGTTGATGGTTGACCATCAGTCGGTTTAGGAGGTTTATTTTCCATTTCTTTAGCGGCTTCATCAATGATCTTCTTCAGATTGTCGATTTTGTTGTCTGCTGCTTTTGCCTCTGAGTTTATAGCCTTTTCTGGTTCATCAAATAGCCTTATGTACTCTTCAAACAAGTTGGAAATGGGAACCGAGACTTGTCCTAATTCAGGAAATATTTCCCCCGAGGCACTTTCGCTTCTTTGAACTTTCTTCATGTAGTTGTCATCAAAGGTAACATAGTATGTTTCTTCAATACGTTTGGAGCGTTTGTTCAAAACTCTGTATGCCTTTGAAGTGAGTGAATAGACAAGAAATATTCACTCATCTGCTTTGACGTCAAACTTGTTTCGGTTCTCTTTGGAGTTGAAAACGAAGCACCTTGAACCGAACACGTGGAAAAACTTAACGATGGGCTTTCGATTATTCAGAATCTCATACGGAGTTATGGAGAATCGTTTGTTAAGTAAGGATCGATTCTGAGTATAGCACGCGGTTGCAACTGCATCAGTCCAGAATTATAGCGGAAGAGAAGCGAAGCTTAGCATGGTTCGGGCTGCCTCACATAAAGAACGGTTTCACCTTTCAACAATTCCGTTCTGCTGTGGTGTATAGGGGGCCGAGAAGTTGTGAGATATCCCCTTTTCTGCCAGAAAATCCTCAATGTCTTTATTCTTGAATTCAAGCCCATTGTCGCTTCTAATGTTCCTCACCAGCTTTCCCAGCTGTACTTCCACTTGCTTAATAAACACCTTTAGCTTGGGAGTCGCTTCTGATTTCTGTTTAAGAAAGAAAACCCAGGTGAAGCGTGAAAAATCATCTACAATGACAAGAATGAACTTACTGCCACCGAAGCTTTCGATAGCCGAAGGTCCACATAAGTCAATATGCAGAAGTTCAAGAGCTTCAACAATCTTTGTATTGATACGTGTAGGATGGCTCTTTCTACTTTATTTTCCCAGCTCACATGCGGCACATAGGTGTTCCTTATCAAACTTGAGAAGAGGAAGGCCTCGAACATGATCACCAAGCACCAACTTATTAATGTCTTTGAAGTTCAGGTGCGATAGGCGTCGATACCATAACCAGATTTCATCGGAGTTCGCCTTTGACAGCAGGCATATTGCTGGTTTTCCTCGATTTGGGTTGAGATTTAAAGGATACATCTCTCCCTTGCGTTCAGACTTCAACAGAACTCTTTTGGATTGCTTCTTAATTATTTCCGATCCCTCATCATCAAATGAAACCTTCAAACCAGTTCCCACAACTAATTGAGATACACTGATGAGGTTGTGTTGCAACCTTCCACATAAGCCACTTTTCGTATCGTGAAGTCTCCGTTGGTTATCATTCCATATCCTTTGATTGTGCCAAACGAGTTATTTCCATACTTCACACATCCACCATCCTTAAGGGATCGAAACTCCCTCAGCTCTTCCCTCCTTCCTGTCATGTGACGCGAGCAGCCACTGTCTATGTACCATTCGTCATCGAACTGCTCGTCACTTATGAGCTGCAAATTCAAGCAGATTTAGGAACCCAAAGTTTCTTGGGTCCAGGTGAGTCTTTTACAGAAAAAGGAATAGCAACAGAAAGATCAACCATATAAGTTCTTTTTATTAGCGTGGTTTCGTTCTTTCTTTTGATTGTATGCACCTTGATTTTGTGTTTATCTTGTTTAAATTGTGGTGCTTCAGATGGTTTGTTGTTAGATGGTTTTGGAATATACTTGTGAGTCCTAGGGTTAGCTGACTTTTTCTTATTATTGATATTAGAATCTGAATCAAGCTTTCCCTTTCCTTTGATGTCCTTTACTAAATTTGGCTTTTGGTAGTAAGAAGGACCGAATTTTGACTTTCGGTTGTTGGCCTCAACGGTGTGACCGAAACTAGATGTTCGGTTCACGGCTCTGTTGTTGGAACCGAAACTGGATGTTCGGTTCTTAACATTGGAATAAAAGGAGCTTGGACTAAAACTTTCCTTTCGGTTTGGCTTGTCATTTTTCTTGACGTTTGTCTCTTCTTTCTTGAAAGGAACATAGTTAGGGTTTTGAGACGTCCAATACCGTTTTCGTTCGTTCAGATTCTTCATATACCTCTGATTTCTTTGGCGTTTCTGTTCCGCCAGCTGCTTTTGAGATTTATGAATATTGAAGCTTGATTTAGGCTTCTCCTTTTGAGTTTCGGTTGTCTTGGAAGGAACATTTGATGCTTTCTTTGGTTCTTCTGGTATTTCTTTTGTTCCACTCGTGCTTGGTTTGTCAAAACTTGAGGGTTTGTTGATGGGTTCTGCAACATATCTACCTCTTACCCTCCATGAGGTTTGCTCTGATAAGCCGACAGTTTCGTCTGCATTATCGATAGGAGCGGACCAGAAATAATCATTGCACCCTTCAGCATTGTCTTTGTCTACCAAGATTTTCAATTCTGCTGTTTGTTTTTCAGAGACCCCTGTAACAGCATACACTTGATTTGGCATTGTTTGAACTTTCTGATAGACCATTGCTTTCTCTTTGAGTTTTTGTGGCTTGTCCTTTGATAGGCGAGCATATTCAACCAAGTTCTCAGATATGAGTGGTTTTTGATTCTCGGTTTCGCTCTTCATGAATTTAGAGCAATCAACCACATCTTCCACTGAGATTTCGCTCATCTCACTTTCCTCATCAAATTCAGATGTGTTTTCTATATTCATTTTATGTTCTGAAATTAATTTGGTGTTAGACAAGTCAAATGATTGAATGGTCTTGGACTTAATTTTAAACCTATCATTTTCATATAAAAGATGCTTGAGCATACACTTATGTTCCTTAGAGTAATTAAAGGTCTCTATCTTGTCTAGTTCGATTTTATAAGTGATTGATGTTTCTTCTGAGGACATTATCGATTCACATTCAGCAATGACCTCATCCTCCTTAAATTCAAGGAAGGGTAAGATCATCTTATGAATCGTTTCCCTATTTCACAATTTAAATGCAACTGAGCAATATTCGTATATAAGCGTTTAGCAATCAAGCAAAAAACATTCCGTTGTTTTAAAAACTTTAAATTGTCTCGTTGCAAGTAAATAATCTCATCCCTAGCCCTATTTAACTTTGTCTCCTTCAGCTCAATCCACATCCTTCTCTCCTCATTCTTTGAAGACACCCTGCTGAGTTGGTCAGTTAGGTTAGAATTCGCTAAGCGAGTTTGCATGAGACTACCACTTAAGTTAGAAAATTTAAATTTTAGTTCATTTAACTCTTCTTCATAATTTGTTACTGGAATTTTAAGTGATTCAAGGATGGATTGTACCTTTTTAATCAGTCGATCACAGTCGTTGATCTTCTCACTCACGGGCTTGGCTGCAAAGCACTTGTCCTCAGTCAGGTTCGGCTCCCTAAGTTCACCTTCGGTTGGTCTTCCAGCTGTGACCATTAAACATTTTCCAGCCAAACCAGTATCTCTTGCCACATAAGCTCTTCCATGTGTGGGTTTTCTCACTTCTTCATCCTCAGAATCGGTTGACCAGACTTCAACGCCACCGAACTCATCTTCATCCACATAATTTTTAGCACAATCAAGGCATTCATTGAACTGTTAGTTGCCTTCTTTTTCTTTAATTATTCCAACTTTCGCTTGTAATACGCCTCATCATCTTCACCATCCCTTTTCTCAGCCATCTTCCTCAACATGCAATCTTTGGCAAAGTGGTTCTTGCCATGACAGTAATTGCAGTGGAATCCAGAGTCTCCTGTAAGCTTGCTTTCTTTCTTGTCGTCATCCTTTTGAGAGGTATTCTTCGTTTCTTCTTTTACCTTCTCAGAACTATAACTTCCTTGCCAGTTTCGGCTCTTATTGACAGGGAACTTCCTTCGTGCAAACTTCTTTGGTTTGGTGACCATCATTGCATATTCTTCGCTTGTAAGGTCACACTCAGACATATTTGAATCCTACTCTTCTTCTGCAACACTTTTGCCTTTAGAGACAAGGGCCAGCGATCCCACACTAGAGACTACCTTCGCCTCCTTGGTTACCACACTCTCATGGGATTTAAGTATACCCACCAGTTTTGCTAGCGAGTACGATTTAAATTGTTCGTGAGCTTTCACTATTGAAACCACTGCCATCCATTCTGGTCTCAAACCATTCATGAAGGTTACCTTTTGCTCGATCAATTTTCTTTCAATACCATGCTTGATCGTCTTGCTAAGGAGATGATTGAAGCGATCAAAGGTTTGTATCAGTTTCTCTTCAGGTTTTTGTTCGAAAACTCCAAATTCTGAGAGCAACAAGGTTTGAATTGAGTGTTCTAGATCCTCATCGGTTGAGTAAAGTTCTTTTAACCTATCCCAGATTTCTTTAGCCGTCGTACATGAACCAACGAACCGAAAAGTGTCAGATTGCAATGCGAGTCTGATCATTCTCATAGCTTTCACATTACATAGCAACTTGTCCTTTTCATCCTGTGGCATCTTATCTACGTCCGCCACAAGCTTATTATATTCTTTTTGAGTTTTCTCTTTCGTGTTCGTTCCAGAGTGAACAAACGGCCCAAGTGTGATAGCTTCCCAGATCAGATAACCATTATCTTCAGATCCAACTACGTAGTCTTCAAAGTGATGCACCCATACTTCATAGTCTTGAGTGTAGAGAATGAGAAACCTTGTAGTGGATCCAATGCTATTGGAGATGTTGATGGGATTAGTTTGAGAATCATTGTGAGACATGGTCAGCCTTTCCTTAGAACTGCTAGAATCAGACCTGTAAACCTGAGAGTAGGGTTTTATCAAACACAAGAGTTACCGTCAACAAGAAGAAGACGGGTTCTTTATATTCGATAAAAGCGAAAACCCTAAAGAATTCTTCAAATAGAAGGAATGTGTGTTGATCACACAGTCTCCTGCTCTGATACCAATTGTTAGAACAAAGTTCTAGTAGGATCGATAGATTCTAAGCAGAAAAACAGTAAACGATGTAATGAAGAACACAAGAATAGTTTAACTGATGTCGAATGATTAAGCTTTAACAACTCAGAAGAGCTCGATTAAGAACTTCGACTGTAGAGGTGTTTAGGGTTACAAAAGAAATAATGATAATAATTACTAGCGTATATAAGGCATACATGCATGCACTATTTATAGCTTAACCCTAATCATTAATCACGGATGGACAGGCCCAATCCGGATATACAAAACTAAGCCCATGACGCAACATACAATACCCAACAAAAACCATTCGTGTCAACTGCTGAGCCAGTTATTTCGACTGTTGTAACAACAATGTCAATATCAACGAAGCCAATTTCAAGACCAATTTCCAAAGGAATTGTGATTGGGGAAGGTGGCAGCAGTTCGAAGCCTAAGGAAAGGGTAGATAATTCCTCTGTAAAAGACAAAGGCAAAACGATTATGGTCGAAAAGTCAAAGGAAGAAAAGAAAGCTGAAGCAGAGGCTGAGGTTGAAAAGCTCCGAATTATACAAAGCATTATGCGACTTCGTGCCAATGATCCACCTGGGATGAACAAGGGTGATCCTTCAAAGCATTACAATTATGAAACAATAGAGTCGAAAGTTGCATATAATCATATGTATGCTTTCGAAAAGAAGCCAAAGAAGAGCTATGTTGTTCTCAACACAGATATGAGTCAATTGGATTTTCCCATCAATGAGATAATGTTCATTATGGCTCAGTACAAAATAGCTGAGAAATTTGATAATGATGATGAGTACACTTACATGAAGATCAGATTTCATGTTGTACTTGGAAAGCTTCCAGAGGAGATATGGTCACTGGTAAAGATAAAGAAGGTGATAAGCATAAAGCGAGATGTGTTATTTGAAAATATGATGCAGAATCTTCACTTTATTATTTCAAAGGAAAATGGGCAAGTGTGTGATTTCTCAATGGCTGATTTTCCTTTAATGAACTTGTATGATCTGATACAAGTTGCATTGTTACTAAAGGATAAAGATGTTTCATATCTTCGAGAAACTGATCCTGAAGTTTTTCGACTTGGGTTGGCTCAGATCAAGATTTTCATTGACAACTATTATGAGTGTTTAGCACTTACTAATGTTGAGTTAGCTACAGCAAAGGGATTGACTGTAAAAGTGCCAACGGAACTTTCTTTAACTCAACCTGGGTTGAAGAAGTATGCAGACGGAGAAATATGTTTGAAGCCATTTGGTATGGTATTTGCTGGTAAAGATAAAAATGGGAAGGCTAAAAGATTCTTGTTTCAAGCTTCCAAAGTGGAAAGATATACAACATCCCAATATACGAATTTCATTGTTCGTATGAATAGTTGCAAGAAGAATAACGAAGGAGATAAGAAGGAACTGAAGAAGATAATCTCATGGTACACTGAGATTCGAAGGGTTATGTTGTATGCTATATAGATACTCTTGAACTGACGAAGGTCGACATTATTACAATGGGGGAGATTGTTAGGGTCGAATTGTATTGTAATATGTCGAAGTCTGTTTTACCCTTCGTATGTTTTGTTAAGTTTATTTACTGAGGTGTATTTTGTATGAAGCTTAATTGTCAATATATTAGTATTTTTTTGTATGCTTTCTCTGTTCCTATAAATATGGAACTTTACTAGAGTTAGATAAGATTCCTTTACAGAACCTGTCTATTTTCTCTGTAAAAGTTGAAAGCATAAATGAGCAGAAACCAGATCTTATTTACATCGTTTGTTCAATCTGCATTCGTTTAACTCTGATTTTGATTAATACTTGATTTCACGATTCTTCAGAACTGAAATGAACCGAACGCTCGGTCCATTTCGGCTCTTAAATTTTTAGGAACCGAAATGAACCGAACGCTCGGTTTATTTCAGCTCTTAAATTTTTGGGAACCGAAATGAACCAAATGCTCGGTCTATTTCGGTTCTTGAATTTTTGAGGACCAAAATGAACCGAACGCTCGGACTATTTCGCTTCATCTATTCTAAGGTATGGATTCGGTTGTACATTTTTGTAAAACTTTCTTATCTTTTTGTGTGCTTAAACTTCGTCTTTATTCTCATTTCGATTTAATATAAAAATTCAAAAATATTTTCTTTTCTGTTTTTATTACTTTTTCAGAAAAATTATAAAACTACAAAAATATTTCTATTTGTTTTACGTTTTTCTTATTTTTTTTATTATTCTCACAATTCTATTAAAGTTCAAGGAACCGAAACATAAAGACATTGGGGCAGGTATAACATTCCTCTCTATGTACTAGTTAAGAGTCCCTAGAAGCATGCTGATGCATGTAGACTGAAGCCTCCATGACTCTGAGTAAAGCCTTAATGATTCGATAAACACAAATCGTTTCTTCCCAATTAGGCTGTTAAAATAACTCAAGTCACGAGCTACCTTACTCTTCTCATAATGAGTTAAGAGTTTTCTGCATTGTCATTCTTATATAGCAGAGGTACTTTCGGTTCTTTAACCATCTCATTCTTTCTCCATCACGTTTCAGTTCACAATAGTAACCCTTGAGACTCTCAGAAATTACCACTGAGGTTTATGGTTACACAATTTCTGTGTTGATGATCTTAGTTTCGTCTACCTCGAGCTAAGTGAAACCCAAAATCCAACACCTTGAATGAATTAACGGTGAACACTCTACCGTTCAAGCTATTACTTGTCACCTCTTGAAATCTCTTTTTCTTTTTGCGAGATCTTTATGAAACTGTCCAACACCCGGATGTTTCTTCCCATAAGATCCAGTTTTTTTTTTTTTGAGATTTCTTAATATTTTCCAGTTACTTAATATATTTTCAAACCTACTTGTTCAACAAACCACATCGGTTTCACAAGTACTTCACCTGACTTTCGGTCTTATTTCAAGTATCGAGGTTCGGTTGAAGATAAGCCACCTATAAATCCTATTATTGAAAAAGATGCCTTTCAATGTTTCTTTACAAACATTTGATCGTATTTCACAGGAAACCACTCCAACACTTCTCAGTCTCTCTTGACTTTGAAGGAAGAGATTCGAGCCCGGGATCATTAGTTTAATGTCTAAATAGACATCACTTATATCCCACAAATTACTTGCTTTATTTCTTTTTCATTGGCACACTCTTGCACGAAGATCTTTATGATTTTCCAAATTCTCGTTAGCAGTTCTAGTGGCAATTTTCAGATTTGTGCTTTCGGTTCTAACAGATATGGCTATTTACTTAATTATGAAGAAGCGAAAGGCGAACAACTCTGTCTCATTTATGGTGAAGTTGATTTATTTTAATAATAAATTCAAATATGGGTGAGTCAGCATGAAGTTGAAACGGTTCGAAATTTGCACAGCAGATAAGGTCAAAAAAGGCGCGTGAATTTGAAACGGTTCTTATACCCACGCCTGCTGACGCCTTTCTAGGGATACCAACCTGTCACATCGCGCTTTTTCAGGCGACGTTTCCGAGATCCAGTCATCATCACATACAGATTTTTCTCTCTCCTAGAGATGGTATAAAAGATTTTCTCGAACCCCTTGGACTCCTTTACCAACTCTTCTCTCTCTCTCTCTCAAGAACTCACCGGCGATTATACACTGTTCATCTTCTTCTTCATCACTGCATCAATGGCGGAATCATCCTCAGTTCAAGATCAAACTATGTCATCATCGCTGCTTGCTATCAAACCCAACCAGAACCTCATCATTCAACTATACCCTTTCCTCTACGATTCCTACATTCTCCATGTTGTCGAGTGCCTCAAGTACTCTCCATTGATCATTGCCCTCACACAGGTTGAATCTGTTTCGATGTCTCTTCTCTCTCAGGTGTACTTCGCTGCATCCTACGACAAGCGCAAGGAACGATTCTTCTTCGATATCTTCAACCAAAAGACTTCAGTTTCCAAGGCTCGATTTATTTCATTATTAGGGCTTTCTACAGACGCCTCAATTATTTCACCAGACATCATCATAACGACCCAATTGTTCTCGATGCTTTACGATATGGGTTACACCGACGTTCTGACCACCGTAACAAAGTTCAAGAAGTCGTGTCTACCACCATAGTGGAATGGTGCTTACTCTTCTCTACAAGGGTTTGGCAGAACGAGTAGCAGGGTCGGATGGGGCTAGCAAAGGGTTCTTGACCATTCTCTATGGTCTCTACAACGGTATCAATCTAGATTATGGGTCTCTTCTATGGGCTCAGCAGGTGCAAAGTCTCAACTCCTCAACGAAGCATTCTGAGATCTCCTGTGCTCGTTTTTGGACGTTGATCACCAACAGGGTAATTCAGTCCTTTCAAATTCCTGTCATGGAAGGTGCTCTGAGGTCTTCCATTTCCACATTTCACACAGTCAAGATTATTGTGACCGATCCAACGAAGTTCATCTTCATCGGCTCAATTCCAGAATCGATGTACCGATGTGTCTCCCTTGAAAGTAAGATAATGGCAGATTACAGGAAGTTGACTCCTTCTGGTCCACGCCCACTAACTCCAGAGATACAGAGTTCATTAGATGCAGCGGACAAGCCAACAAAAAGAGGGAAGAAGGCTGATACCAAAGGAGACAAAGTGGGTCAATCTTCCAAGGTTTCAACCCCAAAGAAACACAAGGCAGAGCATGCTGAGCCAACTGCCCCAAAGAAGCGAAAGGTCAAAAAGCAAGCTCGTCGACCGAAGTCTCATTCTCTTTCTACAAGCGATCCTGAGTATGTTCCGTCTGATGGCCAGCCAGATCCAGAGACCACTGATAATGAAGCCACCGAAACCGATAGTCCATCTCGAGGTAATTCGCCTCCACCCTCACCCATTGATGATAGCAACCGAACCTCGCCTCCACGTTCTATTCCCCTTTCGGTTCCCATTACAATAGCTCCTTGTCCTCTACCTGTCACATCTACAATCGCTTCATCTATCCCCATCCCACCACCTCTATTCTCTACAGCCACTACTACCACAACCACTACTACACCCGAACCACCTATTCATGTCAACGTATCTGATACGGGGACATCTACTGTCGGTCCTACTCCACCCGTTACCTCCACACCTTTATCTCCACCACCATCACCCGAACCTGTTCTTGGCGGTGAGAACATGGAGTTTGATTCCACTTACTTCAGTCCTTATCGTGTACAGAGTGACGAAGACGATGACGCCCCAATTACCAAGAAACACCTAAAGGCGATCACGTAAAATCTTGATCAATTGCTTTCTTCATCTTCTATTGGTGCATATTCAAAAGCTGCTCTACAAGCTCTGTTCTCATCGGTTGTCAAGGATCATGAGGCCTCTATCTCCAATGCTGCGAAAGCCATTGAAGCCTCAACCTCAACTTGCCAGAAAGCTTCACTTGCAGTTGACGCTGCTACCAAAGAATGCAAGGATGCGACCGCAAAAGTCGAAAAACTATTTTCGGAGGCTCAACTCTTTCTGGATTCTTTATAAGCAGCAGCTCAGAAGAATGCTCAGACAGTGAACGCTTCAGTTGATAATCTTACGCGTTCACTGGAAGCCGAGAAGAAAAATCTTGAAGCAGCACGTATAGCGATTGAAGCTGCTAACAAAGAGCTTTACACTTCGGTTGATCAACGTTTGACTCAACTTGAAGCCGAGCTTGCTGTGGAAAATAAAGTGATGGATGAGCTGGACAAGCAAACTTCACAGCTGAAAATCCAGAATCTAAAGCTCAGGAATGCCACCAAGGAAATTGAAGATTTAAAATTAGAGTGGGAGGTAATTAAAAGCTCAGTCGGTGATGTGTATTCTATTCTCCTACATATACTAGAAGCTCACGATTCTATTCTGACTATCTCCATTCGACGCCACTTGGCTGAAAAGCTAAGACCTGCTCTAGATGTTATGAGCCGAATAGAGGATGTTCCGGAGACTGGTGTCCATCCGAAACAAGGGGGAGAAAAATTCGCTCAAGGGAAATCTCAATCTCAAACCCCTCCAAAACCAAAAGTTACTACTGAACCGAAGGGTAATGAAGCTTCGGTCAGTATGAGGGACAAAAGGAAAAAGAAGATTGGAGAAGATGATGTGGACGATGATGAAGATGATTATATGGGAGAAAATACCGAGAAGAATGCTTCTAAACTTGATCAGAAAACCAAGCCTATGGATCAAGAGATTCGGGAGAAGGTTATGAAAGAGAAGGAACTCCTTGAGAAGGAATTGAGAGAGAATGAACTGTTGAATCAGAGGAAGTCCATGTTTCCTGAGTGGACTTTGGAATCACTTCTCAAGGAGGTTATTGATGCACCGAGCACTCATTGGCCTGAACCAGTTTCCTCGTTCGGTCTTGAGAACTCGAGGGACTCGCAATTTGATATGCCAATCACCCGAAAGGCATTTATTTTCCATTGCTTTGAGTCTACGGCTAGCATTCCTTCTCCAGACCCGAAGGTAGATCGGGATTTGCTCGAGTATTATCTCGAGTTTGCTCAGCCACAATACCTGACCTGGAGCACTCAGAAAATTACAACGGTCAAGGTGTTGAAGCCCACTTCGGCGGGGAAATTCATCAGTATTAAATTCAAAGTGACCCGAGGATCTGATAGCTCGGTCCATATGATTTCCCTGGCCGACCTGCCGAACTTGAATCCTCACGACTGGATACTCCTTAATAACATTTTGCTGACCAGTCCATAGGAGTATCAGCCAGTCATTGATCACATCAAGCGAATGCTTGTATGTTACATTCACGAAGTCGCAAAGATGGATCAGGAGATCGCTTCTGCCATTCATAAGAAGACCACCATGAAGCCGATGGGAAGGGCAAGCGACGTGAATACAATGGTTAGGGGAACGATCGATTCTAAAAATCACACTCTTATGTTCATGAGGAGCGAAGGTCAGAAATGCTTGTTCGCTCTAATTGACAAACACCTATTTTCGACTTCCTGTCTGAAGCACATTTTGGAGATCATACATCGGTGTAATCAGAACAGTGAAGCTGATAAGAAGTTGTTTACTGATATGCTTCAGTGGTATATACAGTTTCAACAAACACTTATTGTGATTATCCCTCGGCTATTCAAGGTTGTGAAGAAGACCAAGGTCACTCAACCAAAGTAGTCTCTCGCCTCAATTGACGCAAAGGAGGAGATTATTGGGTCTGGTGTTGCGTCTTTGGGCTCGGTCCTTAGTCTAATTAGTTTACCCGGTTTGGGCCTGTCCAACCGTTGATAATTATTAGGGTTAGCATATAAATATTGCATGCATGTATAGCTATTAGAGAGATCGTTCTCATTAATTACTTGTATTGTAACCCTACCACATCTCTACAGTCAAATTTCTTCATTGAACTCTTCTGAGGTGTGAGTTATTAATCATTCGACACCATTGCCGTACTTGTGGAACCCGCTACCTGATCGACAAACTCCAGAATGACCCTTTCCGTACTGTGCACAAGCGCGGCCACGCTAACCTCCGGTCCTAGTATCATCGGTCTTGGACCGCTTCAACGCAGGTTGTGACTGCGTCGGGGCCCACCTCTGCTCTCGTAACTATAACTCAATCTCCAGCTCACGTCGCCTGGCGGCCTCCTATAAATCCAGCAAAGTGACATCGATGGGTAGCAACAAACGGTCGGGTATCAGTCTTGAGCATGCTCAGATAACGTGTCATCTAAGCCTGCTCGGAAGCAAACTCCGGGAAAAACATTGCCCTCTCCGTGAACATACTGGTGATCTCATTCACGGTCTCACCCTCCTGCCTCAACTACAAAAACTCCTGAGTTAGACGCTCCCGCTCGACCCGTGGAATGTAGCGAGCGAAAATATATCCCTGAACTGCTCACAAGTAACAGCAGCTCTTTGATCATCCGAATAAGACCCCGTCATTAGTCTCCACCAGTCGTTTTCTCCGGACCTCAGCAGGTTTAGGGCACATCTGACCTTCTGGTCAGTAGGAAATGAGCACGTGAAGAAACAACCCTCCACGTCAGACAACCACCTCATGGCTCTGATCGGATCCTGAGTACCATCAAATGTCGGGGGCTTCGTGTTATCGAAGTCACGGTACTGAAAAGCTCTGCCGACTCCTCCCCCTGCCGCTGTTACATCCACTATAGCTGTTGCGACAGCCATCTCAGCTAGGGCTGCATATCTGTCGTCAAAATACTCCATCATAGCGTTCTTAATATACCCAAACGTCTCTGGAATCTGACCCTAGACAATCCCGACCACCTCCTCGCGGATGATCTCCCTGACACGATCCTCTGTCAACGCTGGCCCACCCTGGCCGACAACCTTGGGCTCTGTCGGAGCACCCTGATCACCCTGCCCTGATCCCGATCCGGATCTAGTCACAAAACGCCTCGTAACCAGCATACTGAAAATATACCAGGAAGATATCAGATAATCCGCATAAATAACAGGGAACCAACTGTTGGATAAGGTGTCTAAGTCCATAACTTATTTGGTATATACTTGACTCGACCCGGAATGGTCCATTTGGGTTGCACTTCACCCGAACTATTTATATGGATAATATTATGAGAATAGTATGTTTATGACTTATTAATATATTATAAGTTATAATATATTAATATGAAATCATATTATTTAATTAGTATTGATCTTAAATTAATTATGAATTAATTTAGTGATCAAAAGGTGACTAATTAAATATGGGCTATTATATTTATATAGTGTGGGCTAATACTCATTAGGAAATGGGCTAAGCTTGCATGGGAGTCCATGGATGATCCATGGAGCTTTTAACCCATGGATCCTTGGAAAAGGAAAGCACATGGGTTATTAGGGTTTACATGGTTCGTAACCCTAATCATGTACACTATATAAAGAGGCTTGTGATGCTTGAAATGACACTATGTGTGTGTGCATAAGAGTGGCCGATTTCTAGAGCAAACATACTCTCTCATAAATTTTTCCAAGTTTGTCGTGTTTTGTGATTTCCATTTGAGGCATTCACATTATTGGTGCTAGGCTCTCAAATTCCTAAGGAATCAAGTCACTACTAAAGGTATGTAATTCTTCTAGCTTCTTTTATGTTTAAAAGTACCCCATGCCATGCTAGATAGGTTACGAACCTTGGAAAAATTATTTTGCATGTATTTTAGTCAAACATAGGTCCAAGGTTTCTAGGGTTGCATGTACACCTTAAGAGTGTTAGAATGCTCAAAACCCATAAGTAGTATCAGAGCCTAGGCTTGTTTGTTTGATATTTGATGCAAAATAGCTGAAAAAGTCAAAGTTTTTGCTGTCTGCACAGGGGACTCGCCGAGTCCATGGGGGACTCGACGAGTCCAAGAGAATCTTCAACCAACTCGGCGAGTCAGTTCATGCAATCGACGAGTTGGCTAGCTAGAGTGCAGATTATTGACTTTGCTACTGGAAATGGACTAAAAACATTACCCTAAACTGTTTTGGTGTTTTAAAACTTGTTTTAGATGGTGTAATGTTTGTGCTAATCCATTTACAATAGCCAATATCAAAATTCCATGTTTATATGTGTTCATATGTTCTTGAAATTTTGATATGATATTCATGTTCTTATGAATTATTGTTAGATCATAGGAATTATTTGTTAAATTGTTTATTAATTAATTCTTGATCATTTATGTGTTTTAATGGAGTCCATAATTTGTCCTCAAGTTATGGATTTCCAAAGGTCACTTTCTTTTATGCACATTTAAAACACATAAGTTACATGAAAATGAAGAGTCTTCATTTATATGAGCCATTAACTCATATGTTATCAAATGAAAAGTTTTGAATAGTTTCAAAACTTGTCCTCAAGTTTTGGAATTTGTAAAGTTGCACAAACTTTAATATACTTTAATTCCAACCCTTAGAGTTTCAAAAGTTAAAATTCAACCCTTATACTATTTATAACATTAATGGTTAATAACTATATATATATATATATATATATATATATATATATATATATATATATATATATATATATATATATATATATATATATAGGGGGGTATAAGGTTGTTGCCTATAAAATGGCAGCTTAATGGGTGTCCATTCTCACCCACCGCTTCCTTGATCGGTGGAGGGTCGTTAGCCGAACGGGTAGGACAATGACTTTAAATTCTCACTAAAAGTATAATGATTATTATTAAGTAACTAAATGTTTTTATAAATTCCCAATCTTAGTTACTTTAGGAAAATGTGAAAATGGTGCTAACCCATGAAATTCACACTTTATACCTTACCAAGTCGTTGGTGGAGCATGTGTGGTTAACCGGCACACTAACTTTGACTAGTAAGGATAATAAAGGGTGACTTAATGCTTATCATAGATCGGTGGAGCGCGTGTGGTTAACCGGCACATTGATTAGGTGATAATATTAAGGGTACCGAGTGAATTTGCATGGTTATTCACACCTTGTTTTGTGATACTCGGCATCCCAGTCACAAAACCTGAAGGGCACAATCGATATTGAAACATGTCATTGAAGCTAATAATTTCAAAACCAATTAAAGCTAATAATTTATTTCGTTGTTCATGGTGGAAATTGGTGAATCATCATTCACCTAACTTCAAATATGTTATAGCTTAGATTACGGCATCCCTCTTCTAAGTTATATTATATTGTGTTGGGTCCTAGCCTTAATATTACATTTGGGTGTCTTATTAAGGACTCTATATATCTAATTTAAACCTGTCTTTCTGTAACGACGTAAATTTTAAAACAATTTTTCATTTTTCAAACATAATAAAATTCAGATAATATTCTCAAAATCTCATGTGTATCAAATGTCATCACAATATAACATATCCCAGAATCTCAAAACATAATCCTATGCCAGTGTGTACAAATCATGACGGCGCCTTCCCGCGATCCTCGCTGGTACGTGAAACACATATCACATAACACGGTAAGCATAAATGCTTAGTGAGTTCCCCAAAATACCACATACAACACATACGCCACTCGAGACTATAACTCGGTACAACCCTCTGGTCGATGTGTCTCAACGGGACCCTCCAGTCCCGTAGCTCGTTGGACCCTCTGGTCCGGTCTAGCTCGTTGGACCCTTCGGCCCGGTCTAAATCGTTGGACCCTCCGGTCTGGTCTAATCGAGGACCCTCTGGCCTCGTAAGTCATTGGACCCTCCGGTCCGGTCTATATAACACAAAGCATACACATAACACAATGCACATAATCTCAATCATACACATAACATATAAGACCCTCCGGTCTGCACGTAAATACCACTCTAGGTAATGTATAGTGAGAAGACTCACCTCGGGTAACCTCGGAAAGTCTCGAACTCGAATTACCGATCTAGCCTCCTCCTAATCACATAAAGTAATTTACCTCTAATTAACAACGATTCTCATAGGCTAGACAAATCCCTTCCTATGATCCCTCAGAAGGGGAAAAGACCATTTTACCCCTCCAATGGTCCAAATGTCCAAATGTTGACCAAACCCTAAAAGTCAACGAAAGTCAACTCCAGTCAACGGTCCAACTTTGACCAGACTCGTCGAGTGCGCTCGGGTGACTCGGCGAGTCCATGCGTGTCCTCGGAATCCTCCTAAGGCCTCACTCGACTCGTCGAGTTAACCTTTCTCTCGACGGGTTACCACTGATCACGAATCGTGGTGCAACACAATCCGACTTGTCGAGTCCTCTCATGTACTCAGCGAGTTTCCTCCATGAGAATGCTCAAACGACCTTCTGAGGTCAGATCTGTTTCTCTAACTTATAGATCTGACCTTCTAACACCCAAAAGTCACGTAAAGGTCTGAACTTTATGTTCATGCGTCGCACATATGGCTCTATTTGATGAAATAACTCTTAAAATGGACACCTAGACTCAA
Source organism: Lactuca virosa (assembly GCF_052849685.1). Taxonomy (NCBI): domain Eukaryota; kingdom Viridiplantae; phylum Streptophyta; class Magnoliopsida; order Asterales; family Asteraceae; genus Lactuca; species Lactuca virosa. Next base: position 129,847,408 of record NC_136433.1, read on the forward strand.
AAATCTTATGGGAGTGCATAAAGCTGGATGATTGGGACTCTTTGGACCTCTCAAGGTCCAGATCTAAAGTCTATTCCTCAATGGGACTCCACATGCCCCATATTCCAACTAAATAAGGGCAAAGAAACCCTAGATTATGAGATCTACTATATACACGAAAATAGGCATGGATTCATACCTCAAACAGCAACCTTTGATGAAGTAATAGTAGGTCTGAGCTCCTCAATGTAGTTAGCTCCTTCCCTCACTCTCTATGCTCTCTGGTTCGTTAAGGTTTCTCAAGTGGGTGTGTGGATGAAATAAGGGCCATAAGGACCCTTAAATAGGGCACATGCCCAAAGATTTAGGGTTTCTGTCCACAACGTGGACTCGTCGAGTCAACTCGCCGACTCGTCGAGTCCATTCATTAATCTGAGTCATCAGTCGCGATCCTACTCGACGAGTTTAGGCGTCAACTCGTCGAGTTTCTTCTTTTTAACTCAAAATAAATACTTAAATTATGATACCTGGAAATTCGGATGTTTCAATTCTCCCCTACTAGAATCAGACTTCGCCCTCGAAGTCTCACTCTGCAAACAACTCTGGATGCTGCTCCCGCATCTCCGTCTCTGGCTCCCAAGTCAGCTCAGACCCTCTCCGATGTTGCCACTGGACCTGAACCAGGGGCACCTCTTTGTTCCTCAGAACCTTGATCTTCCAATCCAATATCGCAATCGGCCTCTCAATGTAATTCATACTCGCATCCACCTGAATATCCTCCAGCGGCACTACCGCCGTCTCATCGGCTATACACTTCCTCAACTGGGATACCTGGAAGGTATCATGGATCTGACTCAACTCCTCGGGTAGCTCCAGACGGTATGCTACCTTACCCACTCTCGCGGTCACCCTGAACGCACCAATGTATCGGGGCCCCAGCTTGCCCCTCTTCCTGAATCGGATCACTCCTTTCCAAGGAGATACCTTCAGGAGTATGAAATTTCCAACCTGGAACTCGAGCTCGGATCGCCGCCTATCCGCATAACTCTTCTGGCGGCTCTGGGCTGTCAGTAACCTCTGTCTGACCTGATGTATCTGCTCAGTCGTCTTAAGCACTATCTCAGTGCTACCCATCACTCGCTGCCCTACCTCTCCCCAACAGATGGGAGTCCGACACCTCCTCCCATATAGAAGCTCAAAGGGAGGCATAACAATACTCGAATGGTGGGTGTTGTTGTAAGAAAACTCGGCCAAAGGTAGGTCTGTGTCCCAACTTCCACCGAAGTCCATAACACATGCCCGAAGAATGTCCTTGAGTGTCTGTATCGTTCGCTCACTCTGGCCATCCGTCTGTGGGTGGTAAGCAGTACTAAAGTGCAATCTCGTACCCAACTCCTCATGGAACTTCTTCCAGAACCTGGAATTGAAACGTATATCTCGGTCTGACACAATCGAGATCAGCACTCCATGCCGCGACACCACCTCTCTCACATATGTCTCTGCCAGCCTCTCCACAGAAGAGCTATCACTGATAGCAAGGAAGTGAGTGCTCTTCGTCAGCCGGTCCGCAATCACCCAAATTACATCAACACCCCTCGCGGTCCTCGGCAATTTGGTGATAAAATCCATAGAAATATGTTCCCACTTCCATTGGGGAACCTTTAATGGCTGCAACTTGCCATGCGGACGTTGGTGCTCGGCCTTAACCCAGCGACAGGTCAAGCACCTCTCTACTACCCATGCAACATCCCTCTTCATACAGGGCCACCAGTAGTCTCTCTTTAGGTCCAAATACATCTTAGTGGCCCCGGGATGGATCGAAAATCTCGATCTATGTGCCTCCTCCAACAGAGTGCTACGTGCCCCGCCCGTAGACAGCACCCAAATCCGACCACAAAAGGTCATAAGCCCTCGGCTATCCCTCACAAACTCGGATACCTGTCCAATCACCCGCTCCCTCTTGCGGTTCTCCGGTCTCACAGCCTCTGCCTGGGCCTCTCGAATAGTATGAAACACCAGAGTCATCACCGTCATCGTCATACATATATCACGAATCGGGGCACTCTCCGCCCTGCGACTTGGAGCATCAGCTACCACGTTAGCCTTGCCCGGGCGGTACAGGATCTCACAGTCGTAATCCTTTACCACATCCAACCATCTCCTCTGGCGCATATTCAAGTTGGGCTGATCCATCAGATACTTCAAACTCTTGTGGTCCGTGTATATGGTACACCGAACCCCATGCAAATAATGGCGCCATATATTGAGGGCGAACACCACTGCCCCCAACTCCAAATCGTGGGTGGGATACCTCGTCTCATGAGGATTCAGCTGCCTCGATGCGTATGCTATCACGTGCCCTCTCTGCATAAGTACCGCACCCAACCTCGATATAGACGCATCACAATACACCACAAAATCCTCCATTCCCTCCGGGAGGGCTAACACCAGGGCTTCGCATAATCTCTGGCGAAGAGTCTCAAACGAGGTCTGCTGCTCAGGACCCCAAATAAAAGCAACACCCTTCCGGGTCAATCTGGTTAGGGGAACGGAAATCTTGGAGAAATCTCTTATAAATCTCCGATAGTAGCCGGCCAACCCCAGAAAACTCCTGATCTTGGTGGGGGATCTCGGCACCTCTCAACTCATCACAGCCTCAATCTTGGCCGGATCGACCAATATCTCATTCTGATTAACGAGATATCCCAAGAACTAGACCTCTCATAACCAGAAATCATACTTGGAGAATTTGGCATAAAGCCTCTCCGATCTGAATACGCCAAGGATTTCCCACAGATGATCCTCATGCTGCTCTCTGGATCTCGAATACACTAGAATATCATCAATGAACACAATCACCGATCGATCCAACATCGGCCTGCATACTCGGTTCATGAGGTCCATGAACGCCGCTGGTGCATTGGTGAGCCCAAAAGGCATCACCACGAACTCGTAATGCCCATAACGAGTCCTAAACACCGTCTTCTGTATATCCTCATCACACACCCTCACCTGGTGATATCCAGACCTCAAGTCTATCTTGGAAAACCAAGACGCACCCTGTAACTGATCGAAAAGATCGTCGATCCTCGGTAATGGATAACGGTTCTTGACCGTTAATTTGTTCAACTCTCGGTAATCAATGCACATCCGGTGTGAACCATCCTTTTTCTTTACAAAAAGGATCGGTGCTCCCCACGGCGAGCTACTCGGTCGGATGAATCCCTTCCCTAACAGCTCCTGAAGCTGCGTGGATAACTCCTGCATCTCTGGTGGCGCAAGGCGATAGGGTGCCTTGGCAATAGGCGCTGCTCCCGGAACCAATTTGATGCGGAACTCTACCTGCCTCTCGGGAGGCACACCCAGCAACTCCTCGGGGAAAACATCCAGAAACTCTCGCACTATCGGTACCTGACCGAGAGAACTCGGCCTCTCTGCGGCAACTCGTGTATCAATCACATAGGCTATAAACCCTCTACAGCCCTGCTGTACACTCTGTCTCGCTCTGGCAGCCGAACAAAATGCTGACCCAGATCGGGTACCCTCACCATACACTGTAAGTACTCCCCCAGTAGGGTCTCGTATGGTCACCAACTGTTGCTCACAGTCTATAACAGCTCCAAATCGGCTCAACCAGTCCATGCCCACGATGACACAGACATCCCCCATCGCAATCGGTACCAGATCTATCGGGAACTCAACACCAAAAACCTCGAGTACATATCCTCGAATCACATCAGTAGCATAAACTGCTTGCTCGTCAGCTATAGAAACTTCTAGAGGTCGACTCAACACCTCTCGTCGGGTACTGATGTGCTGGCTAAACGCTAATGACACGAAAGATCGACTCGCACCGAGTCAAATAACACCAAAGAAGGAACATAATTCACAAGAAAAGTACCTATGCATACCACATTATAAGCACCATATCTCAAACTCAGTATAAGTAAAAAAAAGAATACATACCAGCCATGACATCGGCCGCTGCGCGGACCTCTTCCGCTGTCAACTGAAAGGCTCTCTCGCGAGCCTTCGGTGCCTCGGCCTTTGCTGGCCGGACCTCTGTAGCTCTAGCAGCAGGTGCAGATCCCTGTGCTGATCCCTAAAGTAGTTGTGGGCACTCGACCTTCCGATGGCCAGTCTGGTAGCAGTGAAAGCAAACTGCAAACCCCTTGGGGCAATCCCTCACGAAATGCCCCTCCTTGCCACACTTGTAGCACACACCCGCTCTGCACACCCCCTCATGGCTCTTGCTGCACTTCCCGCAAGTGCGGACCTTCGGACCTCCAGATCTTGAATCAGCGGGCTTTGCCCGCTTGGCTGCCGGCTGAGACTGTACCGGCCACCTATCCCTCCTCTGAGACTCGGTCTCCTCGCTAGCCTGAGTCTCTAGCTCAATCTCCCTCTTCCGGGCATTCGCCTGGAGCTCAGAAAATGTCCGGTATGTCGAGTTTGCCACGAACTCATGAATGTATCTCCTCAGTATGCTCAGATATCGGCTCATACGTGCCTGCTCGGTAGACACATGCTCAGGGCAAAACAACGCCCTCTCATGAAACATCCGTGTAATCACAGTCACAGACTCCGTCCCCTGCTTGAGGGACAACAACTCCTGCGCCAACCGTTCCCTCTCCACCGGGGGAACATACTCATCTCGGAACATGGTGGTGAACCTCTCCCAGGTCACCGATGTAATCTCTGCAGGAGTGAAGTCTGTCGTCACAAACTTCCACCAGTCCTTCGCTCCTAAGCGAAGCTGGTTCAGCGCGAACCGTACTCTCAGATGCTCAGGACAAGAACATGTGTAGAAGCATCCCTTAATGTCAGTGATCCATCTCATCGTGGCTATCGGATCATGAGTCCCATCAAACTCTGGTGGCTTCGTGTTGTTGAACTCCCGGTACAGCAACGAGTCACCCCCCTGTGGCCTAGCAGTGGCAACGGCTGCGGTGGCCGCAGCAACAGTAGCATCGGTAAGAGCATCATACCGCTCGTCAAATGTCTCGATTATCTCAGCTCGAATGGCTGCTGCCACCTCATCATGAGTCATCTTGTGAATCTCATCATCGCTAACATCACTACTCTCTAGAGTGTGGCGCGTACCCGCCATAATGTCTCTGAAACACAACACAAAAGAAATCAGAGACTCGCTCGAGTATACTCTCACTCGATAACTTAACCCTACTCGTTCCTTAGTACCCTAAGGATTATTACTTAGACTGCTTACTGATCTGGTGTTTCCAGTACTACGGGCCCTATACTACCTTCCACACCACATAAGTATTCCCCCAAGTCCTCCTCCTAGGATCCCAGATCACAAGTACACTATATCTCGCTAGACACAGGCTACCCTCCAGTAGACCACCCATAAGCTCCTCGCTCCTACCTACTCACTCTCGAAGTAACTCATAGTAGCAGTAATTTCTTAGGCTAAGCCATCACAAATCAGGCCACTCTAGTCCTAGATATGAATACCTAGCCTACTCTAGCATGCATAGCATATCACATAATATCTCATAACACATAATGTAAGGGTATTTTGAGAAATCACCGTTCGGGCGCTGGCTGATCGTACACACTGCTCCGTTCTGCTTTTCTCAAAAATCTTTTACTCCTTTAGAAAAATTGTTTCTTTTATGAAAACTTTTCTCAAATCCTCAGTTTGAGTTCAGATACACCCGAAGGTGCATCCGAATCCCTCAAACCAAGGCTCTGATACCAACTTGTAACGACATAAATTTTAAAACAATTTCTCATTTTTCAAACATAATAAAACTCATATATTATTCTCAAAATATCATGTGTATCAAATGTCATCACAATAAAACATATCCCAGAATCTCAAAACATAATCCTCTGCCAGTGTGTACAAATCATGTCGGCGTCTTCTCGCGATCCTCGCTGGTACCTGAAACACATATCACATAACACGGTAAGCATAAATGCTTAGTAAGTTCCCCAAAATACCACATACAGCACATACGCCACTCGAGGCTATAACTCGGTGCGACCCTCCTTTCGATGTGTCTCAGCGGGATCCTCCAGCCCCGCCGCTCGTTGGACCCTCCGGTCCGGTCTAGCTCGTCGGACCCTTCGGCCCGGTGTAAATCGTTGGACCCTCCGGTCCGGTCTAATCGAGGACCCTCTGGCCTCGTAAGTCATTGGACCCTCCGGTCTGGTCAATATAACACAAAGCATACACATTACACAATTCACATAATCTCAATCATACACATAACACATAAGACCCTCCGGTCTGCACGTAAATACCACTCTAGGTAATGTATAGTGAGAAGACTCACCTCGGGTAACCTCGGAAAGTCTCGAACTCGAATTACTGATCTAGCCTCCGCCTAATCACATAAAGTAATTTACCTCTAATTAACAACAATTCTCATAGGCTAGACAAATCCCTTCCTATGATCCCTCAGAAGGGGAAAAGACCATTTTACCCCTCCAATGGTCCAAATATCCCAATGATAACCAAACCCTAAAAGTCTACGAAAGTCAACTCCAGTCAACGGTCCAACTTTGACCAGACTCGTCGAGTGCGCTCGGGTGACTCAGCGAGTCCATGCGTGTCCTCTAAATCCTCCTAAGGCCTCACTTGAATCGTCGAGTTAACCTTTCTCTCGACGGGTTACCACTGATCACGAATCGTGGTGCAACACAATCCGACTCGTCGAGTCCTCTCATGGACTCGGCGAGTTTCCTCCATGAGGATGATCAAACGACCTTCTGAGGTCAGATCTGTTTCTCCAACTTATAGATCTGACCTTCTAACACCCAAAAGTCACGTAAAGGTCTGAACTTTATGTTCATGCGTCGCACATATGGCTCTATTTGATGAAATAACTCTTAAAATGGACACCTAGACTCAAAACTCTTATGGGAGTGCATAAAGCTGGATGATTAGGACTCTCTGGACCTCTCAAGGTCCAGATCTAAAGTCTATTCCTCAATGGGACTCCACATGCCCTATATTCGAACTAAAGAAGGGCAAAGAAACCCTAGATTATGAGATCTACTATATACACGAAAATAGGCATGGATTCATACTTCAAACAGCAACCTTTGATGAAGTAATAGTAGGTCTGAGCTCCTCAATCAGCCTAGCTTGAATACCCTCCTTCCTTCTTGCAAGAATGCGCTAAAGGTGATGTAATTAGCTCCTTCCCTCACTCTCTATGCTCTCTGGTTCGTTAGGGTTTCTCAAGTGGGTGTGTGGCCGCAATGAGGGCCATAAGGACCCTTAAATAAGGCACATGCCCAAAGATTTAGGGTTTCTGTCCACATCGCGGACTCATCGAGTCGACTCGCCGACTCGTCGAGTCCATTCATTAATCTGAGTCATCAGTCGCGATCCTACTCGACGAGTTTAGGCGTCAACTCGTCGAGTTTCTTCTTCTTAACTCAAAATAAATACTTAAATTATGATACCTGGAAATCCGGATGTTACATTTTCTTCTTTTCAGATGTCTTCCAACAATGCTTGGGGTTCTAACCCTATCGGCTCCTTCTCTCTCATGAACCTTTGTGGGAGAGTCATCTTCAATGGTTCCAACTTCATGGATTGGATCCGGAACATCAGGATGGTCACTCGTTACATGGACAAGGAATATGTCCTCGACAAGGAGCTTAAGGAACTCGATGAGACCACTGCTACTCCTAAGGAGATTGTTGAATACAGGACACATGAGAGAGATGCCACCAAAGTGGCATGTATCATGATGGCCACAATGACAGCCGAACTCCAAAAGTCCTATGAGGACTATTACCCTTTTGAGATGCACCAGGACTTGATGGGAAGGTACCATCAGAGTGCTCGTCAAGAGCGGTATGAGATAATCTCCTCCATGATAACAACCCGTATGAAGGATGGTGAACCCATCACGGGCCACATGCAGAAAATGCAAAGGTATGTGGACAGTTTGCTGAAACCGAATGTGAACTTCCCAGAGGAGTTGGCAATTGATATCATTTTGCACTCCTTACCATCGTGTTATGATCAATTCTGCATTACATGTCACATGAACAAGGAGGAAGTCAAACTCAGTAAGCTTCAAGGGCTTCTAAAGACCGTCGAAAGTGGTCTTAAAGGTAAGTCGGTTGCTACTCCTACTCCTACAGCTACCCCTCTTTTAGCTATCCGGCAAGGCAAAGGGAATAAGAGGAAGACCCCTTCGAAGGGTACCAAGGGAAAGTCTCTTGAAGGCTCCTCATCTGGAACCAAAAGTGGTTCTATCACTCCTTCTGCCATCCCTAAGGATGCTGATTGCTTCTACTGTCAGAATAAGGGGCACTGGAAGCGAAACTGCCCTAAGTACTTGCAGGATGTCAAAGATGGGAAAGTGAAACCATACCATGCAGGTATTTACACTATATTGTCTAATAACTCACCATATTCTAACTCTTGGGTGCTTGATACAGGATGTGGTATTCACATATGTTCTGATTTGCAGGGCCTAAGAAGAAGTGAGGATGTGGAGCACGGGAAGATAAACCTGATCATTGGGAATAAGAAGGCTTCACATGTTTCCAAGATTAGAGTTTATACTTTGTTGCTAAATAGTAGGTTAAAGTTAGATTTAAATAAATGTGTGTACTCGTCAGAAATGGCGAGAAATATTATTTCCTTTCATGCTTTGTACAAACAAGGGTTTACCTTTTCTTTTGATAATGAATGTAGTGGAATAAATGCTTTCTTTAATAATGTTCTTTATTTTAAAGTATTACCTTGTGACGGTGTGTATGAAGCTATGTCGGTTGTAGATAATTTAGGAAACAATGTGTTGTGTATTGATTCTTCTACTAGCTTGGATAAAGCATGATTGTGGCATTATCGTCTTGGACATGTAAGCAAGAAACGCATAGGCCAGCTCCAAAAGGATGGACTCTTGGAGTCGATCGACCTTAAGTCGAATGATAGTTGTGAATCTTGTCTACTTGGAAAAATGACAAAATCACCCTTCACTGGTACTTGTGCAAGGGGTGAGGGTTTGTTGGACCTTATACATACTGATGTATGTGGACCATTCAAAACTGCCACAAGGGATGCCTATCGCTATTATGTGACTTTTATTGATGATTTTAGTAGATATGGTTATGTCTACTTAATCAAACATAAGTCAGAGACTTTTGAAAGGTTTAAAGAGTTTAAACAGGAAGTAGAAAATCAATTGGGCAGGAACATTAAGATGCTTCGATCCGATCGAGGTGGTGAGTATCTTAGCACTGAGTTCCTCGACTATCTTAAGGAGTGTGGGATTGTCTCACAATTGACACCTCCCAGGACACCACGGCTGAATGGTGTGGCTGAGAGGCGTAATCAAACTTTATGGGACATGGTTCGCTCTACGATGAGTCGAGCTTCGCTACCAATCTCTTTTTGGGGGTAAATGCCTTAGAGACTGCCGCCCACATCCTTAATCTAGTCCCTACAAAGAAGGTTGCCAAAACACCTCATGAGATGTAGACTGGGAAAGTTCCCAATTTGGACCACATCAAGATTTGGGGTTGTGAGGCTTTTGTGAGGCGCGAGACTCACGATAAGCTCGAACCCCGAAGTGAAAGGTGTATTTTCATCGGCTACCCACATAAATCCTTTGCTTACCTCTTCTACAGACCCAGTGAGAATGTGGTATTTGTGGCAAGGAGAGTGGTCTATCGAGAGAAATAATTTATAAGCCAAGGAGACAGTGGGAGGCAAATTGACCTTGAAGAAATTCAACAATCAATTGGTGAAGGAACCTCAGACACTAGCAATCAACCTGAGGAGGAAACTCCTGTTGAGCCAGCTGACGAGTCTATACCTCCGAGGCGTTCCACAAGGGTTAGGAACACACCTGAGTTTTATTATGGATTTTATATTACGACGGAAGGTGATACATTTATCAGTGATAGTACACTCGTAAATCTGGATGAACCTAATAGTGTTCAGGAAGCCATGGGAGGCCTGGAGTCTACTAAATGGAAGGAGGCTATGGACAGCGTGTGTAACAACCCAAATTTTCAAAACAAATTTTTCGTTTTTGATTAATAAAACACATTTGCATATTCCATTAAATCCCAACATATTGTTTTCAAATCAGTATTCTTTACAACTTATTTAATTCATCAGAGTGTCCCCAAAACATATCAACAAAAGAGAGATAGAGTGCACGCCGCGCCATCACGCCTTGCCCTTGCCCTTGGGCTCAGATGTACCTGAAACAAATCCACAAACGGTAAGCTAATTCTTAGTGAGTTCCCCAGAGCATACCACACATACAATTCAGATACCCCATATCATATTAGCCCTACGGCTACACACATCACATACTCCATGCACACAACATATAGGGATGCCCTCGAAACCCTCCAAGGTCTTACTACGGGTGCCTCGGGAACCCCCCTGGTGTCTTAGCCCTTGCGCCTCGGGAACCCCCAGAGGTCTTTACCAAGGATGCCTCGGAAACCCTCCAAGGTCTTATACCATATGCCTCGGGAACCCCCCGAGGTCTTTACCGAAGATGCCTCGGAAACCCTCCGACGTCTTATACCAGGTGCCTCGGGAACCCCCCCGAGCTCTTTAATGCAAATGTCACAAATAATCAAGCATATCATATCACATAACAATTAATGGGTCGTCCTTGGTGCCTTATACCCATTGGTATGGTGAGGAGACTCACCTCTGTCCGATGAATACGAATACCGTCCCCCTAACAATCTACAATCTCCTGAGCTGAATAATAACAATAATAATATAATCAATGATAAGACCTTAAATTACCCAAGGAAAGGCCCAAACTTCAAACTCCACCCCCAAGGCCCAATTACCCTTATCTTGCAAATGGTCCACAAAGACCAAGTCCAATATCCTTAATGGGCCCTTTGGCCCAATAAGGCCCAACCGAAAAGTACAACACCCAAACAGATGAAAAAGGGCCTCTAACTCACAGCATCCAAACAAGCCCAACAACCAAATGAGGCCCAAAGGCCCAAAACAGCTTAGGGCCCAACTGAGCTGTGTACGCCCAGCGTACCACCCTGGTACGCGTGGCGTACTGAAGGTTTAGGGACTATGCGCCGCGTAAAACGAGCTACGCCCAGCGTACAACCATTTTAAGCACCTTTTCCATTAAGTGATTAATGCTCGAATCCTTCACGTCCAACAGCTAGATCTAAGTCTGAAAAGATGTCATAAGGTATAAAGTTGGCAACTTTATGCCCTTGCATGTCTCATACACTTCCAACTACTCCATTAAGACCTTTCCAAGGTCTTTTACCCAAGCATAAGGTCAAATCTCTCATCAAGATTCCATTTTTATACTTCTAAATGACTAGGGGACCTCAGATCTGCCTTTCATAACAAATGGGGAGGCTTAGCTCAACAAAAGAGGTCCAAAGTTCATCAAAGGGACAACCACCAAAACCCTAACTAGATCTAAAGATTAAGAAGGAAAGGTCCAAGCTTTTTACCTCCAAAAGTTCCTCAAGGTCGAAAATGGTCAGATCCTTGAAGCCAAATGACACTCCTAGCTTCCTTGGCAACTTCTTCTTCTTGGATGAACACTAAAAGAACCACCAATGCACTCTTAACCTCAAGCTACACTCACAAATGATATTAGGGTTTTAGGGACATTTTGAAGGTGAAGGAGGCTGTTAAAGATGAGGTCCAGAGGAGTTAAGGATGTTTAAATAGGGCTCAAGTCCAAATCTTAGGGTTTGATCCAGCTGGCACGTACGCCCGGCGTACTCCTGGTACGCCCAGCGTACGTGGTGCTCCTCCGCGATCCTCCTCACCAAGTACGCTAAGCGTACTCTTAAGTACGCCCAGCGTACTTGAGGGTCTCTTATGCCAACTTAAAGATACTTCAAGGTCTACAAGGTCATACCTGGTTTTGGGTGTTACAACCCTCCCCCACTTGAACTATACTTCGTCCTCGAAGTCCGCTGCTGTAAACAATTCGGGGTAATGCTTCCGCATCTCCTCCTCGGGCTCCCAAATCCATTCGGAACCCTCCATGTGCTGCCATTGTACCTTTACCAACTTCACTTCTTTGTTTCGAAAGCCCTTCGTCTTTCTGTCTAAGATGGCGATCGGCTTTTCAGTATAATTCAAACTCCCATCCACCTGAATGTCATCCAAAGAAACAACCACGGACTCGTCGGCCACACAGTTCCGAAGCTGTGACACGTGGAAAGTATTGTGAATCTGTCTAAGCTCCCCAGGAAGTTCTAAGCGATATGCCACCTTGCCCACCCGAGCATGATCCTGAACGGGCCTATGAATCGAGGCCCCAACTTACCCCTCTTTCGAAACCTGATAATCCCTTTCCAGGGCGACACTTTCAGTAATACAAAATCCCCCACCTGAAACTCGAGATCCGAACGCCGTCGGTCGGCATAACTTTTCTGACGGCTTTGCGCGACTCGTAACCGGTCGCGCACCTGATGAATCAGCCCGGTAGTCTTGAGCACCACCTCGGTGCTCCCCATGACCCAGTGCCCAACCTCGTCCCAACAAACCGGGGTCCTGCACCTCCGACCATATAACATCTCGAACGGAGCTCGGTCAATACTGGCATGATAACTATTATTATATGAGAACTCTGCCAGTGGAAGGTATGTATCCCAACTCCCTCCAAAATCCAATACGCATGCGCGAAGCATGTCCTCCAATGTCTGGATCGTCCTCTCACTCTGACCGTCGGTCTGAGGATGGTACGCCGTACTGAAATGTAGCTGAGTGCCTAGCTCTTCGTGAAACTTCTTCCAAAACCTGGAAGTAAACTGGACATCCCTGTCGGAAACCACAGACACGGGCACCCCGTGTCTAGTCACATTCTCACGTACATAAATATCTGCCAACTTCTCCACGGATATACTCTCGGAAATCGGAATAAAGTACTCTCCGTTAGCCTGTCTACGATCAGCCAAATAGTGTCTACTCCCCTCGCCGTCCTAGGTAACTTTTGTGATGAAATCCATGGTGATCTCTTCCCACTTCCACATGGGAATGGGTAGTGGATGAACCTTGCCATGAGGCCGCTGGTGCTTGGCCTTGACCTTCCTGCATGTCAAGCATCGCTCCACGAACCAGGCAATCTCCCGCTTCATACAGGGCCACCAATATCCCAGCCTCAAGTCTCTATACATTTTCATTGCTCCAGGGTGTATAGAGAACTTGGACTTGTGCGACTCCTCTAACATTCTTTGTCTCACTCCCCCTGCTGCTGGTACCCATACTCGACCACATTGCGTCAGTAGGCCGCGGCTATCCTTCACAAACAAAGGATACCGCCCCCAAATCCGCTCGACCTTCCAATTCTCCTTCTTCACCACCTCGACTTGAGACACTTTGATCATATCCAACAAAGGAGAAGTCACCGTCATCGGCATACAAGCGTCCCTAATCGGGGACCCCGCCGTATTGCGGCTCAGAGCATCAACCACCACGTTGGCCTTCCCTGGGTGGTATAGAATCTCGCAATCATAATCCTTTAACACATCCAGCCACCTCCTCTGCCGCATGTTAAGGTTCTGCTGATCCATCAAATACTTCAGACTCTTGTGATCGGTATAGATAGTGAAACGCACTCCATATAAATAGTGCCTCCAAATCTTGAGGGCAAACACCACTGCCCCCAACTCCAGGTCATGGGTGGGGTAATTCGCCTCATGAGTCTTCAACTGCCTCGAGGCGTAAGCTATCACGTGCCCCCTCTGCATCAGTACTGCACCTAACCCCGAAATCGACGCGTCGTAATACACCACCAAATCATCTAACCCCTCGGGTAGTACTAGAATCAGAGCCTCACATAACCTCTGTCTCAGGGTCTCAAAAGCCATCTGTTGGTCCGCACCCCACTGAAAAGTCACATTTTTCTTGGTCAAGCGGGTCAATGGCACAACAATCTTGGAGAAATCCTGGATAAATCTCCGATAATAGCCCGCTAAACCCAAGAAACTACGAATCTCTGATCCATTCCTCGGTACTTCCCATCGCATCACAGCCTCCACCTTGGCTGGATAAATCTCCGACGTGTGGTGCTGCCCGAGACTCCTCGGTGGTCAGCTGAAATGCGCGACTCTTCACTGCCGGAACATCCGCCTTAGCCGGGCGGCCATCAGTGATCCTCATGGTGGCGGGCGCGGGCGCCACCACTGCTCCTCCTCCTCCCTGCAACCTCGGACAATCGGCCTTTTTATGGCGAGTCTGGTTGCAGTGGAAACATATCAAACCCTTCCTGGGGCAATCCCTGCTCACATGGCCCTGTTGATTACATCTATAACATGTCAGACCTGTCCCCCGGCATGCTCCACCATGAGATCTCCCACACTTGGCACACCGGCCACGGCCCTGCTGGCCCCTACTCGCTGAATCCGAGGTCTTAGGCTTTTTAGCCTGTCCCACTGCCGCCTGCGCCTGATCAGTCTTCCGCTTCGTGCGGGTATCCAACTCCATCTCCCTCTCACGGGCCTTCTCCACCATCTCATTCAGGGTTTTGCACCCTGTAAAGCTCACAAACTCTCGGATATCATCCCTCAGCATGGAATGGTATCTTGTCCGCCTCATATCCTCATCCGTAGTGTACTGTGAGATCAACAACGCTCACTCCAGAAACTTTGCAGTGATCTCCGCCACAGTCTCGGTGGTCTGCTGAAGGTCATGAAACTCCCTCACAAGTCGTTGGACCTCAATAGGTGGTGCAAACTCTAAATCAAATCGCCGAACAAACTCGGCCCACGTCATCTCAGCCACTCCGGCTGGCCCCACCTGGCTAGTAATCTCGCCCCACCAAACGCAGGCCCTATCCCTCAACATACACGAAGCAAACCCAACCTTTTCCGCATCTAGGCAGGAACTCGTGCGCTAGGCGTTCTCGATATCCGCTACCCAGCGTCAGCTAACAATGGGGTCCCTGACCCCAAAAAACTCTGGCACCCCACACGCCTTGAACTCTCGAAACGAAGGAGTTCGGGCCCCAATCTGACCCGCCGCCAACTCGGCCCTGAAGGATCTAAGTCTCTCATCCATAATCTCCATCATACCCTCCTTGACTGTCCGAAAAATGGCTGGGGTCGCGTCAAGGATGCCCCTGGTAACCTCGGCTGCAATGAGTTCACGCAGCCTCTCACTTATGGCATCAGTAGTATCTCCTGATCCCACCCCGGATCCAGACCCCGATCCTGGTCCTCCTGC